>NW_027507785.1:300462587-300807587 GCF_037356315.1 Lithobates pipiens
TCCCAGAAGAGTTGAAGCTGTTATAGCTGCAAAAGGGTGGGCCAACTCAATATTGAAGCTGTTGTAGTTGCATAGGGTGGGCCAACTCAATATTGAACACTACAGACTTATGCCCTGTACACACGGTCGGACATTCCGACGACAAAATCCATCTGATTTTTTCCGACAGATTTTGGCCCAAACCTGTCTTGCATACACACGGTCACACAAACTTGTCGGAAATTCCAATCGTTCAGAACGCGGTGATGTAAACCACGTGCGACGGGACTATAAAGAGACCAGTAGCCAATAGCGTTCGTCTTGTATTTTATTCTGAGCATGCGTGGCACTTTGTCCGTCGGAATCGTCTACACACGATCAGAATTTAAAACGATCGGATTTTGTTGTCGTAAAATTTTAGATCAAGCTCTCAAACTTTGTGTGTCAGAAATTCAGACGGAAAAAGTCAGATGGAGCCAACACACAATCGGATTTTCCGACAACGCGATCCGATCGCACATTTTCCATCGGAAAGTCCGACCGTGTGTACAGGGCATAAGACTGGGATGTCATTAAAGTTTATGTGCGTGTAAAGGCAGGCGTCCCAACACTTTTGGCAATATAGTGTTTAATTTTTTAACTTTAAAATCTTAACCTATTTGTAAAAAAAAAAAAAAAAAACCCTTGAACCTCCAAAGCAGGGGTGCCTAAAGTATTAATATTTCTGTATTATTTTATTTTGGGCAAATCTAAAAGAAAAAAAAATGAATATTTATGAAACTTTTTAAAGTGTGTCTAACTACATACTACAAATAAAAAAACTTTGGTATGGTCCATTTCTTGTTAAAAAAATAAAATAAAAAACACCTTTGGTATGGTCCAGTTTGCCCACAGGTATGCCGAATCTTGGAGAATACAGAGCATCTAGTATGTATCTACATTACGTACAGAAACAGCTAGGCAGTTCCTTTGGGAAAAGATCACGGAACAGACATATGTTGGAAAATCTTTGTGTGTAATTACTAAGCTTGTAACTGCTCATTATTGCTCAGGAACGGATCTCTAACCAGCATGACTATAGCACAGCTTACAAATATAGACCGGCGCAAGAGTTTGGACCTTCTTACATAAGGTGGTTGTGGCCGTATTATTGCACTATTGCAACAGCTCAGTTGAGTACTTTATTTGTGTTCCATGAAAACTGCTTGGAAAGTTTAGTTAGAGCAAATAAAAAAGTATCATGGACAATACTCAACGATGTTGACCTTCCTACACAAAGTCTTTGGCATGCACAGCATCTCTCTTGTATCAAGCAGCATCCTTTGCTCGACCCCCATGGATCCAGGATCTCTATGGCAATGTTTCTCAACTCCAGTCCTCAAGGCACCCCAACACCAGGGCTCAAGTCCTGCGGGAACGCATGGGAACGGAGTTCCTGTACTTTTTCCACAACAGGAACTCAGTTCCCATTAGCAGCCGTGTCCTGCAAGACTTTGAAGTATGTGAGCTGTGTGGCCGGTGCTACACCAGCAGCCGCTGATACAGCTCGCAATAGTAAGTGCCGCACACCTGACCATTCAGGCATTGCCAGTAGGGGGCCCCATGACAGTTTACTCTTCGATCTACATGTCAATCACAGCTAGCTGATAGGTAGATCAGCTATTCTGCTCACAGGACATGCAGGGAGAGAGGTGAGCTGAGGGAGGAACATCAGTTTGGGGTGGTAAGCTGAGCACAATACCTGGCAAAGTTTAATGCCAGGAGGTAAGTTTATGTGGAAATATGTGAAGGGTTGGAATAGCAGCAAGTGTGTGTTGGAGCCCTGCAGAGTTTGCAGCCCCCCCAAGCTAACATACATCTCCTAAGCAGGAACACGTCACTATCTCCCCAAGCATTCTGTCCAGATAATGTGCAGTTAATCTATGACCTTTCCGTTTAACCCTGTGTTATCCAAACTCTGTTCAATGAAAAGTGTAAACTCACCACATAAACACTCTATATACAAAATAACATTCCCCAATAAAGATCAGAACACGATGTTCACATTTGCATGGAAGCACAATTGAATGAGTGCTGATTATTTAGAGAATTTCCATATTTATGTTTATTGAGGATTGTTTTTGTTTTGTTTTTATGTACTAACAGTTAGCTAGAACAGCTTCATACACAATATGAAAATTGGATGAAAAATACCACTTTTGAAGCGTTCGTGCATATGAGCGTGTCATTTTTTTTTTTTTTTGGTGGGGGAGTGGATCTACGGTGGGAGTTCCCACACTTTTTTCCCCAGGACTGGGGAAAATTGTGGTAAAATTGTGGAAAACTGTGGTAATTACTAAAGCAGTGAAACTGATCAAATCACCTGTGCAAAATAAAGGAAAGCCTGAAAACATGACCTGTTGGGGCGCCTTGAGGACTGGAGTTGAGAAACACTGCTCTATGGTGTCCAGGCAAGGCCATGGGAAGTGTGGCTAAGTACAGCGGAAACCCAATACAACAAAGTCAGCTGATTGTGGAAAAAAAAATAATACTTAAACAAAATTGTCAAAAGTATTAGGACGCCTGCCTTTACACACATGAATTTTAAAGCGGTAGTAAACCCGCACATTTTTTTTTTTTTTTTTAAACCTGCAAAGCAAAAGGCATAATGAGCTAGTATGCACCGCATACTAGCTCATTATGAAATACTTACCTTAGAACGAGGCCCCGACATCTGGCCCGATCCACGGCGAGGGAGCTGACATGCTCCCTCGGCGTTTCTTCCGGGTATCGCGGCTCCGGCGCTGTGAGTGGCCGGAGCCGCGATATCGTCACTCCCGCGCATGCGCGTGGGAGATTTCAGTCCAGCCGCCGGCCGCTGCCGGATTTTGACGGCGAGAAACCCCTTGTGCGCATGCGCCGCTGCAGTCAGCGGCGCATACCGAGGGGAATATCTCCTAAACCGTACAGGTTTAGGAGATATTTTTTTTACCTACAGGTAAGCCTTATTATAGGCTTTCCTGTAGGTAAAAGTTAAAAATGTGGGTATACAACCACTTTAATGTCATCCAAGTCTTAGTCCGTAGGGTTGAATATTGAGTTGGTCCACCCTTTGCAGCTATAACAGCTTCAACTCTTCTGGGAAGGCTGTCCACAAGGTTTAGGAGTGTGTCTATGGGAATGTTTGACCATTCTTCCAGAAGCGCATTTAGGAGGTCAGGCAGTGATGTTGGACAAGAAGGCCTGGCTCAAAGGTGTTCTATTGGGTGCAGGCCAGACAAGTTCCTCCACCCCAAACTCGCTCACTCATGTCATTTTGGACCTTGCTTTGTGCACTGGTCTAAATCTTTTGGTGAAGGGGGATTATGGTGTGGGTTTGTTTTACAGGGGTTGAGCTTGGCCCCTCAGTTCCAGTGTCATTATGGACCTTGCTATGTGCACTATAACAAATCATTAGGTGGTATGGTGTGGGGTTGTTTTTCAGGGGTTGGGCTTGGCCCCTTAGTTCCAGTGAAGGGAACTATTAAGGCATTTACCAGGACATTTTGGACAATTTCATGCTCCCAGCTTTGTGGGAACAGTTTGGGGATGGTCCCTTCTTATTCCAACATGACTGCACACCAGTGCACAAAGCAAGGTCCACAAAGACATGGTTGAGCGAGTTTAGGATGGAGGAACTTGACTGCCCCTCACAGAGTCCTGACCTCAACCCGATAGAACACCTTTGGGATGAATTAGAATGGAGACTGTGAGCCAGAACATCCAACATCAGTACTGAACCTCACAAATGCGCTTCTGGAAGAATGGTCAAACATTCCCATAGACACTCTCCTAAACCTTGTGGATGGCCTTCCCAAAAGCCTTCCCCCTCCCTATTGCACCTGGTCCCGCCGAGCCTGGCAATCACCCGTACTGACACATCAGATAGCCGCTTTACAGGTCCAGGGATTTAAAATCCCTGCAGCTTTTTCTCTTCTCCAGCGCTGACAGGATGGGCTATGCGGGTTCTGATTGGTCGGCGCCGCCCAGTGTATGTTAACCTTACAGATTTTTCTGTAAAGGTGAACATACCCTTTAGGCTGGGTTCACACTGCTGCGGCTGGGAGACCCGAATGTGATTCGCACCGCACTGCAGTGCAAATCACATCCGATCTCTGTGCGATGCGAATTCAGCCATACAGATAGTATGGCTGAATTCGCATTGCACCCGCCGCAAACTCGCACAGGACCCTTTTTTTGGTCCGCAGCAGAATCGGATCGCATGGGTGTTCTCACCATGCGATCCGATTCCTGTCTGAGTTTGCAGATTGCACTGCGATATGCGAACTGATCTGGGGGTGTCATTAAGATTTCACTGACACTCCCAGCAGTCCGCATAGGGCAGTGTGAACTGCCGGCGGGAGGCATGCGATGCGGGAAAACGCCGCGGATTTGCGGCGTTCCCGCATCGCTTCAGTGTGAACCCAGCCTAAAGATTCCGTTTTCTATCCGCACATTATTACTAAATTTTATTTGGGTACAGAATCGCACAGCATCGCAATTGCCAGTTACAATGACGCAGTGCCGTATCGCAAAAATTGGCCGAGCCAGGAGGGGGGGGGTAAATCTTCCGGAGGTCAAGTGGTTAAATAAGATTTCAGATGGAATACACTGAACTGAGTGGCTCTGCACACATGTAGACTGATATTTTGCATATGATACATTTGGGCCACAGTCGTCTTTTGATTATCTGGTACGTTTGCTGAGTCGCAGGCCAAACGCCAACCCAAAAACACAGGCGCTGCATGCACTGTCATCCAGCCCCCCCTCCCCCATGTGAATCTAATCATAGGAAACCCATCCCAAGCACTACTGACCCTGCTGATTCGCTTGCCAATAACACCCATCGCCCCTCTCTCTCTCTCTCTCTCTCTCTCTCTCTCTCTCTCTCTCTCTCTCTCTCTCTCCTTGGGACCTGCCGCAGTCTAAAGCACATGGTGCTGGTTGGATCCTGTCTGCATAACGGACTTCCCTCGGATATATCCGTGCTCATTTGCTGAATCCCAACACTTGTTGACAATATTAGAAAATTATTCCTAGGGACACTTTGCTGCTGAACCATGTACTCATTCCAGTTATCCCCTGTACCATAGGAAAGCTGCATAGCAAACTGCGTTACTCCTATGTTACATTTACTGTAATTATTTATGCAGAAAGTTGTCCCAAAAATTATCCCCAATGCATACATCTTCACACCTCCCAACTTTTTGAGATGGGAATGAGGGACACCTATCAGCAAAAGTATGCAGGAATAGGACACACCCATTGCCACACCCCCTTAAAGGAGAAGTGTACAAAAAAAACAAGATTGGGTAAACCCACAAGTGCTTATTTTACCACCACTATTCCTTTATATTGGCTTTTGGAATTTACAAATGCAGCAATTTAGAAATCAGATGAAATGTTTAGCGCTGGGAAACAGTTTTTGATAGATAAAAAGTGCATTTTATATACAACTATATAGATCAGACCAAAATGAGGGACAAATGAGGAGGAATGAGGGACAGAGGGACTTTGCTCCAAATCAGGGACAGTCCCTCGAAATCAGGGACAGTTGGGAGCTATGCATCTTTAATAACTCGAATTAGCCAATAAAGGGTTTCACTTAAAGGATATCTAAAGGTTTGTTTTAAAAAAAAATAACAAACATGTCACACCTACCTCCTCTGTGCAGTTGGTTTTGCACAGAGTGGCCCCTGATCCTCCTCTTCTGGGGTCCCTCAGTGGCGCTCCTGGCTCCTCCTCTTCTTGAGTGCCCCGTTGGATAGCCGCTATCCTTCAGGGCACACTTTCGGGTGAACTCCCGTGTCCTGCTGCTGCGTCCATTGACACAGACAGCAGGATTCAGCCCCACCCCCCGGCTCCTATGTCATTGCATTTGATTGACAGCAGCGGGAGCCAATGGCTGCGCTGCTATCAATCTATCCAATCAGGACACAGGTGGAGCTGATGTGCTCATCCTGTCGCTGGAACGAGCGGGTTAAGGTAAGTAAAAGGGGGGTCTGGGGGGCTTCTGCATCATAGGAGGTGTTTCACCTTAATGCATAGACTGTATTAAGGTGGAAACACTATGAGGGTTTACAACCCCTTTAACCACTTGCTTACTAGGCACTTCAACCCCCACCACCCCCCCCCCCCCCCCCCCCATCCAGACCAAATTTTCAGTTTTCAGCGCTAATGCACTTTGAATGACAATTGCACGGTCATACAATACTGTACTCAAATTACATTTTTATAATTTTTTTCCACCAAATAGAGCTTTCTTTCTTTTTTTTCTTTTTTAAATGTAAAAAGACCGAATTTTTATATTTTTTTTATTTTGTTATAAAATTTTAAAATGGGTAATTTTTGTCGGTCATTGATGTACACTGATGAGGCAGCACTGATCGGCAGCACTTCTAGGTGGCACTGATTGGCACCACTGGTGGGCATTGATAGGTGGCACTTGTGGGCACTGTTAGATGACACACACAAAAAAAAAAAACACAATCAACGAGCTTTTGTTTTTATCATGTGATCAGCTGTAATTGGCTGACAGCTAATCACATGGTTAGGGGCCAGGACCGGCTCCTTACTTGGAACGGTGACCACTCGAATCTCATTGACTCGGTGATCACAGCGTGCTCCGCGCGCCCTGTAGGGCATGTGCAGGGAGCGTGCACAGGGGAGGCCATCATATGACGGCCTCCCGGGAATTCAGGGATTCCCACATAGCGTGGATGTCAAGTGGTTAAACTTGAAACCTTCTGCATTATCGATGGCTGACATGGTACAATACAGCTACAATTAAAGTGACACTAATGCCCTGTACAGACGATCGGATTTTCTGTCAGAAAAAGTCAGAAGGAAGCTTTTCATCGTATATTCCGATCGTATGTGGGCCTCATCGGACTTTTTTTTTTTTTTAGAAAATTCTGATGGACCTAGAAATCGAACATGTTCTAAATATTTCCCACGGAACCAATTCCTATCGGGAAAAATCGCTCTTCTGTATGCTGTTACGACAGACCAAAAACGACGCATGCTCTGAAGCAAAGTACGGGAAGCTATTGGATACTGGCTATTAACCACTTCCCGACCGCCGCACGACGATGTACGTCGACAGCATGGCACGGGCAGGCATATGGGCGTACATGTACGTCCCTGCCTTCCCGCGGGTCGGGGGCCCGATCGGTGCCTGCGGCGGTCGGTATTCGTGCGGGAGCGATCCCGGACGAGGGGACGGCCATTCGTTCATGGCCACCCCCTCGCGATCGCTCCCGACGAATAGAAATCCCCCGTGACATCACTTTCTCTCCTGTAATGTAAACACAGGAGAGGAAGTGATGTATTCTCTCCTCCGTGTCGGTATTTTTCGTTCCGACACGGAGGAGAGCGGATCGGTGAGTTGCACCAACACTCTACACATACAGTAGAACATGCCAGGCACACTCACACCCCCCCGATCACCCCCCCAATTACCCCTGCCCCCCAGTCACAGTGACACCAATGTAATTTTTTTTTTTTTTTTTTGCATTGGTGTCATTTGTGACTGTAATAACTGTTAGGGCAGTTAGGGTTAGCCCCCTTTAGTTCTAATGTACCCCCCTAACCCCCCCAATAAAGGTTTAACCCCGTGATCACCCCCCCTCGCCAGTGTCACTAAGGCTGGGTTCACATTGCAGCGGTTTATGAGAACGGATGTGATTCGCACCGCACTGCAGTGCAAATCACATCCGATCTCTGTGCGATTCGAGTTCAGCCATTCGCCGCACCGGCCGCACCCGCCGCAAATTCGCACGGGACCCTTTTTTTGGCCCGCAGCAGAATCGGATCGCATGGGTGTTCACACCATGCGATCCGAGTTTGCAGATCGCACTGCGATATGCGAACTGATCTGGGGGTGTCATTAACATTTCACTGACACTCCCAGCAGTTCGCATAGGGCAGTGTGAACTGCCGCCGGGAGGCATGCGATGCGGGAACCCGCCGCGGATTCGTGGCGTTCCCGCGTCGCTCCAGTGTGAACCCAGCCTAATAAGCGATCATTTTTCTGATCGCTGTATTAGTGTCACAGGTGACGCTAGTTAGGCAGGTAGGTATTTAGGTTCGCCGCAGCTTTTTATAGCGCCAGGGACCCCCATATACTACCGCTTAAAGCCCCCTGATTGCCCCCTAGTTAACCCTTTCACCAGTGATCACCATATAACTGTTACAGGTGACGCTGGTTGGTTAGTTATTTTTTTATAGTTTCAGGGCACCCGCCATTTATTACCTAATAAAGGTTTAACCCCCTGATCACCCGGCGGGTGTCATTTGTGACTGTAATAACTGTTAGGGCAGTTAGGGTTAGCCCCCTTTAGTTCTAAGGTACCCCCCTAACCCCCCCAATAAAGGTTTAACCCCGTGATCACCCCCCGTCGCCAGTGTCACTAAGGCTGGGTTCACATTGCAGCGGTTTATGAGAACGGATGTGATTTGCACCGCACTGCAGTGCAAATCACATCCGATCTCTGTGCGATTCGAGTTCAGCTATACAGATAGTATGGCTGAATTCGTGTCGCACCCGCCGCACCCGCCGCAAATTCGCACGGGACCCTTTTTTTGGTCCGCAGCAGAATCGGATCGCATGGGTGTTCACACCATGCGATCCAAGTTTGCAGATCGCACTGCGATATGCGAACTGATCTGGGGGTGTCATTAACATTTCACTGACACTCCCAGCAGTTCGCATAGGGCAGTGTGAACTGCCGCCGGGAGGCATGCGATGCGGGAACCCGCCGCGCATTCGTGGCGTTCCCGCATCGCTCCAGTGTGAACCCAACCTAATAAGCGATCGTTTTTCTGATCGCTGTATTAGTGTCACAGGTGACGCTAGTTAGGCAGGTAGGTATTTAGGTTCGCCGCAGCTTTTTATAGCGCCAGGGACCCCCATATACTACCGCATAAAGCCCCCTGATTGCCCCCTAGTTAACCCTTTCACCAGTGATCACCATATAACTGTTACAGGTGACGCTGGTTGGTTAGTTATTTTTTTATAGTTTCAGGGCACCCGCCATTTATTACCTAGTCTCACTAGTGTACCCCTAAATTTAGGGGTGTCTACTTTCCAAAATGGGGTCATTTGGGGGGGGTTTGTGCCATCTTGGCATTTTATGGCCTTCAAAACTGTAACGCCCTTAGAAAGCCTGAAGGCGGTGCTTGGTTTTCGGGGCCCCGTACGTGGCTAGGCTCCCAAAAAGTCCCACATATGTGGTATCCCCGTACTCAGGAGAAGCAGCAGAATTTATTTTGGGGTGTCATTTCACATATGCCCATGGCATGCATGAGCAATATATCATTTAGTGACAACTTTGTGAAAAAAAAAAAAATAAAAATAAAAAAAAGTTTGTAATTTTCCCGCAACTTGTGGCAAAATATAAAATATTCCATGAACTCAACATGCCTCTCAGCAAATAGCTTGGGGTGTCTACTTTCTAAAATGGGGTCATTTGTGGGGGTTTTGTGCCATCTTGGCATTTTATGGCCTTCAAAACTGTAATAGGTAGTGAGAAGTGAACTCAAAAATTTACGCCCTTAGAAAGCCTGAAGGCGATGCTTGGTTTTCGGGGCCCCGTACGCGGCTAGACTCCCAAAAAGTCCCACATATGTGGTATCCCCATACTCAGGAGAAGCAGCAGAATTTATTTTAGGGTGTCATTTCACATATGCCCATAGCATGTGTGAGCAATATATCATTTAGTGACAACTTTGTGTAAAAAAAAAAAAAAAATTTTTTTTTTGTCATTATTCAATCGCTTGAGGCAAAAAAATAAAATATTCAATGGGCTCAACATGCCTCTTATCAATTTCCTTAGGGGGTCTACTTTCCAAAATGGGGTCATTTGGGGGGGTTTTGTACTGCCCTGCCATTTTAGCACCTCAAGAAATGAGATAGGCAGTCGTAAACTAAAAGCTGCGTAAATTCCAGAAAACGTACCTTAGTTTGTAGATGTGACAACTTTTGCGCAAACCAATAAATATACAATTATTGACTTTTTTTTTACCAAAGACATGTGGCTGAATACATTTTGGCCTAAATGTATGACTAAAATTGAGTTTATTGGATTTTTCTAATAACAAAAAGTAGAAAATATCATTTTTTTTCAAAATTTGCGGTCTTTTTACGTTTATATCGCAAAAAATAAAAATCGCAGAGGCAATCAAATACCATCAAAAGAAAGCTCTATTTGTGGGAAGAAAAGGACGCAAATTTTGTTTGGGTACAACATTGCATGACCGCGCAATTACCAGTTAAAGCAGCGCAGTGCCAAAGTGTAAAAAGACCTCTGGTCATTTACCAGCAAAATGGTCCGGTCTGAAAGTGGTTAAACTTCCTTTTTCTAGTCCCGTCATACGTGTTGTATGTCACCGCATGCTTGACGATTGGACTTTGGTGTGACCGTGTGTACACAAGACAGTTTCAGTGGAATTCCATCTGAAACGCCGTTGAAAAAACCTTCAGAGTTTATTCCTACAGGAAAACCAGGTTGTGTGTACAGGGCATGAGGCTCCGTCACACCTAGGCGATTTGAATTGCAGGCGGAATTGGCGCGGTTCTGTTTGCGATTCCACAATCACGGCAAACCGCGGGACGCGTTTGTGATGCCATTATTTCTCAATAGCACCCTAAACGCGGTGTGATTTTCCCACGATTGTTGCAACACAAATCAGCACAAAATTGCCGGACGCGTGTTGCCCAGAAGAAGTTCTGGAACTTTTGGGGTGCTGCTGAGAGATAATGCCATCGCCAATGCATCCTGCGTTTTGCCGTGATTGTGGAATCACAGGCAGAATTCCTCCAGCGATTCAAATCACCTAGGTGTGAATAGAGCCTAAGGCTGCTTTCACACTGGGGCGGTATTCAGGCGTTACAGCGCTAAAAATAGCGCCTGTGTAGCGCCTGAAAAAAACCGGCCCCTTTCCCTCCAGTGTGAAAGCCGGAGAGCTTTCACACTGGAGCGATGCGCTGGCAGGACGGTGAAAAAAGTCCTGCTAGCCGCATCTTTGGAGCGGTGAAGGAGCGGTGTATTCACCGCTCCTATACCGCTCCTACCCATTGAAATCAATGGGACACCGCGGCAATACCGCCGGCAAAGCGCCGCTGCAGCGGTGCTTTGCGGCGCTTTGCGGCGCTTTGCGGGCGGGTTTAACCCTTTTTCGGCCGCTAGCGGGGGTTAAAACCACCCCGCTAGCGCCCGCAGACCGCCGCTATAACGACGGTAAATCGCCGCTAAAAATAGCGGCGCTTTACCGCCGACGCCGCTCCCGCCCCAGTGTGAAAGCAGCCTAAGGGGTTGATTTACTAAAGCTGGAGTACTCAGAACCTGATGCAGCTGTGTCTGGTAGCCAATCAGCTTCTAGCGTCAGCTTGTTCAGTTAAGTTTTGACAATAAAAGCTGGAAGCTGACTGGTTTCTATGCAGTGCTGCACCTTGCTGGATCAAACTGAATGGGCTCAAATCGCACAGCACGGAACTGCATGTGAATTGGTGGACATTCCTGTGCGATTCATAGTGTGATCCTAGCATTATCATTTATTTTTTTTTTTGCTTCCTTGAAACGTCTTCTATGAGCTCCCAAACCTCTCCTTGTCTCCCTTTACTTCCATTTGTTTGGAACAAACAGTGCACATTAGTTGTGGTCATGTATGCTGTATGCACACTACAAATCGCATAGTCCATCTCAAAAGCGAGCAAAAGAGGATGACTACATACAGTGGAATGTGGAGAACAAATGGAGCCACCCTCTAATAGGAAGTCAGATCACAATAGCAAAAAATAAATAAAAAAATTGCACAGGCACAGAGCAATAGAAAGAAAGAACTTTTTTGATTCAAATAACAAAAAAAAAACAAAAAACAAACAAACATATACATACCTGCTCTGTGCAATGGTTTTGCACAGAGCAGCCCCGATCCTCTTCTTTTTTGGGTCCCCTGCCAGTACTCCTGCCCACCCCCCGCCGAGTGTCTCCAATAGCATGCCTCTTGCTATGGGGGCACTCAAGCAGGCTTCATGCATTAAGGTAAAAAAAACCTTCTGGGTGCAGCCCCCCCCATGTACTTACCTGAGCGCCCCATCTCAATCCAGGGTCTTTCTATCCTCATTGGCTCACACAGCAGCGGGATCTGTCAATCACTGTGAGCCAATGAGTGGGGGGGCCGAGCCACGCTTGTGTGTGAATGAACACACAGAGCGCAGCTCGGGAGCGAGCCTGCTCGAGTGCCCCCATAACAAGAGGCTTGCTATTGGGGGCACTCAGCAGGTGGGACCGTGGGAGGAGCCAGGGGGACCCAAAGAGAAGAGGATCGGATCTCCTTTGTGCAAAACCAGCAAGTGAGTATAACAAGTTTTTATTTTTTTTTATTTAACTCAAGGGATTTATAATATATTTTTATATCTATACACAAATGTTTTGCCTTTCATTTCTATTTTAAACTGAATGGATTGCTTTACAAGGTGACCTTTACAATCACTTTAATGCATTGAATGCATTCAGGTAAAAAAAACTTGCGCTTTTAGAACCACTTTAAGAAAACATACTTGAATAGAAATTTTTTTTGTGTCACCTAAAAAGAGGAACTGCAGTCTGCTCACATAATTTGTAAAAAAAATAAAAAAAAAATAAAACATATTTGCCATTCTGAAGCTTCCCTCCAACCACTTTGCATATTATATTATATATACTGTGATTCTGTACTTGCCAAACATGCTGCAGAAATCTCCCTCCACTGAGTCTGGCTGCAACCATTTTAACTGAAGCTGCTGCCTGTTCACTTCCTGGATTTACACAGAGACACCTCAAGCTCTGCAGCTCTCATTGGCCCTCTTATGACTCATCCCCCCTCCCTTCCTGGCAAACTCTCATGAGAGTGAGAGAGAGAGAGCTGTGCATGATGTCATAATCCTAGGCTAATGACCAGGACAAGAAACAGGAAGTGGGCTGTATAAAGTATTTACTGGCAGAAGAAAAAAATAAATGTTTTACTAAGTTAAAACAACAAGAAGGGCAGAAGATTTAATAGATGGAAAGAAGAAAAAAAAAAAATGACTGAAGGTCTCTTTAATTTCTCAAATACTTTTTTTTTCTTGCAAATCCTCCTTTTGAAAAAAATAAAACATTGCTACAAAGCCAAGAAAAACATAAAGATAATAAAATAAAATGAATGTAACATTCTGGGGGAAAAATTTCTTTTTTTTTTTTTAAACCAAAGCCAAGTCATAAACGCCCCCAGGGATAAGCCCTACAAACCGGAGAGCGATCGTTACGTCGCCACGACATAAGATAGCGTGTGAAGAAACAGGCGATTTCTCCACGAAAGCTTTTTTTCTCATAACAGCACGTCTCCAGATAAGATCAATCTGTAGGGCTGAACGTTTTTTTTTTTTTTTTTTCTCGTTGGAAAAGTAACTTTTTTTTTTTTAAGTTAAATTTATTATTAATTTTTTTTTATTTATTTTTTTTATTTCAGTGAAGATAATTGGACGATCGTCTAGCATGCACGTGCGTATTTCTTGTGCCTGGATCTCATCTGGCACCTTTGCTTATTTTTATTTTTTATTTTTTGTTACTTTTCGTGAAATGATCTTTCAAGCCTCTATAACAAGAGCCGTGTTGACTAATAAGTGAAGACGATGCAATGACTCAATAGAAGGAGACCCAATTCCCAGTACACCTCACCGGTGAGGATGGGCGAGGCTTCTGAGTAATGCGACTCACTGCTGACCTTTATACCGGTGAGTTAGACTCTGAACCGTGCCAGGTTAACCAACAACTGTTCTCGGCTCTGAAAATCCTCTAAAGCCCCATACACACTATTAGATTTTCTGCAGATTTTTGTCTTCAGATTTACCAAAAACCATGTAATATGAGGTCAAACCTTTATGCCCTGTACACACGGTTGGATTTTTCAGACGGAAAATGTGCGATCGGATCGTGTTGTCGGAAAATCCGATTGTGTGTGGGCACCATTGGACTGGATCCACATTGGGACCCTTTTTTCAGAGCCAACTGACAGGTGTTGAAGTTACAATACAAGAAAGGTTAGGAGAGCCCTGATCCGGAGAGCTTACAATCTAAAATATATGAAAATTATTTCTTATGCCCTGTATACACGGCCGGACTTTTTTCCGATGGAAAATGTGCGATTGGATCGTGTTGTCGGAAAATCCGATCGTGTGTGGGCTCCATCTGACTTTTTCTGATGCACAAAATTTGAGAGCAGGATCTAAAATTTTCCGACAACAAAATCCAATCGCATAAATTCCGATCGTGTGTAGACTAGGGTGTGCTCAGGCGTGTTCGCATGGAACACGTGCAGAGCCCGCCAGGAAGTCGGCGCAGTGCTGCGCTAATCACAGGCAGTGAGACATTGCCCAATCTCTGCAGCCGCACATCGGGGCAACGTCTCACCGCCTATGATTAGCGCAGCACTGCGCCGACTTCCTGGCGGGCTCTGCACGTGTTCCATGCGAACACGCCTGAGCTCATCCCTAGTGTAGACAATTCCGACAAAGTGCCACGCATGCTCAGAATAAACTAAGAGATGAAAGCTATTGGCCCGTTTATAGTCCCGACGTACGTGTTTGACGTCGCCTCGTTCAGAGCGATCGGATTTTCCGACAACTTTGCCCGACCGTGTGTATGCAACACCAGTATCGGCCAAAATCCGTCGGAAAAAAAAAATCTGTGTGATTTTGTGGTCGGAATGTCTGACCGTGTGTACACGGCATAAGATTTAAATTTGTATGCAATCAGGCAGGCCCTTGCACTACATGGTTTTGGTAAATCTGAAGACGAAAATCTGCAGATAATCTAATAGCGTGTATGGGGCTTTAAAATAAAAATAAAAGTGGTCTTACCTCCTCTGGGGAGATTTGGAAAGCATCTGCGATCTTGGCGTACAGTTCCTTGACGTTGGTGAAGCCCTCGATCCTGCCGGTGGGGCTGCCGTGTGCCAGTTGGGTGTGGAAGACCAGTTTGGGGCGCAGGCTGACGGGCGGGGGAGGCAGACCGGGCGCGCCGTTGGCATCGGGGAGCTCCTTGGAGGCGCTGCTCCCCGCCGACTTGTCAACCACCTCTTCGCTTTCCACCAACTTCGAGGAGACCTCCTTAGCCTTCCTTCTGATCTTCGATCTCAGTCCCAGAGGCATGGTTTGCGGTGTAGGGGATGCGGTGATGGGATGGAAGTAATTAAGCCCCCCGGAATCCTGAATCCTGATCCTTGTCCTCCTCCTCCTCCTCCTCCTCCTTCTTCTGGATGGAAGGTGTCTCTCTCTTGACTGCTTGTCACTGAGCCGTCTCTTTACATGCAGACAGGTAAGACACTTCCTGTTTGGTTGAGAATAGAGAAACTCCCCTGGAACTCTCCAGCCCTCCCCTGTCCTCCTCCTCCCTATACATCAGCCTACTTCTTCCCTGCAAGGACTGCGCTGTATGCTGGGCCCCCTCCTGGTCCTCTCCCATCTGCCGCATCCTATGTCACCAGCTCTCCCACTAACTCTTTTGTCACTGCCAACAATACGTGCGACGTCCATATTATTAGTATCATTCTATGGGATTTGTATAGCGCCATCAGTTTGCACAGCACTTTACAAAATAAAGAGAGACAATACAAGACAAGAAGGTTAGGAGAGCCCCGATCCGAAGAGCTTACAATCTAAAAGATATGAAAATTGTTTCTTAAACTGGCCATACATTTTTAGACTTTTTATTTTTTTATTTTTTTTTTGCTTTTAGGTCAGATGTAGACCTGCATCTTTATCCACTTCTCCTCTGAAGAGTGATCAGCATTTGGATCCTTTTTTCAAAGGCGAATGACAGGTATTGAAGTTACAATACAAGACGAGAAGGTTAGGAGAGCCCCGATCCGAAGAGCTTACAATCTAAAAGATATGAAAATTGTTTCTTAAACTGGCCATACATTTATTTTTATTTATTTTTTTTGCTTTTAGGTCAGATGTAGACCTGCATCTTTATCCACTGCTCCTCTGAAGAGTGATCCGCATTTGGATCCTTTTTTCAAAGGCGAATGACAGGTATTGAAGTTACAATACAAGACGAGAAGGTTAGGAGAGCCCTGATCCGAAGAGCTTACAATCTAAAAGATATGAAAATTGTTTCTTAAACTGGCCATACATTTTTAGATTTTTTTTTGCTTTTAGGTCAGATGTAGACCTGCATCTTTATCCACTGCTCCTCTGAAGAGTGATCCGCATTGGGACCCTTTTTTCATAGGCGATTGACAGATTTTGAAGTTAGAAGACAAGAAGGTTCAGAGAGTCCTGATCCGGAGAGCTTACAATCTAAAATATATGAAAATTATTTCTTAAGCTGTTTATACATTTTTAGATTATTATTTTTTGCTTCCTCTGAAGAGTGATCTGCATTTGGATCCTTTTTCAAAGGCGATTGACAGGTATTGAAGTTACAATACAAGACGAGAAGGTTAGGAGAGCCCTGATCCGAAGAGCTTACAATCTAAAAGATATGAAAATTGTTTCTTAAACTGGCCATACATTTTTAGATTTTTTTTTGCTTTTAGGTCAGATGTAGACCTGCATCTTTATCCACTGCTCCTCTGAAGAGTGATCCGCATTGGGACCCTTTTTTCATAGGCGATTGACAGATTTTGAAGTTAGAAGACAAGAAGGTTCAGAGAGTCCTGATCCGGAGAGCTTACAATCTAAAATATATGAAAATTATTTCTTAAGCTGTTTATACATTTTTAGATTATTATTTTTTGCTTCCTCTGAAGAGTGATCTGCATTTGGATCCTTTTTCAAAGGCGATTGACAGGTATTGAAGTTACAATACAAGACAAGAAGGTTAGGAGAGCCCTGATCCGAAGAGCTTACAATCTAAAAGATATGAAAATTGTTTCTTAAACTGGCCATACATTTTTAGACTTTTTATTTTTTTATTTTGATTTTGATTTTAGGTCAGATGTAGACCTGCATCTTTATCCACTGCTCCTCTAAAGAGTGATCCGCATTTGGATCCTTTTTTCAAAGGCGAATGACAGGTATTGAAGTTACAATACAAGACGAGAAGGTTAGGAGAGCCCTGATCCGAAGAGCTTACAATCTAAAAGATATGAAAATTGTTTCTTAAACTGGCCATACATTTTTAGATTTATTTTTTTTATTTTTTTTGCTTTTAGGTCAGATGTAGACCTGCATCTTTATCCACTGCCCCTCTGAAGATTGATCCACATTGGGACCCTTTTTTCATAGGCGATTGACAGGTTTTGAAGTTAGAAGACAAGAAGGTTCAGAGAGTCCTGATCCGGAGAGCTTACAATCTAAAAGATATAAAAAATTATTTCTTAAGCTGTTTATACATTTTTTGATTTTTTTTTGCTTTTAGGTCAGATGTAGACCTACATCTTTATCCACTGCTCCTCTGAAGAGTGATCTGCATTGGGATCCTTTTTTCAAAGTCGATTGACAGGTATTGAAGTTACAATACAAGACAAGAAGGTTAGGAGAGCCCTGATCCGAAGAGCTTACAATCTAAAAGATATGAAAATTGTTTCCTAAGCTGTTTATACATTTTTAGACTTTTTATTTTTTTTTTGCTTTTAGGTCAGATATAGACCTGCATCTTTATCCACTGCTCCTCCGAAGAGTGATCCGCATTTGGATCCTTTTTTCAAAGGCGAATGACAGGTATTGAAGTTACAATACAAGACGAGAAGGTTAGGAGAGCCCTGATCCGAAGAGCTTACAATCTAAAAGATATGAAAATTGTTTCTTAAACTGGCCATACATTTTTAGATTTTTTTTTGCTTTTAGGTCAGATGTAGACCTGCATCTTTATCCACTGCTCCTCTGAAGAGTGATCCGCATTGGGACCCTTTTTTCATAGGCGATTGACAGATTTTGAAGTTAGAAGACAAGAAGGTTCAGAGAGTCCTGATCCGGAGAGCTTACAATCTAAAAGATATGAAAATTATTTCTTAAGCTGTTTATACATTTTTAGATTTATTTTTTTTGCTTCCTCTGAAGAGTGATCTGCATTTGGATCCTTTTTCAAAGGCAATTGACAGGTATTGAAGTTACAATACAAGACGAGAAGGTTAGGAGAGCCCTGATCCGAAGAGCTTACAATCTAAAAGATATGAAAATTGTTTCTTAAACTGGCCATACATTTTTTTTTTTTTTTTTTTGCTTTTAGGTCAGATGTAGACCTGCATCTTTATCCACTGCTCCTCTGAAGAGTGATCCGCATGTAGATCCTTTTTTCAAAGGCGATTGACAGGCATTGAAGTTATAATACAAGACGAGAAGGTTGGGAGAGCCCTGATTCAAAGAGCTTACAATCTAAAAGATATGAAAATTGTTTCTTAAACTGGCCATACATTTTTAGATTTATTTTTATTTTTTTTTGCTTTTAGGTCGGATGTAGACCTACATCTTTATCCACTGCTCCTCTGAAGACTGATCCACATTGGGACCCTTTTTTCATAGGCGATTAACAGATTTTGAAGTTAGAAGACAAGAAGGTTCAGAGAGTCCTAATCCGGAGAGCTTACAATCTAAAAGATATGAAAATTATTTCTTAAGCTGTTTATAAATTTTTTGATTTTTTTTTGCTTTTAGGTCAGATGTAGACCTACATCTTTATCCACTGCTCCTCTGAAGAGTGATCTGCATTGGGATCCTTTTTTCAAAGTCGATTGACAGGTATTGAAGTTACAATACAAGACAAGAAGGTTAGGAGAGCCCTGATCCGAAGAGCTTACAATCTAAAAGATATGAAAATTGTTTCCTAAGCTGTTTATACATTTTTAGATATTTTTTTGTTTTTTGCTTTTATAGACCTGCATCGTTATCCACTGCTCCTCTCAAGAGTGATCCGCATTGCGGCCCTTTTTTCAGAGGCAATTGACAGGTGTTGACGTTACAATACAAGACAAGAAGGTTAGGAGAGCTCTGATCTGGAGAGCTTACAATCTAAACGATATGAAAATGATTTTTTAAGCTGTTTATACATTTTCAGATTTTTTTTTTTTTCTTTTATAGACCTGCATCGTTATCCACTGCTCCTCTGAAGAGTGATCTGCATTGCAGTCTTTTTTTCAGAGGCAATTGACAGGTGTTGACGTTACAATACAAGACAAGAAGATTGAGAGAGCCTTGATCCGAAGAGCTTACAATCTAAACGATATGAAAATGATTTCTTAAGCTGTTTATATGTTTTTAGATTTTTTTTTTTGCTTTTAGGTCAGATGTAGACCTGCATCTTTATCCACTGCTCCTCTGAAGAGTGATCCGCATTAAGATCCTTTTTTCAGAGGCAACTGACAGATGTTAAAGTTACAATACAAGACAAGAAGGTTAGGAGAGCCCTGATCCGGAGAGCTTACAATCTGTTGTTGTGACGTCGCTTCCGTGTTTACAATTAGGAGACTGGAACTAAGCCGTTTCTGGCTTTGTGCCAGTCTGTCCCTAGGCGCCGGAAGTGGCAGATCGTGGATCGGATCTCCCGGTGGAACATCCACTCCCGCTCCTCCGGAATAACAATCGAGCGGCTTTTAGCTTCATCCGTTGTTATGCCTAGATAGCCGATCGCCAACTTTAAAAAACAATACCGGGATGATGCCTGCAACTGTGGGCATCATCCGGTATAACCCCCGAAAGCCGAGACCGCACATCTGCGTATTCTCAGCGGGAAGGAGTTAAACACCCACTGTCCACTGCCATTTATAGACTAAAGTGGATCTTCACTACATCTCAGCGCCACAAACCAGAAAATTGTATCAAATACTTACCGTCAGTGGTGTTGCTATGGGGTGGGTTTTGGGGCTTAAGCCCAGAATCTGGGGCCCATAGCCCCGAGTCTCTGCAGGGGTCCCCATGGGGAGGGGAGGCTCTCTGGGGACCCTGATGTAAGGGGGGGCTCTCTGAGGACCCTGATGTAAGGGGAGGCTCTCTGGGGACCCTGATGTAAGGGGAGGCTCTCTGGGGACCCTGATGTAAGGGGGGCTCTCTGGGGACCCTGATGTAAGCAGGAGCTCTCTGGGGACCCTGATGTAAGGGGAGGCTCTCTGGAGACCCTGATGTAAGGGGGGGCTCTCTGGGGACCCTGATGCAAGGGGGAGGCTCTCTGGGGACTCTGATGTAAGGAGGATGCTCTCTGGGGATCCTGATTTTAATGGGGAGGCTCTCTGGGGACCCTGATTTTAAGTAGGAAGCTCTCTGGGGACCCTGATGTAAGGGGGGCTCTCTGGGGACCCTGATATAAGGGGGAGGCTCTCTGGGGACCCTGATGTAAGGGGGAGGCTCTCTGGGGACCCTGATGTAAGGGGGGGCTCTCTGGGGACCCTGATGTAAGGGGGGCTCTCTGGGGACTCTGATGTAAGGAGGAGGTTCTCTGGGGACCCTGATGTATGCGGGGGCTCTCTGGGGACCCTGATGTAAGGGGGGGCTCTCTGGGGATATAGACACACACACAAATTACATACATGTATATGCCCGCCTAAGCGTATGACTTTCTTTACTACGCTGCTATGGACTCTAGCCCCAGATCTTTTGTAGACCTACCAACGCCCCTGCTTACTGTAATTTTCATATATTTTTTTTCATATAGCTCCGCCCCTATATCCGCCCACAGGACCTGTTTAACCATCTGACATCCGCGCTATGGCCGAATGACGGCCAAAGCAGGGATGTGAATTCCCATATGACGGCCTCCCCTGTGCACGCTCCCTGTGCGCGCCGTGATCACAGAGTCACTGAGACTCGGGTGATCACCAATCTGAGTAAGGGGCCGGTCCTGGTCCTTTACCATGTGATCAGCTATCAGCCAATGACAGCTGATCACATGATCAAAACAAAAGTTCAGTGATCGTTTTTTTTTTTTCTCCTCATGCTGATATCGGTTGGTATCAGTGCCCATCACTGCCGCCTCATCAGTGTACATCAATGTTTTTTTTTTTTATTCGGTCTTTTTAAAAAATTTTACCAAAAAATGAAAATTGCAGAGGTGATCAAATACCACCAAAAGAAAGCTCTATTTGGGGGAAAAAAATGATAAAAATTTGGGTACAGTGTTGTATGACCGCGCAATTGTCATTCAAAGTGCGACAGTGCTGAAAGCTGAAAATTGGTCTGGATAGGAGGGGGGATTAAGTGCCCAGTAAGCAAGTGGTTAAATCTATAAAAGGAGCGCAACCTCCCCATTCTCTGTAAACAATAACAATAAAAAAGGGAGGGAGGGAGGGTTCGTATGCTGCCATGGATTGGCGTCCAGAAGGGAAAATTACAGTAAGTGATACAATTTTGCATTTTCCATACATTGATGTACAAGAATGGGGGAGGGTGCTCCAACTTTCCTTTTATATAGATTTAAACAGGTCCTGTGGGTGAATATAGGGGCGGGGTTATAGCACATGTATGCTGCCATGTTGGCATTCGGAAGCACTATTTAATTCATTTTTAATATTCAAAGCAAAGGGCTGAGGGCTTTCACACTGGAGCGGTGTGCTGGCAAGACGCTAAAAAAAGTCCGGCAAGCAGCATCTTTGAGGCGCTTTTGGAGTGGAGAGACTCGGAAATACTCAGAGACCGCTCAGATGCACTCAGAAACCCTCAGAAAGGCTCAAAAACACTCGGGAATGGAGTATTTCCGAGTGTTTCCGTGTATTTCTGAGCTGCTCCGAATGGCACCAAGTGTCACCGGCGCCCCCGCACCTCTGGCCAAATGCGGTACTGCACACCGCAGAGGGTTGAATCCTGCTCATTTTGAGAGACAACACTCGCAAACCGAGTCAGGATTTAAAAAAATAATAATAATAGCTCGTATTGCAAAGTGCTCGCAAACCGAGGCTCCACTGTATTACTACAGGGTGGCTCTAGCTAAAAGGGACCTAGCAGCTGATTACACCATTCTCTGTAACCATACTCTGTTCTAGGACAGAGCCACCTAGTGGCAGACTAGCTAACTGCTCCTCGTGCAGGTAGAGACATGGCCAGTTACGTGCACAAGGAAATAGAGCTGCAATGTTCGGTCTTTACTACAGCAAAACTCTTGCACAGAGGTAAATTTTAATGCCCTGTACACACGGAAAATGTGCGAACGGATCGCGTTGTCGGAAAATCCGATCGTGTGTGGGCTCCTTCTGACTTTTTCCGTCGGAATTTACGACACACAAAGTTTGAGAGCTGGATCTAAAATTTTCCGACAACAAAATACGATCGTTTGATTGTGTAGACAATGCCCACCTCGTTCTGAACAATCGGATTTTCCGACAACTTTGTGCGACAGTGTGTATACAAGACAGGTTTGGGCCAAAATCCGTCGGAAAAAATAAGACGGATTTTGTCGTCGGAATGTCCGACCGTGTGTACAGGGCATAAGAGTTGTGTTATACATCGGATTCTGCACAGATTTGGAAGAAATACACAAAGCAGACCAAGATTTCAGTAATTGTGCCTCATATTTACACAATATTTGCTTAGCCCTGATTTTAGGGGGTTAGCGTTAAGGTTAGTTTAGGGTGAGGATTAGGGGTTGGGTTATTATCTATTTATTTATTTATTTTTGTTAGGGTTTGTTCATAATACTACTGCTAATAATAATAATAATAATAATAATAATAATAATAATATTAAATGAATAATGAAAATGTAAACTAAATACACAAATAAATAAAAATAATCATAAATAAATACTAAATGAATACTATGTAATAATAAATAAATAATTAACCCCCAACCCGTAACAAAAAATAATAATAATACCAAAAATAATAATAAATACCTAAACACCTCAACACAAAATAAATAATAATAATAATAATAATAATAATAATAATAATAATAAAAATTATTATTATCATTATTATTCATTTTTTTGTTTGGGTTTTTATTTATTATTATTATTATTATTATTATTAATAATAATAATGAATACAATACATTTTTTAGAGTAATGGTTAATTATTATTTATGTATTATTACATATAATTAATTTTATTTATTTATAATGATTTTTAGTTATTTGTGTATTTATTTGACATTTTTTTATTCATAAACTATTTATTTATTTTTTAATTTAAGTAGAAAATCGCGCAAAAACATGTAACAAAACGCACATAAAAACATGCAAATGGTGCATTTTCATTCATTTCTATTGGAATAAAAATGTGCCAAAAACGTGCAAATCTGCCCAATTTGAACTACAAAAAAGCTGCAGAACTTTTTTGAGCTTTAGGCGTTTGGGTTCAGGTGACTTGGAGTGGAGATGTGAACCATCTCCATAGAGAATAATTGATTTTTTTTTTTCTCCTCCAGCGTTTTGGAGCTTTGAGCTTCAAGCTACGAAACGCTGAGGTGCGGAAGGGTCCTAAAATGAGTTAATTTAAAGAGCAGTTTTCTTGTCTTTGAGACCACCAGAAAATGAATGACATGAAAGAGCACTGTATGTAGGATACTAGCTGGAAGGCATGCCTGGAAGCTCTGAGCCCTCATAAAACATGGAGAAGCTGATAAGCATCTTGTAGTAATCTGAGTCCTGTTGGCTTCTACAATCATCCCATCCTCTGTATACATCCAGCAGCTGCTGTGCCTGGTGTCTTCTAGTAACTATGCTGAGAGAACTACAGGGCTTATACTGACCTCTTCCTCTGGGAATGAGATTTTCCAGTCTGCCATGTCAATCCAGTGGTTCTTACGTATTCCAGTATCTGTAACAAGTATGTAGACCTGAACCTGGAGATCTGACTACAAAGATATTTCATATTTTTACTTGTTTGTGTTTGATGAGTGCATCAGGGACTAATGCAGGACCATTTTTGCCCCTGCACTTTCCCCAAAGAAGCTGCTCCTTGAGCCCACGCTGCCCGGAAATTGGGGGCCCCATGATGGCACTGAGAGTGCCATCATCGCACCGCTGCCAGCATGTCAGGGGAGACAGGCTGGCAGTGTTGCGCCGTGCTGTGCAGAATGATGCCTATTGCACAGCCAGTAGGGAGGGGCAGGGTTGGAGCGCCAGTGATGCTCTGACCCCACCCCATGCAGCTTGAATGCTTGGGACTCGAAGGCTGCAGGGTAGGAGCTGGAGTGGGAGCTGCTGAGTCAGCAGCATGGAGCGCCACCTGCAGAAGTGGCATTGTGGATGGTGTCATGGTAAGCCCAGCTGTCCAGCACTGTTTGCACGGAAGGGCTTGGAATGCCCAGAGGGATGCTCCCTCCTCTGCCCCTCCTTCTGCCTGCATGACTTGATTGGTATAGGTAAGTCCTTGTCCCAGTGCTCTAGGTGGGCACATAACCAAAAGTTCACATTTACTGTATCTCCAGTGGAAAAGGGGGTACTACATGGATGGAATAATGGTGCTGAGGGATATCAAGGGTGTATGGAGGAAAACAATGCTAAGGGGGGATCTGGAGTGTATAGGGGGTAGCACTGCTTGGGGTATCTTGGATGGCTATAGTGCTAGAGGTATCAGGGATGTACTATAGAGAGGCCACAGTGTAGGGGGTATCAGGGATGTAGAGAGGCCACAGTGTAAGGGGTATCAGGGATGTAGTGGGGTCACAATACAAGGGGTATCTTATGGATATAACAGTGCTGGTGGAATATCTAGGGTGCAGAGAGGGATCAGAGTGCTGGGGGGATATCTGGGGTGTAGAGGGGTCAGAGTGCTGGGGGGTATATGGGGTGTAGAGGGGTCAGAGTGCTGGGGGGATATCTGGGGTGTAGAGGGGTCAGAGTGCTGGGGGGAAATCTGGGTTGCAGAGAGGGATCCGAGTGTTGGGGGGATATCTGGGGTATAGAGGGGTCAGAGTGCTGGGGGGATATCTGGGGTGTAGAGGGGTCAGAGAGCTGAGGGGATATCTGGGGTGTAGAGGGGACAGAGTGCTGGGGGGATATCTAGGGTGTAGAGGGGTCAGAGTGCTGGGGGGATATCAGGGGTGTAGAGGGGTCAGAGTGCTGGGGGGATATCTGGGGTGTAGAGGGGTCAGAGTGCTGGGGGGATATCTGGGGTGTAGAGGGGTCAGAGTGCTGGGGGGATATCTGGGGTGTAGATGGGTCAGAGTGATGGGGTGATATCTGGGGTGTAGAGGGGTCAGAGTGCTGGGGGAATATCTGGGGTGTAGAGGGGTCAGAGTGCTGGGGGGATATCTGGGGTGTAGAGGGGTCAGAGTGCTGGGGGGATATCTGGGGTGTAGAGGGGTCAGAGTGCTGGGGGGATATCAGGGGTGTAGAGGGGTCAGAGTGCTGGGGGGATATCTGGGGTGTAGAGGGGTCAGAGTGCTGGGGGGATATCTGGGGTGTAGAGGGGTCAGAGTGCTGGGGGGATATCTGGGGTGTAGATGGCTCAGAGTGCTGGGGTGATATCTGGGGTGTAGAGGGGTCAGAGTGCTGGGGGGATATCTGGAGTGTAGAGGGGTCAGAGTGCTGGGGGGATATATGGGGTGTAGATGGGTCAGAGTGATGGGGTGATATCTGGGGTGTAGAGGGGTCAGAGTGCTGGGGTGATATCTGGGGTGTAGAGGGGTCAGAGTGCTGGGGGGATATCTGGAGTGTAGAGGGGCCAGAGTGCTGGGGGGATATCTGGGGTGTAGAGGGGTCAGAGTGCTGGGGGGATATCTGGGGTGTAGATGGCTCAGAGTGCTGGGGTGATATCTGGGGTGTAGAGGGGTCAGAGTGCTGGGGGGATATCTGGAGTGTAGAGGGGTCAGAGTGCTGGGGGGATATCTGGGGTGTAGAGGGGTCAGAGTGCTGGGGGGATATCTGGGGTGTAGATGGCTCAGAGTGCTGGGGTGATATCTGGGGTGTAGAGGGGTCAGAGTGCTGGGGGGATATCTGGAGTGTAGAGGGGTCAGAGTGCTGGGGGGATATATGGGGTGTAGATGGGTCAGAGTGATGGGGTGATATCTGGGGTGTAGAGGGGTCAGAGTGCTGGGGTGATATCTGGGGTGTAGAGGGGTCAGAGTGCTGGGGGGATATCTGGAGTGTAGAGGGGCCAGAGTGCTGGGGGAATATCTGGGGTGTAGAGGGGTTAGAGTGCTGGGGGGATATCTGGGGTGTAGAGGGGTCGGAGTGCTGGGGGGATATCAGGGGTGTAGAGGGGTCAGAGTGCTGGGGGGATATCTGGGGTGTAGAGGGGTCAGAGTGCTGGGGGGATATCTGGGGTGTAGAGGGGTCAGAGTGCTGGGGGGATATCTGGGGTGTAGATGGCTCAGAGTGCTGGGGTGATATCTGGGGTGTAGAGGGGTCAGAGTGCTGGGGGGATATCTGGAGTGTAGAGGGGTCAGAGTGCTGGGGGGATATATGGGGTGTAGATGGCTCAGAGTGCTGGGGGGATATCTGGGGTGTAGAGGGGTCAGAGTGCTGGGGGGATATCTGGAGTGTAGAGGGGCCAGAGTGCTGGGGGGATATCTGGGGTATAGAGGGGTTAGAGTGCTGGGGGGGATATCTGGGGTGTAGAGGGGCCAGAGTGCTGGGGGGATATCTGGGGTATAGAGGGGTTAGAGTGCTGGGGGGGATATCTGGGGTGTAGAGGGGTCAGAGTGCTGGGGGGATATCTGGGTTGCAGAGAAGGATTCGAGTGCTGGGGGGAATATCTGGGGTGCAGAGAGTGATTAGAGTGCTGGGGGGATGTCTGGGGTGTAGAGCGGTCAGAGTGCTGGGGCAATATCTAGGGTGTAGAGGGGGGTCATAGTGCTGGGGAGTTATTTATTTGGGGTTGAGAATCCAGGGGTGTGGCGATGGTAAAAGGATAACAATGGTAGGGCGGAGTTAGAAGTGCTGGATTTATATAAGATATAGAGGTGGTTACGATGCTGGGGGTATCTGAGGCCCTGTCCGGCTGGATGGTGCCTCATGATTTTTATTGGCGGCCATGTCTATACTTGTTGTAACTGTCCTGAGCATCAATCTAGCAGATATATTATATGCACAGAACAGCTTTGTTACTTTATGTATGTAGTATTTTTCCACTGTTTCTTTGCTGTACAGAATGATTGTTCATGTAGTTAATGTTGAGCTCCACCCAAAAGGGGAAACTCCGCTTGTCTGCCTCCTTCCTACTTGATGTCTGTTTAACTGCGCTGTCTCCAATGTAGGGGCCCCAGAGAATTACATTGCCCAGGGGCCCATGATGCTATTAAGATGGCCCTGGACTAATGAAGTGTGTTCTTAGGCTTCGTTTTGACATGCAGTAGGGGGCGGCAAAAATGTGCAGGTGAGTCCGCCAACCGCCTCTACTTAAGCTCCAATAGGGGTGTTTAAGTGCTTTGCTCATGCCCACGGCAAAGTTTACCCAACATTATTATTATTATTATTATAAATGACCCGAGATGGCTGCCAGGGTCACATGGGGTGGCAACAACTAACCAGATTGCTTCCCCAGTGACCCGGGAAACCATAGAGGAGCTAAAGGGCTGCTGCGGATGATCGCCACCTTCAGTCGAGAAAGTAGACTGCACCTGCCTAAATGTGGATGCAGTACATTCAATGTCAAAACTGGGGTTAAAACAGGCGATGAGAAGGCAACACATGGCTGACCACCTGTCAGCAGCCTCTGAAGCACAATCTAAACACTGATCGGGCTCCAGAAGAAAGGGGGATTAATTACTTGCCGCAAAATCACGTACCTGTACATGATTCTGCTACAAGTGGTTGTACCAGGGTGATGCCTGCAACTGCCGGAGACCCAAACAAAGCCGGAATTGGCTTTGATTGGTCTCGGATCTACAAACCCGGAAGCAATGTCACTTCCGGTTTACTAGAGCCTTACAGGCATCAGAATTTTTTAAAAAATCTGCATTCTAAACAGTCAAAGGTGTTTTGAATGCTTTTCGGTGCAAAGGAGGGATCTGGGGTTTTATAGATCCCAGATCCCTCCTGACGCCCCATTCCTCCCTGCTTATGCGTCAAAGTAAACGCATCCGCAAGTCGTATCCGCAAATGTAAACAGTGTTCAAACCACACATGTGAGGTATCACCGTGATCGTTAGAGCGAGTGCAATAATTCTACGACAAGAACTCCTCTGTAACTCTAAACAGGTAACCATTAAAAATGTTTAAACCATCACCTATGGAGATTTTTAAGTATCGTAGTTTGGCGCCACTCCACGAGTGTGCACAATTTCAAAGCATGACATGTTAGGTATCTATTTACTTGGAATAACATCACCTTTCACATTATACAAAACAATCGCGCTAACTTTACTATTTTTCATTTTTTTTTACTTCATAGAATTTATTTATTTTTTCGAAAAAAAGTGTGTTTGAAAGACTGCTGCACAAATACAGTGTGACATAAAATGTTGCAACAAACGCCATTTTATTCTCTAGGGTCTCTACTAAAAAAAATATATATAATGTTTGGGGGCTCTAAGTAATTTTCTAGCAATAAAATATTGATTTTAACTTATAAGCAGGCCCGCATTGGCCATAGGGCAAACTGGGCACTTGCCTGGTAGGCCGGGACTGCCGGACCACATGAGCAGGCAAGCAGAACAAAACTCTGGATAGCCGCACACTGGAAAAAGACTTAAAATCCCATCTTTAATTGAAACAACGTGGTTCACATCTAAACAAAGTCAAATAATCCACAGCAAAAGAATAACAGGGTACAAGGAAATGTTGACGCGTTTCGCACTGCAATCTGTGCTTACTCATTACTCATGCCGGGCCACATGTCCTTGCGGGGCCCAAGCTGGGCTGCTCTTTGAGCCCGCACCTCTCACCTGGTCTTTTCATGGCCACCCGGCTGCCAGTTCAGCTCAGCCATCAGCATCAGAAGGGTGGAAACATGAAGGGGTGGGGAGCTAGAGGAGACTCCTTCGGTCTTTCCACGGCCACCAGTGTAGTTCAGCTGTCTGTGCCAGGGAGCGTGACCACAAAGGGGGAGGAGCTAAAGGAGACACCTGCTTCAGATACCATGGAGCCAGATCAGAGAGAAGGTGAGTGTGAGAGAAGGCCCCCTGTAACCTGGATAGGAGGAGTGGTGGGGGGTAGCTGCATATAGAAGAATCATTCTCTCCATCTTCCTCCAGCAGTCTCTGAATGCCTGCTTCTGGTCCCCTCACTCTCGCAGGCTTTCAGAGACTGTGGGTGGAAGATGGAGAGAATGATTCTAATATATGCAGCCACCCCCACTGCTCCTCCTATCCTGCTGCCCCCCCCCCCAGTGCTCTCCACCTCTCCCCACGCTCTACAGCTGCCCTAGTGCACTCCAGCCCCCCCCAGTGCTCTCCAGCCCCCAGTGCTCTCTGCCTCCCCCCTTTGCCCTATGCCTCCCGCAGTGCTCTCCAGGCCCCCTCAGTGCTCTCTGCTTCCCCCCTGTTTTCTCCACCTCCCCCATGCTCTCAACTGCCCCCCTGTGCCCTCCACCTCTCCCCCAGTGCTCTCCAGCCCCCTTAGTGCTCTCCACCTCCCCCTGTGCTCTCTGCTGCCCCTCTGTCTAACATTGGCTAACCGTGAAAAATCGGATCACGTTCAAGACCCTTTGCCTCACCCACAAATGCGTGCATAGAGAAGCTCCGCAATACCTAATGGAGAAAATAAATCATTACACCACCAAACCGCAGTCTTCGATCAGCCAACAAAAACCTCCTCCTCGTGCCCAAAGCCCGGTATAAATCCAAGGGGGATCGGAGATTCGCTGTCCAAGGGCCTCGGCTATGGAATGCTCTACCAATCAACATCCGCCTGGAAGAAAATCACCTGGCTTTTAGGAAAAAACTCAAGACCTTCCTCTTTTAGCAGATGATCAAAGCTCGCCACAGCGCCTAGAGGCGATTCAGTTCGCATTGTGCGCTATATAAGTATTTCATTCATTCATTCATTCATTCTGTGCCCTCCGCCTCTCCCCAGTGCTCTCCGCAGCCCCTCCAGTGCTCTCTAGCCCCTCCAGTGATCAATGCCTCCCCCCATGCTCTTCACTGCCCCCCTGTGCCCTCTGTGATCTCCGCCTCCCCCTGTGCTCTCCGCTCCTGTGCTTCCCCCCCCCCCCCCCCCATGCTCTCCTGCCCTCCCTATGCTCTCCGCCCCACCCCGTATTTTTGCTTCCCCTGTGTTTTCCAACCCCCCATGCTCTCCGGCCCCCTTGTGCTCTCCTCTTCCTCCCTGTGTTCTCTGCCTCTCCCCTGGGCACCCCCTACATGCTCTCCGCCTCCCCCCCACAGTGCTCTCCAGCCCCCCTGTGCTGTCGCCCCACCCCATGTTCTCAAGGTTCTTCCTTGTGCTCTCTGCCCCTCCCCCCCCCCCCCATGCTCCTTCCCATTCCCCCTCGAGCATTCTATTTCCGATAAACAACCTCTGGATATGACGCTAAGCTCATGCACTCAACTTCTTTTGTCCACCATGGCGAGGCCTGTTCTGAGTGGAACCTGTCCTGTTAAACCTCTGTATGGTCTTGGCCACCGTGCTGCAGCTTGGTTTCAGGGTCTTGACAATCTTCTTATAGCCTAGGCCAGGGGTGCCCAACCAGTGGCCCGGGGGCCACACGTGGCCCACAACCTTCAGCTCTGGGATGGCAGGTTTGGCAAAGCCCAGATCTTGGGTTGCCAACCCACCATCCCAGAGCATCAGTGTTGTGAATGGAGCCGGCGGTAGAGGAAGCAAGCAGCTGCAGAGCAGAGCTGCGTAAACCGATTCTTCCTATATAGGGCCAACTCCTGTCATAGGTGGAGTGATACTGAATGCACTCTGCCTGGGACAGCAACAGCCAGCAATACCTGAATAGAAGACTGTTATTAAAGGTCATTTTATTACTAAAACCCCAGTGTATATGAGGGCATATCTGTTCTGCAGTAGTTACTGATCAAACTAATCCGCAGGGTTAGCTGCACTGTGCCATAGACTTCTGTTATTACCTGTGGGTTTGATGTGCTTTCAGAAAGTGCACCACACCTGCAGGATATAATAGAAGTCTATGACAAAGTGCAGCTAACCCACAGGAAAGCCACAGGATTCGCTTCCCTGCATCTCTGCATCTGCGGTGTGGGTAAACTGCAGTGCACCAGTGTGAAAGCAGCCTTAGATCCCTTTCACACGATTGGTCCAACTCAATCGGACCCTCCATTCACCTCTATGGAGAGGCAGATGTAAACAGACTTGTGTCCATTTACAATCGCCTACCTTCAATCCGATCTGCTAAAAAGAAAAAGAAAAAACAGAAGAGGATCCGTCCCCTTCCATCTGGGTGGATCTGATCAGAGGGCCCATATAGTAGGAGTGGGCTGTGTCTGCTCTGCATATGCAAAGTGGACACGGATCTGTCATCTGCCTGTTCCACTCATCTTTACCAAGTCACCTAAGTGACCCTCACTCTTCAAAAGGTTGGTTACCCCTGGCCTAGGCCATCTTTATGTAGAGCAACAATTCTTTTTTTTTCAGATCCTCAGAGAGTTCTTTGCCATGAGGTGCCATGCTGAACTTCAAGTGACCAGTATGAGAGAGTGAGAGCCAAATTTAACACACCTGCTCCCCATTCACACATAAGACCTTGTTACACTAACATGTCACATGACACCGGGGAGGAAAAATGGTTAAATGGGCCCAATTTGGAAATTTTCACTTAGGGATTTACTTACTTTTGTTGCCAGCAGTTTAGACATTAATGGCTGTGTATTGAGCTATTTTGAGGGGACAGCAAATTTACACTGTTCTACAAGCTGTACACTCACTACTTTACATTGTAGCAAAGTGTCATTTCTTCTGTGTTGTCACATGAAAAGATAAATAAAATATAAATGTGAGGGGTGTACTCACTTTTGTGAGATACTGTATATGTGCTGGAATAGATACTTGGCACAGGACAAACCATTACTGGCCACATCAGACCTCACAGGGAGAGGTCCAATGCCCCTTTAAGCCCCTTTCATTGTTAACGCAATTGGCCACATCCACTGTTTGGCGCGGCATGCTGTATTATTACTTCCCTGGGCACACAGAGGTGTCCCAGGTATTTTACAGTCTCATAGTACATACTACAAAAACAATGCTATGCACCGCTGAAGTGTGGGTTTGGCTCGAAGAAAAGGTGGCAACCCTACCCTGATCACATCACCCCGATCCCGTCACCCTGATCCTGAGCACCCCAAACCCATCACCCTGATCTCGTCACCCAATCCCATCACCCTGATCCCGAGCACCCCAGGCCCATTACCATGATCCCGAACACCCCAGGCCCATCACCCTGATCCCGAACACCCCGAACCCATCACCCTGATCTTGTCACCCTGACCCCATCACCCTGATCCTGAGCACCCCAGGCCCATCACCCTGATCCCGAACATCCCACACCCATCTCTCTGGTCCCAAGCACCCCAGGCCCATCACCCTTATCCTGTCACCCTGAACCCAAGCACCCCAAACCCATCAACATGTTCTCGTCACCCTGATCCCGAGCACCCCAGGGCCCATCACCCTGATCCCAAACACCTCAGGCCCATCACCCTGATCCTGAACACCCCAGACCCATCACCCTGATCCCAAGCACCCCAGACCCATCATCCTGATCCCTAACACACCAGACCCATAACCTTGATCCCGAGCACCCCAGACCCATCACTTTGATCCTGAGTACCCCAGACCTATCACCCTGATCTCGAGCATACCAGACCCATCACCCTGATCTCGAGCATACCAGACCCATCACCCTGATCACGAGCACCCCAGAACCATCACCCTGATCCCAAGCACCCCAGACCCATCACCCTGATCCCGAGCATCCCAGACCCATCTCCCTGATCCTGAGCATCCCAGACCCATCTCCCTGATCCCTAATACACCAGATCCATAACCTTGATCCCGAGCACTCCAGACCCATCTCTTTGATCCTGAGTACCCCAGACCTATCACCCTGATCCTTAGCACGCCAGACCCATCACCCTGATCCCTAGCACACCAGACCCATCACCCTGATCCCTAGCAAACCAGACCCATCACCCTGATCCCTAGCAAACCAGACCCATAACCTTGATCTGGAGCACCCCAGACCCATCACCCTGATCCGGAGCACCCCAGACTCATCATCCTGATCCCGAGCACCCCAGACTCGTCACCCTGATCCCAAGCAGCCCAGACCTGTCAGCCTCATCTCGAGCAGCCCAGACCCATCACCCTGATCTGGAGCAGTCCAGACCCATCACCCTGATCCCAAGCAGTCCAGACCCATCACCCTGATCCCTGAATTTTTTTTCTAGGAGAGACCCTAGGGAATAAAATGGCAGTTGTTGCAATATTTTATGTCACACGGTATTTTGTGCAGCGGTCTTTCAAGCGCAATTTTTTGGGAAAAAAACCTACTTTACTGAATAAAAAAATAAATAAAAAAAAACGCAAAAGTTACTCCAATTTTTTTTAAAGATGTGAAAGATAATGTTACACTGAGTAAATAGATACCTAACATGACACGCTTTAATATTGCGCATGCTCATGGAATGGCGACAAACCACAGTACTAAAAATTTCCATAGGCGACACTTTAAAAATGTGTACAGGTTGCCAGTTTCAATTTACAGACCTCACATGTGTGGTTTGAACACTGTTTACATATGCGTGTGTCACTTCTGCATGCGAGCACGGGGGGATGGGGGGCGCTTTAAAATTAGGGGAATCGCCGGCTGAAAACAGAGATATCTGAAAGTGGCCTGCACCCATCATCCCGATATCTCCACTCAAAGTACATGATGTCATATCCACCCGGGGGGAAGTGGTTAATAAAAACAATAATATTTTTTATTTATATTATTATTTATTTTTATTTTTAATTTGCCAATATGATGACAAGGAGCATGCTGATAGGAGGAGAGAGCAGAGTGATGATGGCTATGAAATGTTACCGGATACATGCAGCAGGATTCCAATTATCAGCGCACAATAGGTCAGTAGAGATCCCTGTCAGTTTCAGGAGTGATATTCCTGCTGGGGGTGTATGGGTGTAACATTCCTGCTGGGGGGACATCAGTGTCAGGATGGTGGGGTGTTGGTGTAATATTCCTGCTGGGAGGACATCAGTGTTAGCATGGTGGGGTGTCGGTGTAATATTCCTGCTGGGAGGACATCAGTGTTAGCATGGTGGGGTGTCGGTGTAATATTCCTGCTGGGGGGACGTCAGTGTCAGGATGGTGGGGTGTCTGTGTGTAGCGGTAACCCCATGGGGGCTGCTGATTGACTCCATACCCCACTGGCTACCCCAGCTCCGCAGATCCTCTCTTACCTCTGACAGCTTGGGTTCCATTCTGCAATGTGACGTTAGCAATAAGAAACTCACACAATATCACTGAACCACTCAGAAAGGTTTACTGAGATAAGTAATGGAACACAATGAAAAACATGAATGAACACAAGTTATGATTGACAACAGTTATCACTTAATGTACATATACAGAACATATAACCTTATAATCACCTGAAGGGGATATATGTGAACATGTGCACAGAAAGATAGGTACTCAATATCTTCAAGACATTTACCTTCCCACTGAGGCCTCAACACACAGACCAAAATGCAGTATATAATTTTTACATTCAGTAAGACAATGTCAAATTAAGCATATACACAAATGGCTATGATTCGGAGATCAGTTTGTGAGTAGAGTAACAATGCCTGGTAAAGGAAGAAGATGGTGAAAGTTCTTTAAACTCCAGATGTCTTCAGCTAGCCTGATGGTTAAACTGCAGTATATTGTTAAAAATTGTAATTCACAGAGACAAAGGGAAAGAAATAACTGTAGTACAAAAGACATGTGAGGGTTCTAAAGTTCGTACGTATTTTATGTCCGTTCAAAGGTTCTGGTGCAAACCGAACCGGGGGGGGGGGGGGGGGGGTCTTCGGCTCATCCCTACTCCTGAGTGTGAATAGCTGTAAAATGTGGTGTGACAATTGCCAGACAGGGAATGTCTATGGCTCTGGTCAATGAATACTGGACCTTCTACAGATGAGTCCCCAGAAACCACAAAGCTTCCCAAAGCTACAGAAGACAGAAGGAAAATGGCTGAGATTGCTACTTGTTTGTTGGGGGGGGGGGGCACAGTTTCTTCGCCCTTGTACACACGGTCGGACATTCTGACAACCAAATCCGTTGGATTTTGTCCGACGGATTGTGTCCGAAACTGTTGCATACACACAGTCGGACAAAGTTGTCGGAAAATCCGAATGTACATAACGTGATGACGTTATTTCATTACGATGGGACTACGTTCAGGCTAGTAGCCAATAGCTTTCGTCTAGGAATTTGATCTGAACATGCGTGGCACTTTGTCCGTCGGAGTAGGCTACACATGATCGGAGTATGTCTAATTGGAGCATTTTGTCTGAAAATTTTACCGGCAAGTTGGAAAAGTTGGTCCGTCGGATATTCCGACGGAAACAGTCCGATGGAGACCACACACAGTCAGAATATCCGACAAAAACGGTCCGATAGGAAACATTCCGTCTGAATCTCTGATCATGTGTACAAGGGCTTCGACGTGGCCCGCCAAAATTTCTGGGTTATGAGGGGTCTCCGGCACACTTTCTAGCCACTGTGGCTATGGAGATAAAGGTATAGCTCCCAACTGTCCCTGATTTGGAGCAATGTCCCTCTGTCCCTCTTTCCTCCTCATTTGTCCCTCATTTTGGTCTGATCCATATAGCTGTATATAAAATGCTCTTTGTATTTTTCAAAAAGTGTTTACCAGTGCTAAACCTTTTTTCCGATCTCTAAATTCCTGCATGTGTACATTATATAAGACAATATAAAGGAATAATAGTGATAAAAAAAGCACTTGTGGATTTAATTAACTTTATTTTGGTTAATTCTCCTTTACGGGGGTGTGGCAGGGGGTGTGTCCTATGCCTACATATGTTAGTAGGTGTCCCTCATTCCTATCTTAAAATATTGGGAGGCATGTAAAGAGTCTCGCTGTGTAATTGGTGTATCTGTTCTTTAGCTCCACAGAGGATCGTACAAGCCCAGAGGACCCCCGCCGCCAACAAACCTGTACAGGGGAGTGGCAGGAAACCTGCAGGTATCCGCAACAGAGAAGAGGAGTCTGCAGAGCTAATCGAACAGGTAGGTAGGATTTACCCGGACAGTCCGGGTTTGGAATTATGTGTTTGGGTTTCAGTCTGCCTGAAACCAGGACACATTATTCAGACTGGGCTGTGGCTCCCCAAGTAACTGAGATACTCACACAAAAATCTGTTGCCACTTGGGCTGTGGGCCACTGTCTGGGTGCAGGTTCGGTATCAATGGGGCACTGGGGGGGGGGGGGGTGATGCCAGCAAGAGCGGTTTAGCAACATCCACTGTTTGTCGCAGTGCGCTGCATTACCACTTTCCTTGGGACATCCAAAGATGTCCCAGGTCTTTTATAATCCTATAGTGCAGTGGTCTCCAAACTGCGGCCCGGGGGCCAGATGTGGCCATTCACTTGCTTTTAGGTGGCCCTTGGGGGTGCTATTTTATTCACTAACAACAATGAAAGGCACATTTCTTACTAGTGACATCAACAATGGAGTACAGTTCCTCCCAAGGACACCAACAATGGGGCCCAATAACACCAATGAAGGGGCACAATTCCTCCCAATGACACCAACAATGGGACCCAATGACACCAACAATGGGGCACAATTCCTCCCATTAACATCAACAATGAGGCACAATTCCTCCCATTAACATCAACAATTCCTCCCATTGACACTAATGATGGGGGAATTGTTTATTCCCACTGATGCTGGGACATTTTTGTACTCCCAATGGCCACAGTCCGGCCGCTCTAAAGTCTGGAGGACAGTAAATTGTCCCCTTTGTTTAGAAAGTTTGGAGACCCCTGCTTTAGTGCATACTATTAAAAAAAAAATTTGCCCTGTGCCGCTAAAGTGTTCGGGTTTGACTTGAAGAAAAGGTGGCAACCCTACATCGGTGTAAACTCATAAAGTGGAACTAAAGGCTAAAAATAAAAAATTTCATACAGGCAGGCTTTTAATTAAGTTAGGAGTTCCGGCGAAAACATTTTTCTTTTTTTAAATTGATCCTATCATTATTACAAATACAATTAAAAAAATAATATACAATGTTTATTGTTTCTTTTGCAAAAATATACATTTCTTACTGTATATTTGCTGCCTCATGTTTTCACGATTGTGGACATGTGAAGCCCAATTGAGATCTCTTCCTGGATTTGTCTTGGAGAGGTGCATGTTGGGTAACCAGCATGCACCTCTCGATCTCGCACATGCGCGATTCACCGGACGTAGCGCCAATTGTTTCTAAAGTTGCCATAACAAAGGGAGGTGACGGAGGAAGGTCTCGCCCCGTTGTTATGGCAACATCACAGTACTGCCCACAGACTCATCATTTCCCAGGAGCACAGGCGAGGGAAAAAGTGACGAGGAGGTCCGCGGACAAACAAGTGGCAGATTAGGAGGACTACATAGCAACAGGGCAATTCTGGTAAGTATAAAAAAAATGTTTTCCTTCAAATGTTTTTTTTAAAGGTTTAGAGTCCGATCCTGAAAAGAAAACTGTCAGTGTGGAACTCAGCTTTAAGGAAAAGACGTGCTTGTTCGCTCTGTTACTGGGCCTGACTTCCCTAGAATTCATGTCCATGCTCTACCTTTGTAAGCTTATGGCCAGCTGTACACTAATGCCAGCAAAATTATGTAGCACATGTTTGAGAAGCAGCCATGCTATAGCCAGCAATAGAGTTAGTTGGCTGATAACAGCACAGAGATAACATAGCTATAAAATACACCTTTGAACTAAAAGTAGCTCCTTTCAAGAGGTTTATTATCCCTTGCACTCAATGCGCATTGAATAGGAAGTGTAGTGTTTGCTAGCAATCTAATAAAAGAGGGAAGTACACAGAGAAACTTATTTCTAAATGTGTAGGTAAATGTTTAAAGTGGTTGTAAAGGTAAACTTTTTTTTTTTTTTTACCTTAATGCATTAAGGTTAAAAACCTTTCCATGTCAGCCCCCCTGAAATACTTACCTGAGCCCAATTTTGATCCAGCGCTGGTCTCATCTGCAGTGGCTCTGCCCTTCTCTCCCCTCTTCTCACAGGAAGCTCAGCAGCAGCAGGGGGTCATTGGCTCCTGCTGCTGTCACTCAACTCCTGTGAGCAGAGAGTAGGGGCAGGGCTGGGCCGCACTGTGTGTGTCCACAGACACGAACAGCCCGGCTTGGGTTTGAGCCTGCACAAGTGCCCTGGTAGCAAGCAAATTTTATATCATTTCATACCTCCCAACTTTTTGAGATGAGAATGAGGGACACCTATCAGCAAAAGTATGCAGGCATAGGATACACCCCTTGCCACGCCCCCTTAAAGGGGAATTGTACAAAAAACAAGATTGGTTAAACCCACAAGTGCTTTTTTTTTTACCACTACTATTCCTTTATATTGGTTTTTGGAATTTACAAATGCAGAAATTTAGAAATCAGATGAAAGGTTTAGCGATGGAAAACCCTTTTTGATGGATAAAAAATGCATTTTATATACAACTATATAGATCAGACCAAAATGAGGGACAAATCAGGGACAGTCCCTCGAAATTACACAAAAAGGGAACCGCCTGGTGGTGGACTTTTGAGGCACGTTCAACAACCAAGTAGGTATAAACAATTTATTGATTAAATAGATATAAAATCATATCATGGAAAGATAATACGCAAAACATAATAATCGTCAATATACAGTGCATTTGACTAGAATTTACCACCCATCACCCTACGCGTTTCAGAGCGCTGAAAGTCTCCTCGAACTTAGGGACAGTTGGGAGCTATGCCATTTTCAGGTATATTACATAATGTGGATTCGTTTTTTCCATGTGTTTAACTATATATTTCCCTCCATTCAACAGTGAGACTTCCAGATGGATATTGGGGTCCACTCAGGGTTGGGGATGAGCCGAACACCCCCCTGTTCGGTTCGCACCAGAACCTGCGAACAGACCTAAACTTCGTGTGAACTTTAGAACCCTATTAAAGTCTATAGGACTCGAACGTTCACAATCTAAAGTGCTAATTTTAAAGGGTAATATGCAAGTTACTGTCCTAAAAAGTGTTTGGGGACCCGGGTCCTGCCCCAGGGGACATGGATCAATGCAAAAAAAAGTTTTAAAAACGGCAGTTTTTTCAGGAGCAGTGATTTTAATAATGATTAAAGTGAAACAATAAAAGTGTAATATTCCTTTAAATTTCGTAGCTGGGGGGTATCTATAGTATGCCTGTGAAGAGGCGCATGTTTCTGGTGCTTAGAACTGTCCCTGCACAAAGTGTCATTTGTGCAGGAAAAAAAGTCTTTTAAAATCACTTGCGGCTAAATTGTTGGCTCCCCGTAATACAGAGAACACTCAATGAGTGTTCTCTGTATTAGCCGACAAGTAATTAATTCATTCATTGATAAAAAAAAAAAAAAAAGCGTGAGGGTTCCCCTAAATTCAATTACCAGGCCCTTCAGGTCTGACATGGATATTAAGGGGAACCCCGTGTCAAATGTAAAAAAAAAATTGACGTGGGGGGTCCCCCTAAAAATCCATACCAGACCCTTTATCCGAGCACGCAACCTGGCAGGCCGCAGGAAAAGAGGGGGGGACGAGAGAGCGCCTCCCTCCTGAACCGTACCAGGCCACATACCCTCAACATTGGGAGGATGCTTTGGGGGTCTGTGACCCCTCAAAGCACCTTGTCCCCATGTTGATGAGGACAAGGGCCTCATCCTCACAACCCTGGCCGGTGGTTGTGAGGGTTTGCGGGCGGGGGGCTTATCAGAATCTGGAAGCCCCCTTTAACAAGGGGACCCCCAGATCCCGCCCCCCCCTGTTTGAAATGGTAAGGGGGTACCCCTACCATTTCACAAAGAAAGTGTAAAAATGGTTAAATAAGACAAACACACTTTTGAAAAATTCCTTTATTAAAAATAAAAAAAAAATAAAAAAGATTCCAGCGGTGCTAATCCACTCTTGTTATCCTGCGACCAATCTCCGGGGTCCAGCGATGGATGATCATATCCAGCGACGGGGGATCTCTCAGTCCATCGCTGTCCATACATCCGTCTTCTGTCTCCACTCCGGAGACACTGCGGAGATCCCAGCGCTGACGTTTCTTATATTAGGAGGGCGGGGCCACCCGTCACCTGACCCCGCCCCTCTGATGCTGGAGAGGGAAGCCAGGGGTTCCCCAGTGACGTGTGGGTGACCCCGCCCCCTCTGATGTAACGCAGGTTTCCGTTACATCAGAGGGGGCGGGGTCACCCATACATCACTGGGGAACCCCTGGCTCCCTTCACCAGCGTCAGAGGGGGCGGGGTCAGGTGACCGGTGGCCCCGCCCTCCTAATATAAGAAACGTCAGCGCTGGGATCTCCGCAGTGTCTCCGGAGTGGAGACAGAAGACGGATGTATGGACAGCGCTGGACTGAGAGATCCCCCGTCGCTGGATATGATCATCCATCGCTGGACCCGGAGATTCGTCGCTGGATAGCAAGAGTGGATTAGCACCGCTGGAATCTTTTTTTTATTTTTTTTATTTTTAATAAAGGAATTTTTCAAAAGTGTGTTTGTCTTATTTAACCATTTTGACACTTTCTTTGTGAAATGGTAGGGGTACAACCCTTACCATTTCAAACAGGGGGGGGCGGGATCTGGGGGTCCCCTTGTTAAAGGGGGCTTCCAGATTCTGATAAGCCCCCCGCCCGCAGACCCTCACAACCACCGGCCAGGGTTGTGAGGATGAGGCCCTTGTCCTCATCAACATGGGGACAAGGTGCTTTGAGGGGTCACAGACCCCCAAAGCATCCTCCCAATGTTGAGGGTATGTGGCCTGGTACGGTTCAGGAGGGAGGGGGGGCCGCTCTCTCGTTCCCCCCTCTTTTCCTGCGGCCTGCCAGGTTGCGTGCTCGGATAAAGAGTCTGGTATGGATTTTTAGGGGGACCCCCCACGTCAATTTTTTTTTTTAATTTAATGCGGGGTTCCCCTTAATATCCATATCAGACCTGAAGGGTCTGGTATGGATATTTAGGGGGACCCCCACGTAAAAAAAAATTTGAATTTGACACGGGGTTCCCCTTAATATCCATGTCAGACCTGAAGGGCCTGGTAATTGAATTTAGGGGAACCCCCACGCTTTTTTTTTTTTTTTTTTTTTAATCAATGAATGAATGAATTGTCGGCTAATACAGAGAACACTCATTGAGTGTTCTCTGTATTACGGGGAGCCGACAATTTAGCCGCAAGTGATTTTAAAAGACTTTTTTTCCTGCACAAATGACACTTTGTGCAGGGACAGTTCTAAGCACCAGAAACATGCGCCCCTTCATAGGCATACTATAGATACCCCCCAGCTACAAAATTTAAAGGAATATTACACTTTTATTGTTTCACTTTAATCATTATTAAAATCACTGCTCCTGAAAAAACAGCCGTTTTTAAAACTTTTTTTGCATTGATCCATGCCCCCTGGGGCAGGACCCGGGTCCCCAAACACTTTTTAGGACAGTAACCTGCATATTACCCTTTAAAATTAGCACTTTAGATTTCTCCCATAGACTTGTATAGGGTGTTCCGGCTTTTCGAATTTGCTGCGAACAGCCCAAATTGTTCACTGTTCGCTGAACAGGCGAACAGGCAATGTTCAAGTCGAACATGAGTTCGACTCGAAGCTCATCCCTACTCAGGGTAAACAATGCAATAATTTCGATGCGTTTCATGGGTATCCAGCCCACTTCCTCAGGTTCTTTGAAACTATAAGGTACAGTCAGAATTAATTTTGATCAATTTCAAACTTTATACATATACTTTTTACAAATATTTATTGAAATACCTCAAGCCAAAATAGGAAATTAAGCCCAGACTGGACTCATAGGCCTGGTGACCACCATCCACACCAAACCTCCCCAAGAAAGGAGGATAGGCTGAGAAAAAAAAAAAGAAATAGATAATTGTTCTATTACATAGGAATATTCCCAAAGTGGGGATGTAGGAGAGCAATTCTTTTGTTTTCTAGAGATCCATATTATCTACCAAGTCTGTTCTATGTGCAGAGGCCTGCTGGTAAATTCTTGTGATGTCCCAAAATACAGTGCCTTGCAAAAGTATTCACACCCCTTGAAATTTTCCACATTTTGTCACGTTACAACCGAAAACGTAAATGTATTGTATTGGGATTTTATGTGATAGACCAACACAAACTGGCACATAATTGTGAAGTGGAAAGAAAATTATGAATGATTTTCACATTTTTTTACAAATAAATATGTGAAAAGTGTGGCGAGCATTTGTATTCAGCCCCCTTTACTGTGATACCCCTAACTAAAATCTAGTGGAACCAATTGCCTTTAGAAGTTACCTACAGTAATTAGTAAATAGAGTCCACCTGTGTGTAATTTTATCTCAGTATAAATACATCTGTTCTGTGAAGCCCTCAGAGGTTTGTTAGATAACCTTAGTGAACAAACAGCATTATGAAGGCCGCAGAACACACCAGACAGTCCACGGATAAATATATGGAGAAGTTTAAAGCAGGGTTAGGTTATAAAAAATAATATCCCAAGCTTTGAACATCTCAGGGAGCACTGTTCAATCCATCATTTGAAAATGGAAAGAGTATGGCACAACTGTAAACCTACCAAAACATGGCCATCCACCTAAACTGACAGGCTGGGCAAGGAGATCATTAATCAGAGAAGCAGCCAAGAGGCCTATAGTAACTCTGGAGGAGCTGCAGAGATCCACAGCTTAGGTGAGAGAATCTGTCCACAGGACAGCTATTAGTCGTGCTCTCCACAAATCTGGCCGTTATGGAAGAGTAGCAAGAAGAAAGCCATTGTTGAAAGAAGACCATAAGAAGTCCTGTTTGCAGTTTGCAAGAAGCCGCTTGGGGCACACAGCAAACATGTGGAAGAAGGTGCTCTGGTCAGATGAGTCCAAAATTGAACTTTGTGGCCTAAAAGCAAAACACTATGTGCAGTGGAATACTAACACTGCACATCACCCTGAACACTCCACTTTTCTTCAGCAGGGACAGGGAAGCTGGTCAGAATTCATGGGAAGATGGATGGAGCCAAATACAGGGCAATCTTAGAAGAAAACCTGTTATCCCGTGGACACACGACCGGACTTTTTGACGGACTAGGGCCGATGGAACGAATCCGGCAGACAATTCGATTGTGTGGGCTTAATCGGACCTTTGCTGTCTAAAAATCAGACGGTCTTTAGATTTAAAGCATGTTTCAAATCTTTCCGATGGACTCGAGTCCGGTCGAAAATTCAGTTTGTCTGTATGGTAGTCTGACGGACGAAAATCGGCGCTAGGGCAGCTATTGGCTACTGGCTATGAACTTCCTTATTCTAGTCCGGTCGTACGTCATCACGTTCGAATCCGTCGGACTTTGGTGTGCTTGTGTGTGGCCAAGTCCGTTCGTTCGGAAAGTTCGTCGGAACTCCGCCGAAAGTCCGTTGGGAAGACCGTCGGACCTAGTCCGTCAAAAAGTCCGGTCGTGTGTACGCGGCATTAGAGTCTGCAAAAGACTTGAGACTGGGGCAGAGGTTCACTTTCCAGCCGGAAAACAACTCTAAACATACAACCAGAGCTACAATGGCATGGTTTAGGTCAAACATATTTATGTGTTAGAACGGGCCAGTCAAAGGCCTTCCACATTGATCCACAAGGAAAAAAGAAGCAAAGACAAGGGAAAGGAGAGAAGGTAAGAGGGGAAAATGGCAAAAACAAGAAGGAGGGAGGAGAGGAACAGAAGAGGAAAAATACATTTTTTTACTTGTCCTCTACCTGTAGCAGTAAAAAGAGAAAGACACCTTTTAGGTCTATACACACATAGTTCTACATCTAGTGCATAATCCTCCAATCTATATAGTGTATTCTAAATTACCCTTCTAAATTAAGAAGTAAATACTATACCCAAGAAATTGTTCAACTGCCATGAAAAAAAAAAGAAAAAGAAAAAACTGGACTTCCTACTGAATTCTGAACTCAGCTCAGGTTTCAGCCCTGTAAAGGCCGTTGGGCAGTAACTGACAACAACTGGATAGTTCTGGGGTTTTTGCCCTCTTACCCGTCTAACATTAGGCTCCACTCACCCTGGCATTTATATGGGCATTAACTCAACAAGGAAGGTTCTCACTAAAAGGGGCCTAACACCTAATTACCACTTTCCCTATTCTATACCATACTGGGAACAGAGCCGCCTAGTGGTGAGCAAGTTAACTGCACCTGCAAACACCCTGCCTGCAGAAAACTACAGGAGGGGGGTAGAGACAAGTGTCAAGACCAGTCACCCTGCACAAGGAGCAGCAGTGACCGGTCTTTATTGCAGGGAGCTCCTGCACAGTAGCAAAGTGCAGGAGTTGTGCATAGATCTAGAAGAATTACTCAAAGGACACCAGAGTTCTAGTAAAAATACACATGGCTTAAGAAAGACCAAGATTTAAGTAAGAATATACATGTTTTAAAAAAATATTTATTTTGCCCAGTTTTCTGCTTTAATGTCACCGTTCATGTCTATTGTGTGATTTCTAGGAAATGGGGGCTCTGATCACTCCAATTAGTCCATGCATGACTGACTGTAGCACATATACCATACCAGATCTTCATTTAAAAAATATAGGTGGAGATAGTGATGTAGCGTATGGTACTAGGTACTATAGAGGGGTAATTCATCTCTTTGTAGTGACACCTGGTAGTTTAAAGATAAATCTCTACAATAGTGCCTGTTATGGGATAAGGACATCACAAACATTTAATGACACTTCATAGTAAAGGACATTCACACATCGATGACATCATCTTTTAAAGGCTTTTTTTTATAAGCTGAGCATAGACACAGGAGACACAACAGTTCCACCCATAGACTGCCCTGGCTGACGCATTTTGTCTATTTCACAGGGCATGATCACAGAGATGGGCACTGTAGGGGGGATAAAGGCCTATATAGACAGAACATTTAGTAAAGTGCAAAAATTTAAAGAAAAACAAACTCATCCCATATTTTACTCCACACAAAATTAACATTCCACAATTGCCCTTTTCCCATAATATTTATGTATGGTATAGTATTTATTAGAATATTTAAAAACTCAAATAATGAAAATGTAAAATATTGATCCTTCATGAAACATAACCACAAGATAATAGGCAATTTGGCTGAAAGGTGGGAGATGTTTTATAATTGGACACCACGCAGCATCATATAGGAGAAGGGAAAGGGAACTTGGGACACCCTTGCTAAATTGCAGACTCGAAATCTCCACCCATAGACCTCAGTATAGGTAAAGAGCCTTTAAGCTGAAACCACCAACCTGTACCTTTCCAGAAGCAGTAGCAATAGCAATAGCAACAGCAGCCTTAAAAGTTCATCCCCAGGATCTCCAGCAGCAGAGTCACCTCTGGTACTCCATGCCAGCAAAGTCCTCCTAGGCCCCAGGGCCACTGATAGAAATCATGGGGCCCCGTACAGCCTACCTAAAGGGGCCCCATTCAGCTCCACCCCCGGCCCCGCCCATGGTCCCTCCTTCAGTCCCGCCCTGTCCCAGCCCCTCCCCAGACCCCGCCTTGAAACAAAGTGCAGGTTTGTCTACAAGTGATAGGCATGGCTGGCACTGTCTGCAGCACATTACGGCATTGGCGGCATGGGTGACACGCGTTATGGGCCATAAAGCATGTGCTACCGGCAGACAGTGCCGCCAATGCTGTAACGTGCTGCAAACAGTGCCAGGCGTGACACTAATGGCATAACGCATGTGCTACTTGCTGACAGTGCACCCATGCCACCAATGACATATTGTGCTGCAGACAGTGCCACCCATGCCGCCAATGGCATAATGCCATTGGCAGCATGGATGGCACTGTCTCTGCAGGCATCACATGCGTTATGACATTAGCGTCATGGGTGGCACTGTCTGCAGCACAATATGGCATTGGCAGCATGGGTGGCACTGTCTGCAGGCAGCACATGTCTTATGGGCCATAACGCATGTGCTACCTGCAGACAGTGCCACCCATGCCACCAATGCCATATTCTGCTGCAGACAGTGCCACCCATGCTGCTAATACCATAATGTATATACACTGCTGCATCAGTAGTAGATCTTGAATTCCACCCCAAGCAAGCACACACCTGTGTCATTTTTAGCTGGGCTCCATGAGGCACTTCTTCCCTGATCCTGCTGCGCTGCTGCCTGGACTGGAGTGTCCAACTGTCCACAAATGATTCCATTCAGATGCGATCATGTTAGCTACTTATTTTTTGTGTTCTGCCAGTCTGCCACCGCCGCTCGTCTCACTGGCACTTCTCACAAGAGGAGGCGGAGGAATCACTCCACGGCGCCAAGGGGGACGGCACGATAGAGGACGCACTGGCTGGGACTTGAGCCACAGCCAGCATGAAGAGCGGATGCAGAAGAGGTATTCTTCCGCACCCGAAATAGAGGAAATAGTCCCTCCCCTGCCGCCACCTAGTCTGCAGATAGCTATCTGCAGAAAAAAAACTATTTGGTTGGTAGTTGAGACGGATCGGCCATGGCTGGAGGATTTTTTTATTTTTTTTTATATTATTTATCTGCTCAGCTTGCCCGGGCCCCCCTGCTGGCCGGGCCCGGTACAACAGGGCCAGTTGTACTGGCCTATCAGCGGCCCTGCTAGGCCCTAGACCTAGTCACACAACTGCATAACTCACACGCGCCCCAGGCTGCAGCTTGAAAGAGAGCTCACAAGGCCCACTTCAAATATTTATGCTCTCCCCCAGCATGCACCAGTCACAATTAAACTCGTACTTGTTGGTCAAGAGAGACAAGTTATAATGGGGTTGATTTACTGAAACTGAAAAGTGCAAAATCTGGTGCGGCTCTGCATAGAAACCAGCTTCCAGGTTTTATTGTCAAAGCTTAATTGAACAAGCTGAAGCTGATTGGCTACCATGCACATCTGCACCAGACTTTGCACTCTCCAGTTTAAGTAATTCAACCCGTGTCTTATTTGCCAAAAGGATCATTATTTTTTAGCTCTGATGTCTAAAATCATGGTCATTATATCAAATAACGGTTGTGATAGCTTAGTCAACAAATCAAATATGTGTGGAAAGATAGAAGAAGAATGAAGATTTGAACCCTATTGGTTGCTATGAAATGTCGTCTCGCAGATGGTGAAGGTGGGGAATATTTTAGAACACTTTGCCAACAAGGATTCCTGGGAAATGGTCAACAGTCTTGTGGAGGGGCAAACAATTTCTCAGTTTTTCGAGATTCCATCTTTGTATCTTGTTCTAATTGACAGCAGCACAAAAAACAACAACATTGGAATAATTTATGTAACTGGTGTTTCCATGCAGATAAAGGTCTCACCTCAAACAGATGAGACTATGTTCTTTAAATAGCTGTGGAGTGATTCTGTTCAGAGTGTCCACTCTCGGATTTCAGAGGATGAGAAGACGTCACCAGGCTCTTGTATTTGTTCCATGCCCAGTATCTCTCAATGACATGCTCTTATAATGCCACCTGTTATTAACGTGCCCCAACAGATGATTGTACTGCTACAGCAAGGCTGATGTCAATTAAATATTTCAAAAAAAGAACTCTGTGTAAAGGAGAGTTTTTATAATTCCCTGTCCCACCACCCATGCTGCAGATCTTCGCTTTCTTCAGGAGCTACAATGCCCAGGTAATCCTTTTCTTCCAACACACTTCTGGAAGTATTGGATTGCTGGTCACCTGTTGCTAGACATGTGCGATTCGTTTCGTACAAATCTCAAATTCGTACGAATTTCCCTAAATTCGTACGTTCGGGAGGATCCGAAATACCAATTGCCATGCGTCCGAATTTTGTACGAAATATGAGCTTTTGTTTACGAATCCCCAGGAGGAAGTCAGCACAGCACAGGGATGGTGGGAGCCCCTCATCTAATGAAAATTTGTATTTCGAATAGGAAATTCTTCAACGGAATTTCGTATTTCGGATAAAAACCAAACTTCCATCAGCATCGACTGTCATATTGAGGTATATTTTTGCCTTTAAATTCATTGTAAAGAACGTTCGTACAAGTTAACGAACCTAACGACAATTCGTATTTCGTACGAATTGAAACTGAATTTCGGACACGAAATACGAAGTACGAATTAATTTTAATACGAACCGTAATGGAACAGAACGAAACAAATTTATTGACGGCGCCCATGTTAACCTGTTGCTTGTTGTGGTTCCTTCTACCGAACCTCTTCAGTACGATGTTCTGCAGTGATGTAGAGGCTGGTGGATGGAACCAAATCATTGGGACCAGGAATTTGACAATCCCTGAAGTCTGTTGGACGAAGATGATTTCCAAAGTGCTCTTGGCTGTTGCTCTTGGAGAGTGAAGATCCACACAAAAGGACAGGTAAGTATGAAGTCTCTTCTTTAATTCGAAGGTCCCGAAACATTGCTTTTCTTTTTTCTTTTTTTTTATTGTTTATTTATTCTCGGAAAAAGGCCCACATGGACCGCAATGTTACAATACATTAAAGAAACAGGAATACAACCACACAAATGTAACAGGAACTACATAACTATAACATGTATGATGGTACATCTGATCGCAGTTCACATTGTTCCAGGTATAGAGAATATATAGAATGTGAAGGCGTTACTATCCAAGTCTTGTTGTAGATTGAGTTTCCTAGCTATATAGGTCTTGTAGATCTATCATATAATCCTCTGCCCTGGAAGGGATTATATGTATTCTTGAGGTGTGGGTTGTGGGGGTCTTGCAGTCCCATGGGTTCAATCACTTTTCTCTAAATAAGGATTCAAGAGTAGAAGGAGATGGGGGATTTTATAGAGAGAGGGTAGATAGAAAGTAAATGTTAGAGTGGGAAGGATAGGGGGAGAGGTAATTAGGAGTGTTAGGGGGTATTGGGAGGTGAGGGGGGGGGGGTCCCATGGGCATGGACAGAGGCGGCTCTCTAATTAGGCAAATTAGGCGATCGCCTAAGGCCCCGCACACACAGGGGCCTCGCGGGCCACCTAATTTGCCTGTGATCAAATGCCGATAACAAGATCTCATCTCGGACCGTCCCGGTCCAATGGCAGCAAGTGCTCGGAGTGAGACAGGAGAGGCCTCTAGGTGGCGCAGCAGCTGGATGACATCACCCGGCTCCAAGGCATGTGGGCGGCATGTCCATGGGACCCGCAGCTGAGCTGCTCCTTCAGCCTGCGCCGCTCCCCCGACCTCTCTTCCGCACCTGCCTCCTATTTGGTTCAGCAGTGGGGGGGGGGGGGTCGCTGAAGCTATCCAGCTGAGCTGCCCCATGATTGTGAAGAGGAAGGAGCTCTTATGCTGCCTGGCTGACCGGATAGAAGGTGAGTGTCTGTGGAGCCTCCCTGTGCGCCTGAATAGGAGGAGCGGTGTTTGCAGGAGGGAGAGGAGGAGGAGAAGTGATCATTAAGTGACTTCAGGAGGAATATGGAAAAATCAATTCCACTATGAGCAGTCTCCCCACCGCTCCTGCTATCTAACTTTTTCTGTATCCCCGTGCTCTCCGCCCCCTCTGTGTTCTCCCTGGCTCCGCCCCTCCTGCTCTCCAGCCCCTCCGTTTTTTCCCTGGCCATGCCCCTCCTGTTCTCCAGCATCTCCGTGTGCTTCCTATCTCCGCCCCTCCTGCTCTCTAGCCCCTCCTTGTGCTCCCTGGCCACACCCCTCCTGCTCTCCAGCATCTCTGTGTGCTCCCTGGCTCTGCCCCTTCTGCTATCCAGCCCCTCCTTGTGCTCCCTGGCTCCGCCCCTCCTGTTCTCCAGCGTCTCTGTGTGCTCCCTGGCCCCGCCCCTCCTGCTCTCCAGCCCCTCCTTGTCCTCCCTGGCTCCGCCCCCATTTCGCCAGCACCCCCTGCTCTTCACTCCAATTCTTTCTGCTGCCCCTCTCCAGCCCCCACCCTTCCTGTGCTCTCCACCTTTCCCAATTGTCTCTGGCCCCCAGCACTCTCTTGCTCCCATCCCCCAGCACTCTCTGCCCCCCACCCCCCTGCAATCTCTGGCCCACAACCCCCAGCACCCTCCGGCCCCCACCCCCTGCAATCTCCTGCCCTCACCCCCCTGCACTCTCCGCCCCCCACCCCCCTGCAATCTCCTGCCAGCACACTCCAGCCCCCACCCCCCTGCACTCTCCGCCCCCCATCCCCCTGCAATCTCCTGCCCCCACCCCCTGCACTCTCCGTCCCCCACCCCCTGCACTCTCTGCCCCCCACACCCCAGCCCCCACCTACCAGCACTCTCCTGCTCCCACCTACCAGCACTCTTTGCCCCCCACACCCCTCCTACCAGCACTCTCCGCCCCCCACCCCCTGCACTCTCCTGCCCCCACCCCCCTGCACTCTCCGTCCCCCACCCCCTGCACTCTTTGCCCCCCACACCCCAGCCCCCACCTACCAGCACTCTTCTACTCCCACCTACCAGCACTCTCTGCCCCCCACACCCCTCCTACCAGCACTTTCCGCCCCCACCCCTGCACTCTCCTGCTCCCAACCCCTGCACTCTTAGCCCCCCCTACCCCCCTGCACTCTCAGCTCCCCAACCCCCCTGCACTCTTCTGCCCCAGCTACCAGCACTCTCCGCCCCCCACCTCCCAGCACCCTCTGGCCCCCACCTACCAGCACTCTCTGCCCCCCACCCCCCTGCACTCTCAGCCCCCCTACCCCCCTGCACTCTCCTGCCCCCAGCTACCAGCACTCTCTGCCCCCCAGGACCCTCTGGCCCCCACCTACCAGCACTCTACTCCCCCCACCCCTGCACTCTCTTGCCCCCACACCCCAGCACCCTCCGGCTCCCACCTACCAGCACCCTCTGCCCCCCACCCACCTGCACCCTCTGGCCCCCACCCCCCAGCACACTCCAGCTCCTCCCTGCTCTTTGCCCCCCCCAGTGTTCTCACAGACTGAGACATGGCGCACAGGAGGGGCCGCAGACAGGGACATGGCTAGAGATCTCTCTCGCCCCCTTTCCCTCACCCCCTCTTTCTCACCTTCCCCTCTCTCTCTCTCTCTCTCTCTCCCCCCCTCACTCTTTTTCTCTCTCTCTCCCTCCCCCTCTCTCTACCTCTCTCTCCCCCATCGCTCACCCTCTTTCTCTCCTCCTTTTGCACACTCTCTCTACCCCTCTCTCACCCCCTCTCCCCTCTCTCTCTCTCCCTCTCCCTCTCTCCCCCTCCCTCTCTATCTCCCTCCCTCTCTCTCCTCCCCCCTCTCATCCTCTCTCTCACCCTCCCTCTTTCTCTCTCTTCCCCCTCTTTCTCCTCCCCTCTCTCCTCCCATCTCTCTCTCTCTGCCTCACTCTTTTTCTCTCTCTCCCCCACTCTCTCTCTCTCTGCCTCACTTTTTCTCTCCCCCCTCTCTCTCCCCCCTCTCTCTCTCCCTCTCTCCCCCTCTCTCCCTCTCTCTCCCCCCTCTCTATCCCCTCCCCTCCTCTCTCTCCCTCCCCTCCTCTCTATCTCACCCCCTCCCTCCCTCCCTCTCTACTTCCTCTATGGATGTGGAACGACTAAGTAACATCCCCTCCCTATTCTACCAAGACACAGGAAATTCTTAGAGGGGTTCCCAGATGTTTTATTGGCTGCATACGTCTGATGGGTGAGGAGAGTGCCCTGGAAGTGGTGTTGAACTGTGAGCTAGATCTGTGCATCTTTTTGCAGCCATTTTTATTGCTCAAATTTTTTTCTCCATTATGCGCGTGAGTGGGGCCTTATGTGTAAGTTTCGCCTAAGGCCTCACAAAGCCTAGAGCCGCCTCTGGGCATGGAGCTGTGAGGTTTCTCGTTTAGCTTATATTGCAGAAGCTGTCTCACATTACTTTTCTTCATTGTTTTCTATGTAATCATACAAAAATAAAGATATTTGAAACAAGTTTGCTGGTGTCTACAGGTTCACAGGAAAGGCACTGCTCCAAACCCCACTCAGTCCTGCTCAGTCTGCAAGATGCCCGGTGCAGAAAATACAGGTAGCCTGTCTCCACTCCATCCTGGCATCACGTGGCAAGTACCAAGTCGCAGACTGATGATGCCACATATAGTTCATTCAGCCAGCACAATTCCCTTCTACAGAATGCCCCACCCAAACGCATTTCACCCTTATGGGGCTTAACCATGTAGGTCCCTATGATTAAAATGTGGCAGCTGGACTGTGTCCCGATTGGTACTAGTGTTTAGGGCCATACGCACCCTAGGATAAATGCCTACAACACAGACTTCTTGCACTCCCAGCATTTGTTCCTAAACACATACAGCTCTAAAAGTTATCACCACTTGGTATACTGATCATCCCCACCAACTGCCTCATTTTTAAGCCTCTCATAGATATAAACAGGCTGTTGGCAGTGGGGCTGGATGGTGAACTTGTGATTTCTGGCCACATAAAAATGCCAGGCTAAGTGCCCCATGTGCATGACACCTAAGATGTTTCTACTTAAAGTGGTTGGCACAAGTTTTTTTTTTATCTTCATGCATTCTATGCATGAAGGTAAAAAACCTTCTGTGTGCAGCAGCCCCCATAATACTTATATGAGCTTCCTCTCAATCGAGCGATGTCCAAGAGAGCCTTTTGTCTCCAGGGCCTCGCACTCCCGATTCGCTTTTGGCAGCAGCGGAAGCCATTGGCTGCTGTTAATCGCGACCAGTGAGCCAATCAGGAGACCGAGGGGGCAGGGCTGAGCTGGGGCTCCATGTGTGAATAGACACACAGAGCCATGGCTCGGGAGTATGCCTGCTTGGGTGCCCCCAGAACAAGCTGCTTGCTGTAGGGGCACTTGGCAGGAGCCAGGAGCGCCAGCGTGGGATCCCGAGAAGAGCAGGATCCAGGCTGCTCTATGCAAAACAACTATACAGATTATGTATGTATAACATGTTTGTTATTTAAAAAAAAAAAACAAGGCTTTAATATCACTTTAAGTGTGACCTCAAAATGTATGCTTAAAGCGCCGCTCAAGCCGGGAACTGAAATCCCATGATCCACAGGAATAGAGGGGTGCAGGCATGCATATGTGTCCATCCAGAGCAATGAATGCAAAGATTGGGGAAACACATCAGAGGGCATGGCCTCTTGGTAGAGTCATGTAGGCTAAAGCCATTCTTTATTGTCTATGTCACGCTGGCTGGTCGGGAAAGCAGCCCTTTAAGGCTTCATTCACACTAGCACTCCTGTGTTTCCCTTTTCCAAATGCAGGGTAAGTGATCTGAGAAGTATAAACAACTTCTACAACCCCAGATCACTTTTTCTTGTGTTTAGATTTAACTGCCTTTACGTGCGTTTAGCTGTGTTTAGAGCATCCAAACGGAGAAATCGGTGTTCAGATCTGTGACAGGAGTCACTTTGGGTGGGGGGTTTGTGGAACTCAGCTTACCTTGGAGAGCTCTGGAGACTTTGTGTCCAGCTCCCCCGGCCCCACTTATGCGTAAATCACCCTGCGTTTATTAGGGGCACAGGGTGACTGAGAACCCCAGTCTGACCTGTGCTAGTCAGACACACTGTACAGCCACACTGGAATGTTGTATATATGTATATATTGTGTGTTGTCTCTTGCTGTTGTGAACTCTTTGCTGTGATCGTTTGGGGTGGGGTTGTATTCCATTGTTCTATTGTGTCTGTCTGCCTTGGATATTATGGCATGTGTATGTAGATAAGTTGTGAGGTTGGTGGGGGCGAATTACTCCAACAGCTCTCCCTACTGAAAAGACTGTTTACCAATGAGAACTTTGAATACACCTGACTAGGGATGAGCTCAGGTGTGTTCACATGCTCCACGTGCAGAGCCCGCCAGGAAGTCGGTGCAGCGCTGCACTAATCACAGGCAGTGAGACATTGCCTGATCTCTGCAGCCGCACATCGGGGCAATGTCTCACTGCCTCTGATTAGCGCAGCGATGCGCCGACTTTCTGGCGGGCTCTACACGTGGTCCATGTGAACACGCCTGAGCTCATCCCTACACCTGACCTGTGTGCCTATTGTGATTGGACAGTTTACCCCGCCCTGAATCCAAGGGTGGGGGATGGGAGTGTCTCTGAGTTGTATATTTGTGGTAACATGCTTGAACAAAGGAGTTTTGATGTTGTTGTTCAACCTACACTGTGTTACGGCTGGTGACTTGGTGGGCTAAAGGGTCTTGGATAGTGCAGGTTCTGGATAAAGGAAGCATTTACGGCAGACATAGACCTGTTGAGTTCCTCACAAGATCCATGCACCCATATTTTAAATTTTGACATATGCCTGTGTCCGTACAGCCGCTGCATATGCATCCACTTTTGTAGGTTGCCTGCGTCCAGCTCTGAGGTTGATGAAGAAGAAAGTACAATGACTTAGCACAGAGGACGGGTGTCAGCGCCGGCCTGAAATAAACCCTAACATGTTGTGTGGATGGCATCATTGGAAAATTATTACATGCATTTTTATGCGTTTAGAAATGCAGGTTTTACAAAAAAGTGTGGTCCTCTACCAACTCAATGATGTGGGTTAACCACAGCAAAACAGCACCTAAAAGGGCAATTACGTAACTTCATTTCACTTTCCTTTGCCACTCCATTGCAGCACAGTGCCGTGTGGATTACACGTATCTCAGATTGATCTCCGGGCGAAGAACAAGCCGGCTCTTCCATGTCTCTCACTTACAAGGTAATAAAATAGTCACACCTGTATTGTCCAGCGCCTTTATAAAAGGAAACATAACTATTGTGAAAAGTTGGCTTCATCCCATGGTGTCAGGACAAAGGCGCCAGGGTACAGTTACAAAGTAACCACGGAACTAAGAATGCCAAACGTCTACATCTTGGCCATATCCGAACACCATTGTTTACTCCTTGGCATATTACTCCAGCTTCAAAGATTTACACATCAAGTATTTATGATTTCTTACAGCAACGGTGAATCAGCTTTTAACTGAAAAATGGTTGTTTCCAGTTTCTAAAATATCCTGATTTTTATGTCGTAAAACCTTGGATCGCAAGCATAATTCATTCCAGAAACATGCTTGTAATCTAAAGCACTTGTATATCAAAGTGAATTTCCCCATAAGAAAAAATAGAAAACTCAGATGATTCGTTCCACAACCATTTATTCATAAGTCCTTCAGTTTATAGTCCATATAAAAAGATTATATCAATGGGTTGTGTAACCATAAAATGTCTATCCACAAATGGAAGCCTCCACAAGGGAATCAGAAGCAAAATCCAGCAGGAGCTCCAGAGTATAAAAGAGAAGAGAGGCGCCTCTAAGTGTAGCAATATGGTTACATTTAATGAAAGTACAACATTTAGCAACTCACATGGTTGAAAATTAAAAGAAACACATCTAAGTATGCAGGCATCCGGGGTAAAGCTGTCCACGCAGACCATCCTCCGCACCACCGGCTCTCACCGATGTCAGTCTGCAAATGTGACCGGGAAGACTACCCTGCAGTTGAGCGATCTGAAAGTGAGGCTTGAAACGGTTGTGGAGAGCAGAGTGGAAGGGATGACGTCGATTGCAGTGTGGAGGACGGTCTTTCTGGACAGCTTTACCCCAGATGCCAAAATACTTAGATGTGCCTCATTTAACCACTTGCTTACTGTGCACTTAAACCCCCCTCCTGCCCAGACCAATTTTCAGCTTTTAGCGCTGTCACTCTTGGAACGATGTTTGCAATGCTGTACCCAAATGAAATTCTTATAATTTTTTTCCCCTCAAATAGAGCTTTCTTTTGGTGGTATTTGGTCACCTCTGGGTGTTTTATTTTCTGTTAAAAAAATATAAGACCGGTTTAAAAAATAAATAAATACAAAACTGTTGTATATTTTGTTATTAAATTTTACAAACAGGTAATTTTTCTCCTTCGTTGATGTACGCTGATGAGGCTGCACTGATGGGCACTGATAGGCTGCACTTATTTTTTTATATTGGGAATGTTTTCTAGTAGTAAGTAAAAAATATTGGTGTTTTTTTTTGTTTATAGCACAAAAAATAAAAATGCAAAGGTGAACATATACCACCAAAAGAAAGCTCTATTTGTGGAAAAAAAAAAAGACATACATTTTATTTGGGTACAGCATTGCATGCATGACCAAGTAATTGTCAGTTAAAGTAACTCTGTATTGAAAAAAATGACCTGGTCATGAAGGTGGGTAAATCATCTGGAGGTCAAGTGGTTAAATGAACAAAATACTAACTGTGAATGTTATTTTCATTCAGGAAAAATAGTACATATTGTAATTCGCTGTTGATAGACGCAAAAGAAATCTGTCTAATTTGTCTGTGATTCCATTTAAGCACCAGTTCTTGCCAAAATTTTAAGAGCTTTAGAAAAAAATGAATTGAAGCAATGATGGAATGTTCTGATGAACGATTTTTCAGAACTTTAATTTTAAAAGTAATTTTCAGTCTTTTCAAGTCCTTTGTATTTCTTTTACAATATTTTATTAAGAAAAGAGTCTGCATACAGAGAAAACAGTCAACACTCGTACATCAGGGTCATAAGTAACAGTTGTCATAATGGGCCTATTACAGACCATAATAAATAAACAACAGCAAAAGTAAGAGCCATCATGACTGTACACTCCACTAGGGAGGTAAATAGAGATACAACTCTAAACAATCAAATATCTCAGAAATAGGCATTGCAAAAACCCAAAAGGTTGTAAAAATCAGCAAAAATGATGAGCAAGACATCACCTGAGGTCAACATATACACTATATTGTCAAAAGTATTGGAATGCCTGCCTTTACACGCACATCAACTTTAATGGCTTCCCAGTCTTAGTCCATAGTAGGGTTCAATATTTAGTTGGCCCACTCTTTGCAGCTATAACAGCTTCAACTCTTCTGGGAAGGCTGTCCAGAAGGTTTAGGAGTGTGTCTGACTATTCTTCCAGAAGCGCATTTGTAAAGTCAGGCACGGATGTTGGACAAGAAGGCCTGGCTCGCTCTGGGGCATTCTAATGCCCCATACACACGGTCGGACATTCCAACCACAAAATCTGTTGGATTTTCCAATGTTTTGTATACATACGATCGCACAAAGTTGTTGGAAAATGTGATCGTTCGGAACGAGGTGACATATAAAACGTATGACGGGACTACGTAGAGGCCAGTAGCCAATAGCTTTTATCTCCACATTTTTTCTGAGCATGCGTGGCACTTTGTGCGTCGGAATTCTCTACACCCGATTGGAATAAGTCCTATCGGATTTTGTTGTGGGAAAAGTTTAGATCCAGCTCTCAAACTTTTTCCGTCGGAAATTCCAACAGAAAAAGTCTGATAGAGCCCACACATGATCGGATTTTCCGATAACATAATCCGATGAAACTTTTTCCATCGGAATTTCCGACCATGTGTATGGGGCATTATTCATCCCAAACGTGATCAGGCCAGTCAAGTTCCTCCACACCAAACTCGCTCATCCATGTCTTTATGAACCTTGCTTTGTGCACTGGTGCGCAGTCATGTTGGAACAAGAAGCACCCATCCCCAAACTGTTCCCACAAAGTTGGGAGCATGACATTGTTCAAGATGTCTTGGCATGCTGACGCCTTAAGTCGTTTTTATGTTTTTATTATTTTATTTTTATTATTTTTTACAATTTTATTTTTATTATTTTTCATGTATTTTTTATTTTTATTTTTTTACATTTCTTTTGGGGGCGGGGGCAGTGGAATATGTCTGTGGGGTAGTGGACATTGTCAGTAGTTTTTTTGTTTTGTTATTATTTAATCATTTATTTTACAAATTAATTTATTTTATATTTTTACTTTTTTTTTTCACAATACTTTTTGGGGAAAAGGAGGACTTGGGGCAGTGGAACATGTCGGTAGAGCAGTGGACATTGTCAGTAGGGCAGGGGATGGTTTCAGCCGGTTTTTTTATTATTATTTATTCATTTATTTTACAAATTCTACTTTTTTTTTTTGTTACAATACTTTTTAGGAAAATGAGGGGTTGGGGCAGTCGACCATGTCGGTAGGGCAGTGGATGGTGTCAGTAGTTTTTTATTACATTTTTTTACATTGTTTTTATTATTATTATTTATTGTAATTCTTTTTTTTTTCTTTTTTTTTTTTATCAGTTCTGTTGGGGGGCTTTGGGCAGATATCAGGGGACATCTCCCCTTTGAATGAACAGAAGAATGAACAGGAGACAGGGGCTTCTGTTCATTCAAAAACAGTTCACAATGCTTCAGTTATGAATGGACAGTCAGTAATCACTGACTCTGTTCATTCAGAAAAGGAAGGGGCCAGTAAATTATATGTTTACCAGCCCCTTCCTCTGCTCTACATCCTGTCAGTTTGCTGTGGAGGAAGAGGGGGGCAAAGAAGGACACGGGAATGAGAGGATGAGAAGTGGAGAAGAGGAACTTCTCCTCTCACTCCTGCGGCTGTCAGCTGCTTAATTGAAAGGTATACAGGGAGATCGGTGCTTGTAACTGCCCGCACCAATCATCCTGACAGTCAGTCAGGGATGGCTCATGCATAGGTGCAGGGTGGGTTAGAGCACAGTGGGCCCCCCTCAGGGGCCCGTGTGCAGTGAACACCCTGCACCCATGGATGATATGCCACTGCCTTGGGGAAAGTTCACCATATATGCTTCCTATCACCTAGGTCAGACCATCTCCCAAAACAGTGAGCAGGGTATGTAAGGAAGTATTTTGTTCTCGCTGGGGTGTGATGCCATTTGGACTTGACCTTAAATGAGTTCTTCAATGCTACAATAATCCTCAGTGAACGGAATAGTGCCTCCCACATCTTGAGCCAATCTTCCGGGGATGAAGAGTACCAAAGTCTGCCTCCTAGTGTGATCAATAGGAAGGGGTTGGGGCATTAGAGGCGCTCAGGAGGGTTCGGCATCTGGTCTCAAATGCAGTTGAGGGCTTAGATCTGTTGTAGTTCTGAATGAAAGGGTCCAAAAAGTGATGAATCTGATGTGAAAGTGATGTTCCCGATTCCGAGCGGTATTTCTCGGAATTGGGAACATCATTTGTATGTTTAAAGTGGTTCTAAAGCCTTAAGTTTTTGTTTTTATGTAGCACCCACTACCAATTGGTAGGTGCTAGTAATGTTTTTTTACTAGGGATAATCAGCACGGGTAAAATTAAGCAGGCCTATGCTGCAAGCTAGGCCTGACTGTTTTGATCTGGGGGCAGGGAGTTGCCAGAGTAGCAGTGGGTGTGACCACTTGTGTAGTTCTGGGGTGCCTCCCCTGCTTCTAGAGAGAAGATTCTGGAAGAGGGGCTGGGCCTGGAACTGGAGTGGCAGGCTGCTCATGTGGGAACCCTGACGAATCCCCAATCGGTATTGGCAGGGGGCGGTCCTCCTATATAAGCTGAGGTTATATGCCACTGGGGGGGGGGGGGGAGTTGGCTGAGTGAAGTGAGGAATGGAATGCTAGGCAGCAGCAGGAGGACACCCCCATCTGGGGCAGGGGTGTACCGATCGCAGGAGGAGGCCCAGGGAGAGCTGTGAAGGAACGCTGCCTCTACACGGTTGGTGGTAGGAAATTCCTGGAGCAGAGGGGCAGGTGAAGTGGTTGGAATGCATGGGCCGGTCAAGTTCCTCATCAAGGACTCAGGGCAGTGGAAGGTTGGTGAGTGTTACCACAGTGGAGGGCTGGATGTGCCAGGAAGTCTGTGAGGGAACTCTGCTTCTACACGGTCATTAGCAGAGTCTTCATCATACACACAGTGAATGATGGGGAGTCCTGGATCAGAGAACAGACTGTGGGTATCTGTGTCAAATCAATGTGGCCTGAGGGCACAGGATTTGCAAGTTGGGCTGGCTGGGAACCATAGTCCAGCATCTAAAGTCATGCTTTTAAACTACTAGGCCTCTGGGGAGAGGTACTGCAGGCCTCAGGCCTAGTAGCAGTGAGCAACCAGAGCCTGATAAGAGGCTTATTCAGAGTTGGTCTTTATTGCTCAAATAGAAGTAGATATGACATTACTTTAACTCGGTTAAGTTTGTGCAGGAAGAAGCCAGTGTGTGTAGGAGGAAACAAGTTTTTGAAAGGGGGAGAATTCTAAGAAGAGATAGTCTGTGGAAGTTAAGCAGAGGAGGAGTAACAGTCTGCATGGAGATGCAGGAGGAGATTAATATTCAGCCTGTGCATGCGCTCTGTGATCAGTGAGTCTATAAAACTTGCCTGATCACAGATCGGAGTAAGGGGTCAATCCCGACCTCTTACCACATGACCAGCTATCAGCGTTAGGAGGGGGAAAAAAAGGCGATCTCTGGTGGCTGTAAGAGGGACATAGGTCCCGATCCTGAAGGTACTTACCAGTGCCCACCAGTGCCACCTACCAATGCCCACCAGTGCCACCTACCAGTGCCACCTATCAGTGCCCACAGTGCCACCTATCAGTGCCCACAGTGCCGCCTATAAATTAATCAGTGCGTCATTACCAGTGCTGCCTGTCAATGCTACCTACCAGTGCCCATCAGTGCCACCTACCAGTGCCCATCAGTGCCACCTATCATTGTCCATCAGTGCCATCTGTCAGTGCCACTCATCAGTGCCACCCATCAGTGTCACCCATCAGTGCCACCCATCAGTGCCCATCAGTGCTGTCTTATCAGTGTCTTATCAGTCTTATCAGTGCCCATCAGTGCCATCTTATCTGTGCCTATCAGTGTCGCTTTATCTGTGCATATCAGTGTCGCCTTATCTGTGCCCATCAGTGCAGCCCATAAGTGCCCATCAGTGCAGACCATCGGTGCCCATTAGTGCAGCCTCACCAGCGAATATCAATGAAGGAGAAAAATTACCAGTTTTATAACAAACTATGAAACGTGTTAGTTTTTTTTTTTTATTTCTGTTTGTTTAGCAAAAAATAAAAACCCAAATGGTGATTAAATACCACCAAAAGAAATCTCTATTTGTGTGGAAAAAATAAAAAAAAATTCATTTGAGTACAGTGTTGTATGACCGCGCAATTGTCATTCAAAGTGTGACAGCACTGAAATCTGAAAATTGGTCTGGGCAGGACAGGGGTTTAAGTGCCCAGTAAGCAAGAGGTTAATTTTACCTTTACAATCACTTTAAGTGCCCACTTATAAAGCACAGACTTATTCAGTCTCAGCCCACGTACACACGGTCGGAGATTTTGGCAACCAAATCCGTCGGATTTTGCCCGTCGGATTTAGTCCGACGGATTGTGTCCGAAACTGTTGCATAAACACGGTCGGGCCAAGTTGGCGAAAAATTCGATCTTTCAGAACGTGATGACGTAATTTCGTTACGATGGGACTACATTCAGGCTAGTAGCCAATAGCTTTGATGTAGGAATTTGATCTGAGCATGCGTGGCACTTGGTCCGATGAAAATGCTCTACACATGATCGGATTAGGTCCGTCCGGCCCAGCTGGTCGGGAAATCTTTCCAACATGTTGGAAAATTGGGTCGGACGGAGATTCGGACGGAATCGGTCCGATGCATACCACACACAGTCGGATTATCTGACCACACGGTCCGATAAGACTCATTCCGACAGATTCTCCGACCGTGTGTACGCGGCATAAGCCTGGTTGACCCCCAAATGAATATAAGAATAAGATCCTTCAAAGAGCGCAACACATGTTGGGGGGACTGGAACTGGTAAAACAAGAAAGGGGTAAAGGAGTTTTTGGAGAAAAGTCATTATAATTGAGTGGATGCGTCCTATCCAAGAGATCATGGACTATCCCCAGAGTCTAGTAAGTGAGTTCATGATTTGATAATCAAAGGATCAAGTCCACAGCTTTGATTAAAATAATACCTAGTGATCCTGCCATGAAGGTCCCTGTTCAGGAACGTCCTCCAATGAGGTGGCAATGATCTGTCTCCACCTCCCAATTGTCCTCTTGCATTGTCACCAAGTTCTGATAGAGACCACAAGTGGTCATTTCAACATACATCACTCAGGCATGGTCCACTGCTGCAAATCCACCCTGAGAATTGCCAGGCAGCCATCGCTGGAGTGCATGTAGACAGGAAGTGGCTGCAAAGAGGCTGCAGGAAATCAGGAACAGATAACTGCAAAAATAAATGTGAGAAATACATGAAAACATGTAGTTTATTTTTTTTAATTTTTTTTAAATGCTATGGGTTTACATCCTTAACTGTCATTCAGCTAGGGTTTTCTACCTTAAAGGGGTTGTAAAATATATATTTTTTTAAATAACAAACATGTTATACTTACCTCCATTGTGCAGCACGTTTTGCACAGAGTGGCCCCGAACCTGCTCTTCTGGGGTCCCTTGGCGGCTGTCTCAGCTTCCTCCCGCAAGGACTCCACAACTTCACGCGAGTTCCCTTGCATGGTGAGAAGCACTTGTGGGCGCGCTCCCGTGACACAGCCGCTCGCTGTATCACTCGGCCCCGCCCCCGGCGCGCCGCGTCATTGGATGTGATTGACAGCAGCGCGAGCCAATGGCTGCGCTGCTTTTAATCCATCCACTGTAACCAATCAGCGGCCAGACTGATGGGCGAAGAGGATGTCGGGGACGAGCGCGGGACTTTCGAAGGGTCAGGTAAGTATAACGGGGGGGCTGGAGGGGCCGGTATTGTCCGATGTTTTTTCACCTTAATGCATAGAATGCATTAAGGTGAAAAAACTTTTACCTTTACAACCCCTTTACCTTTAAGTTGAGTGGGGCATTGGCTGGCAGGATTGTGCAGGGTGTATATGTATCCCCAGGGTTCCTGACTGATATAAAGAAAACATGATTTATTGCTGCCACTACCAGTTGTGCTTGTCCTCCTTACACCTGTTAAGTTTCAATAGAACAGCCAACTGGCATTGTAAGCAGGAGCTGTAAAGTTCAACCATTGTGTAGCAATGTGGAGTCTGTGTATATAATCATCAACTATAATGTAGCCCTGTTTTTGGGGTGGGGAGGGGTTATGAGAAATGGCCCTCCCAAAACTGGAAAAACTGGTATATCTGCCTGTACGTAGATAAGAAAACCACAACCAGTTTAGGGCCTCATGTACACTGGTCATTATAAAAACCCCAGTAGTGTTATGCCCCATACACACGATCAGAAATTCTGCCAGAAAAAGTCAGATGAGAGCTTTTGGTCAGAAATTCCAACCGTGTGTACGCTCCATCGTACTTTTTCTGGCAGAATTCCCGCCAGCAAAAGAGAGCAGATTCTCTATTTTTCGGTCGGAAAAAGTTCCTATCCGAAAATGCGTTCGTCTGTATGCAATTAGGATGCGCAAAAAATCACACATGCCTCAAAACAATTTGACGCACGCTCGGAAGCATTGAACTTCATTTTCTCTGCTCCTCGTAGTGTTGTAGGTCACCGCGTCCTTGGCGGTCCAAAGTTCAGCAAACTTTTGTGTGACCGTGTGTATGCAAGCCAAGCTTGAGCGGAATTCCGTCGGAAAAACCATCCAAGATTTTTTTGATGGAATTTCTGATCGTGTGTACGTGGCATTAGCTGTAGAAAGCTGTAGCTATAGAATGAGTTTTGCAGTGTTTTTGCAGTAGCGTTTTCAGCTTTTTTTTTTTAGCAAAACTTTACTCCCACAAAAGCTTATGGTTTAAAAACACTCATAAACAGCTACATTTTTCAGCTTTTTTGTGTGTTTTTTTTATAATTAGAGCATTTATTAAAGCTGAAAAACTCCTCTTCAAACCCACAAGTTTTTGTTTTTTTCCAGCCAAAAAACCCTGATAAAAGCCTATGTGTGCATTCTTTGTGCACTGGTCAAAATCATTTGGTGGAGGGGGGATTATGGTGTGGGGTTGTTTTTCAGGGGTTGGGTTTGGCCCCTTAGTTTCAGTGAAGGTAACTCTTAAGGCGTCAGCATACCTAGACATTTTGGACTATTTTCCAACTTTGTGGGATCAGTTTGGGGATGGCCCCTTCCTATTCCAACATGACTGCTCACCAGTGCACAAAACAAAGTCCATAAAGACACGGATGAACGCGTTTGGGGTGGAGGAACTTGACTGGCCTGCAATGAGTCCTGACCTCAACCCGATAGAACACCTTTGGGATAAATTAGAGCAGAGACAGCGAGCCAGGCCTTCTCGTCCAACATCAGTGCCTGACCTCACGAATACACTTCTGGAAGAATGGTCAAACATTCCCATAGACACACTCCTAAACCTTCCTAGAAGAGTTGAAGCTGTTATAGCTGCAATGGGTGGGCCAACTCAATATTAAACCCTACGGACTAAGACTGGGATGCCATTAAAGTTCATATGCGTGTAAAGGCGGGTGTCCCAATACTTTTGGTAATTCAGTGGGGTAAATAATTATTTGATCCCCTGCAGATTTTGTATGTTTGCCCACTTACAAAGAAATGAAGGGTCTATCATTTGTATCATAGGTGTATTTTAAATGATAGAGACAGAATATCAACCAAAAATCCAGAAAACACATGATACAAATGTTATAAGTTGAGTGGCAGTTCAGTGAGTAAAATAAGTATTTGATCCCCAAGCAAAAGATGACTCAGCACTTTTTGGTAAGCACAGAGGTAAGACATTTCTTGTAGTTGGTGACCAGGTTTGCACACATCTCAGGAGGGATTATGGTCCACTCTTTTTTACAGATCTTTTCGAAATCATTTTGAAATCATTAAGGTTTCTTGGCTGTCACTTGGCAAATCGGAGTTTCAACTCCCTCCAGGCATGTACTGGCCATTGGGACTACAGGGAGTTTCCCGGTGGGCCGATGGCTCAGTGGGCCGGTTTCAGTGACAAAGTAATGGCTGCGCGGCTTGCCCTCAACTTCATGCAGTGATGTGAGAAAGATCAGAAAAATACAGAGGAGAATAAGTGAAATAATAAAAGAGGATAGTGAGGACTCCTTATGTTATGCTACTTATGTTTTTTGCACAATTGCGTATAGTTTTATATACTGTTTTTGTGCTTGTTTGCAAAATTAAAGTGGGCTGGTCTGGATGAAGTCCAGGGCCAAATTTTTGTCCCAGTCCAGCCCTGACTCCCTCTATAAATTTTCTATAGGATTAAGGTCTGGTTACTCCATGACCTTAATGTGCTTCTTCTTGAACAACTCATTTTTTGCCTTGGAAGGTATGTTTTGAGTCATTGTCATGCTGGAAGACCCATCCGTGACCCATCTTCAGTGTTCTGGCTGAGGGAAGAAGGTTCTCATCCAAGATTTTACAATACATGGCCCAGTCCATTGGCCCCTCAAAGCAGGAAAGTCAGTCTGTACCTTTAGCAGAGAAATGTTTACACCTCCGAGCTTGACTGTAGGAATGGTGCTCTTAGGGTAGTCAGCATTTTTCTTCCTCCAAACACGGTGAGTCAAGTTAATGCCAAAGAGCTCAATTTGGGTCTCATCTGACCACAGCACTTTCTCCCAATCCTTCGCTGAATGATTTAGATGTTGATTGGCATGAGTGTACATGTGCCTTGTTGAGGAGGGGGGCTTGCCATGTTTGGAGGAAAAAAAATGCTGACTATGACCCTAAGAACACTATCCCTACAGGCAAGCACGGAGGTGGAAACATTATGCTTTGGGGCTGTTTCTCTGTTAAAGGTACAGGCCAACTTTGCCCCATTGAGGGGCCAGTGGACGGGGTCATGTTTTGTAAAATCTTAGATGAGAACCTTCTTCCCTCAGCTGATACACTGAAGATGAGTCATGGATGGGTCTATCAGCATGACAATGACCCAAAACATATTGCCAAGGCAACAAAGGAGTGGCTCAAGAAGAAGCACATTAAGGTCATGGAGTGGCCTGGTCAGTCTCCAGACCTTAATCCTATAGAAAATTTATGGAGGGAGTTGAAACTTTGAGTTGCCAAGTGACAGTCAAGAAACCTTAAGGATTTAGAGATCTGTAAAAAAGAGTGGATAAATACCCTCCTGAGATGTGTGCAAACCCGGTCACCAACTACAAGAAACGCCTTACCTCTGTGCTTGCCAAAAAAGGGTTTCTCCCCCAAGTACCAAGTCATGTTTTGCTTGGAGATCAAATACTTATTTTACTCACTGAACTGCAACTCAATTTATAACATTTGTATCAAGACATGTACGCAGCCGAATTGCAAAGTAGGCGCAGGACATACATGATAGGGTGTAAGTAGCTTACAGATAGGAAAAGGTTGAGAAAAAGGAGGGTGTTAAGGAAAGTACTGATCTTACCGGATTGAAGGACAGGATGAGTTGGGGAGGAGTTGTAGGTAAAGTCCAGGATGGGGTAGATCAGAGGTCAGTAGTCTGGGTGAAGAAGCGTGGTGTAAATTTCCCTTCCTCCCTACCTAATGAAAGGGTTTCCTGGTATCGGAGTGGACTGCAAAAAGGGTGCGTGGCGGTTGGGTCCTTGAGGATAGGGATAAAAAATATGAGGTATTGAGAAAATGGTGGGACCCATCTCAGGTATGGAGTCCTCCCGGTTGGTCTGGTTTAAGTCTAGACTACCGGGTAATACGTTGATGGTGGTCTGTGGTCAGTTAGTGGTCCCTGAGGCAATTCTGGCGGCTGGGGACAGATGCTAACTAAAAGGCATTACAGACCAAAAAGTTGAAGATGGTGTCGTCAGGGACCGGCAACCAAGTATTTGATTTGGAGCTGGAATATTTTAAATAATGGTTAGAGTTTATTTGGTAATGGTTAGAGTTTAATAATGGTTAGAGTTTATTTGTTAAAAAAAGGCCGAACAGGCCATTTACATCCAGCAGGTGTCAATGTCATTATTTATTAATAATGGTAAGCAGTGACGTCGCTAGGGGGTGGCATTTGGGGCTATAGCCCCGAATCTGGTCTCTGCAGGGGTCCCCAAGGGGAAGGGAGGTTGTGTAAGTAAGTGGGGGGCTCTCTGGGGACCCTGATTTAAAGGGGGGGCTCTCTGGGGACCCTGATTTAAGGGGGAGGCTCTCTGGGCACCCTAATGTACGGGGGGGGCTCTCTGGGAACCCTGATGTAAGCAGGGGGCTCTCTGGGGACCCTAATGTAAGGAGGAGGCTCTCTTGGGACTCTGATGTAAGGAGGAAGCTCTCTGGGGACCCTGATGTAAGGGGGGTTCTCTGGGGACCCTGATGTAAGCAGGGGGCTCTCTGGGGATCCTGATGTAAAAAGGAGGCTCTCTGGGGACTCTGATGTAAGTGGGGGGCTCTCTGGTGATATATATACACACACACACGTATATTACTTTATATGCATGTGTATGCCTGCAAAAGCATATAACATTCTTTAGCACGCTACTATGGGCTCTAGCCCCAGATCTTTTGTAGAGCTAGTAACGCCCCTGATGGTAAGTCTACATACCTATGTGGTTTGGGGTAGTTAGTTATCTGACTGCCCCAATCATTTTTGGATTTTTGGTTGATATTCTGTCTCTATGATTTAAAATACATCTATGATAAAAATGATAGACCCTTAATTTCTTTGTAAGTGGGCAAACTTACAAAATCTGCAGGGGATCAAATAATAACCCCCCCCCCCCCCATATAGTGTATGTGAAAGTGATCAATGCATATCTATGGGGTCCCCAACCACCCCGTGCAATGCATTTTCAGGGTTAAATCAGTGAGAAGGAGACTGCCTGTCTTTTCTTTGCGTCAAGCTATGTTACATAAATCTTCTGTGGCCAGAGGATAAACTTTCTGGCATATATCCAGAATTACAAATCAAATGCTTCTGAATATAGTGATGACTCAAGGCTCAGCTTGGTGCAGAGTCTCAATAATTAAATATTTTAGTGAGATCGTTCCACTGTGACGAACAGGCCAGAAATAATGCCTTGAAGCTTTCACTTGCTGATTTCATCTGGAAAAAATTCTTATCATCCTGCAGAACACATGCGTGTGTTTGTCAAAGAATCTTCGCTGAGCTTTCTTCTCCAAAGAGGGAGGAAATAATGCGGCATGTTACGATTCTGGATACACCGGGAGTCCGACACTGTTGGTTTTTGGAAAGGGGCTATTTACTAACAACCCCCCTTACAACACTTAAAGGGTTACTAAAGGTTTGTAAAAAATTTAAATTTAACAAACATATCATACTTGCCTCCACTGTGCAGTTGGTTAGGCACAGGGTGGCCACGATCCTACTCTTCTGGGGTCCCTCAGCGGCGCTGATAGCTCCTCTTCTTCTCAAGTGCCCCGTCGGACAAGCGCTCTCCTTCGGGACACCCGTGCGGGTGCACTCCCGTGTCCTGCTGCTGCGTCTACTGACCTCCCATAGAATGCATTAAGGTGAAAAACCATGACCCCCGATCCCTCCATAAAGAGTACCTGTCACCACCAATTACTGTCACAAGGCCTTGTGACAGCAATAAAAGTGATCAAAATTATTATTATTTTTTTTAAAACAATTTTATTCATTTTAAAATAAATTTTAAAAATTTTTTTTTAAAGCCCCCCCCCCCCCGTCCCCGCCAGCTTGCGCAACAAAGAAAACGCATACGGAAGTCACGCCCGCATATGTAAACAGTGTTCAAATCACACATGTGAGTTATCACCGCAGTCGTCAGAGTGAGAGCAATAATTCTAGCATTAGACCTCCTCTGTAACCTGATAACCGAAAAAAAAATTTTTAAAGCGTCGCCTTTGGAGATTTTTAGGTACCGTAGTTTGTCTCCATTCCAATTATGTGTGCAATTATAAAGCGTATCTATTTACTTGGAATAACATCATCTTTCACATTATACAAACAAATTGGGCTAACTTTACTGTTAGACCCCTTTCACACTGGGGCATTTTTCAGGCGTTTTTCATGCGCTTTAGCGAAAGAAGCCGCAACTGCAATCCCAATGTAAAAGCCAGAGTGCTTTCACACCGAGATTTCTTTCACACTGGGGCGTTTTTCAGGCGCTTTAGCGTTAAAAAAAGCGCCTGAAAGAAGCTGCAACTGCAATCCCAATGTAAAAATCCCGAGTGCTTTCACACTGAGGCGCTGTGCTGGCAGGGCGTCAAAAAAAGTCCTGCAAGCAGCTTCTTTGCAGCGCTTTTGGAGCGATTAATACAACGCTCCTAAAGTGCCCCTTCCCATTGAAATGGGAAACGCCTGTAAAACGCCTGAAAAACGCCTGAAAAAGGCTATTGGCAGCAGCGTTTTGTGGGCGCTTTTAACCCTTTATTTGGCCACTAGCAGGAGTTAAAAGCGCCCCAATAACGTTCGAAAAATGCTGGTAAAGCGCTGCTAGTTTAAGCGGCGCTTTACGAGCGTTTTTCGGGTGCTGACATTGTGAAAATTCTCTTAAAGCACTTGGGCTTTCTCATTGGGACTGCAGATGAGGCTTCTTTCAAGCGCTTTACAGGCGCTTTTTTTAACGTTAAAGCCTCTGAAAAACGCCCCAGTGTGAAAGGGGTCTTATAGCGGCATTTTGCCAGCGGTATTACAGCACTGCCCATTGATTTCAATGGGGAGCAGCGATGAAGGAGAGGTAAACACACTGCTCCTTCACTGCTCCAAAGAAGCTGCTGGCAGGACTTTTCCCTGACGTCCTGCCAGCGCACCGCTGCAGTGTGAAAGCCCTCAGGGCTTTCACACTACATACAATGGTGCAGCTTCTTTAGGGTGGATTGCCGGCACTATTTCTAACACTATAGCGCCTGCAAAACGCCCTGGTGTGAAAGGGGTCTTAGATAGTAGTTACAAATGGTAGCTGAGAGCAGATACAATTGTTTTTGCTTTCAGTTCATTTCACAGGAAGTGACAAGGACACTGCATTTCTGGCAGGATCATCAGGAATTGTCTGTACTTTCTGAAAATGATCTTGGCCTTAAAAATAAAAGCTAATGCAGCCATCACATCTAAGGACTGGTAAAGTGCAACATATTATATTTTTGAGAAAAGGTAAAAGATGCAGCGATCTCAACAGAAGCAATCCAATCCTAGTGTGCAGTCTGCAGCACAGGTGCCAAGGCTCAGTGTGTCTTCCCAAACTAAATGCAATATATAAGAGAGAAGAGCCGGCAACTCTAAAGTCCTTGATGCAAAAATGTATTGGCTACATTTCAGCATTAAAAAGCAAACTCTGACGCGTTTCGGCATGAGCCTTCATCATAGCAAGCTTACAATGAAATAATAAAAACATTTATAGGGAAACCAATACAAAACTCCACCCTCTTCTAGGCACAAAGAGGCCTAATTACCTCAGTATATCTCAGGAGTATACCCTATGTATGAGAGTGATCCCAGGAGGGAGGGGAGAAGGGAGGACACTGGGTCCTAAAAGAGTAATGTGTCAGGGCTGAGCTCAGCCCTTCCTTCTCTGAGCTGGCAGCTCAGCTGTCGGCTAATTGCCAGCTCCCATCTCTCTCCACAGTTACTCAGCTGTTGATGATATCCTGCTCGTTAGTCCTGGCTACTTAAGCCTTCCAGCCCAGAGTAACTCTGCCTTCGTTTTGGACAACATCAGAGTGAGGATCTCCTGCGTTCCCGTTTAAAGACTTGCTTTGCTGACATCCCTTCACACTCCAGATCCTGCTTGCTGTTTCTCTACATTGATCCCTGACTTCTGGCTTGGTTGACTATCCGTTCCGGTTACTGAACTTTGGCTATGTTTTGACTATGTTTGTTCTTTTTACTTTTATTATTAAACAAGTGTGATTTAACTGTACTTCTGTCTCAGTCTGATTTTATGGTTCCTTACATAATGTTAATAAAAAGTAATGTTAGCAAAATATTTTTTTTTTTAAAGCATTAAATACATACAAATATATAAGGATAAACAATTCAGCATATATTAGTACATGTCTGGGGAAAAATGTCTGTTCAAAGATATTTGAGCGCAGTGAAAAAATATTTATAATTTTTTTCACTGTGCTTTAATACAGTATCTTTGCATAGATATGTTTTCATTGTTCCACTGTAAACTTGCAATGACTAAGGCTCACATCGAAACGCGTCAGTATTTGCCTTTTAATGCCCAAATGTAAGCAATACATTTTTGCATCAAGTACTTTGGAGTTGTGAAACAATGTGTAATCAGCGCAATATTGAGAAGACTGTGTACAAAAAAATCTGTGCAAAATAATATATAATGGCCTTAAAGGGGTTGTAAATGTTTTTTTCACCTTAATGCATCCTATGCATTAAGGTGAAAGAACTTCTGTCACTGACGGCCCTCCACTCCCCCACCCCCATTTTACCCACCTGAGTCTGGCAATTCCCATGCTGGAGACGCACTCTTCCCCTCTGCCCGTTGTCTCGGCTCTTGATTGGATAGATTGATAGCATTGGCTCCTGCTGCTGTCAATCAAATCCAATGATGTGGGCCCCGGGGCTGAGTCCATAATTCTGAGTCTATGGACGCAAATGCTGGACTCGGGAGCACGATCTCAACCCACCCGGGAGAGCGCTTCTCCTAGGGGTTTATACGATGCGGGAGGAGCTACCAGTTCCGCCGGGGGACCCCAGAAGTCGAGGATCGGGGCTGCACTGTGCAAAATGAACTGCATAGTGGAGGTAAGTATGATATGTTATTAAAAAATAAATAAAAAACAAAGCCTTGCAATCACTTTAAATTGAGGCTTTATAGTGATTTCTGCCAACACCTATCAGAGTGTGTCCACAGTCCACCTATAACTCTCAAAACCAAAAAACATATACCATAATTAGTATAGCGCAACCCATATAAATAACAATCAAAAATTATTGAAAAAACAATAAAAAACATAAATATAATATCCACCACTGTACAAGTCAAAGTGACAGTTCAAAATGATATTCAAAAAATTGCGATCCAGTGAATTAAGTGACCACCTGTGGCAGGAAAGCCTGCTCACCTCCACATAATGACCCCACTACAGATAATCCCTATGCCCTAGAACAATGTACCTCCATTTTACTACTTCACACCTCATCCTGCACTGGTAGCTTGCATGTCCCATACCATCAGGATGCAATCTCTATTATACAGCGTCTTCAATATATCATTTTTATTAACTTTAGAACAACAGAGGTTTGTTAAACATGTTTAGAAATCTTTATTAAAAAATATACTTATGAAATACATCAAGTTTGCCAAACAAAATAGAATTATAGTTTCCAATATAACAAAGTCACAACTCACAAGCACTATGCTTCAGGATTTCATTTCGTTCTTTTCAAGTCTATCCACAATATGACTCTAAACTCAGTAAAAAATAAAATGATGAGCAAATTCATCAGGTGAAGCAACTTGGGTTATATTATAATAATGATTAGGTATGATGAGCAAGGTGTCCAAAATGTGTTCCACTGGCAATTTGCAGGCTTTTGGACCAAATATGCACCCTGCCAGTGACACTGCCTGACATCAGAATCAGTAAATCATTGAAACAATATATATATATATATATATATATATATATATATATATATATATATATATATATATATATAAAGCTGGCCATAGATGGTTCGAATCTTGGCCTGTTCAGCAGGGACCAGCCAAGATTCGAACCATGTATGAGCAGGCTGGATGTACCCAACTTGGGTACAACCAGTCTGCTGGATTTTTCATGTGATTATTGCTAGCAGCTATTATAGCCGCTAGCAATAATCACTGTGTTCTCCCAGTGGGTGGGTGAGAAAAACAATGGCTTTTCAGGAGGGATTCCACTGTCAATTCTGTCTGTGTTGATGAGGGAATCGAGCGAATCGGGAGAATTAAGCTATTTTCTTTCCTGCCACCCATCTATGGCCGGCCTAATGCCCCGTACACACGATCGGAAATTCCGCCAGCAAAAGTCCGATGTGAGCTTTTGGTCAGAAAATGCGATCGTGTGTATGCTCCATTGGACTTTTTCTGGTGGAATTTCGGCCAGCAAAAGATTGAGAGCGTGTTCTCAATTTTTCAGTTGGAAAAAGTTCCGATTGTCTGTACAAATTCCGACGCGCAAAATTCCTACGCATGCTCGGAAACAATTTGATGCATGCTCGGAAGCATTGAACTTCATTTTCTCGGCTCATCGCAGTGTTGTACGTCACCGTGTTCTTGACGGTCGAAAGTTCAGAGAACTTTTTGTGTGACTGTGTGTATGCAAGCCAAGCTTGAGCGGAATTCCGTCGGAAAAACCATCCAGGTTTTTCCGACGGAAAATCCGCTGGTGTGTACAGGGCATAAGGTTCCCTTTAATTTTCCCAACATTCTGCACTATTTCTGTGTTTCAGCTTAGAAAAGAATGAAGATGATGAAAATGCTATAAGAATGACACTTCCAAAACGCTCAACCAAAAAACTGCATAAAATAAAAATGAAAAAGGATTGATATAATGTCCAATACTGCCAAGAGGTGAGGAAACACCAAAATATTTGGTTTTCCCCTGGTGATCTGGCCAGTAACACACCTCTTGTATTAAATGCCCCGATCCTCCTCTTCTGGAGTCTCCTGCTAGCACTTCTGGCCCCTGCCGTGTACCCCCATAGCAAGGAGCTTGCTATGGGGGCATTCATGTAAGCTCAATCCCGAGCCGCACTGTGTGTGTCTATTGACACACGCAGTGCGTCTCAGCCCCGCTCTTCACTCCCTCGTCACTGGATGTGATTGACAGTAGCAGGAGCCAATGGCTCCCACTGCTGCCTCCATGACCAGTGAGGAGAAAGAAAAGAGAGCACCGCAGCTCTCGGGCACTGCGCTGGATTGAAATCAGACTCAGGTAAGTACAGGAGGGGTGGGGGGAAGCTAATACTAATTAATTAAACATAATATTTTAATACATGCAATGTACTTTAATACATACAATGGATACCTTTAACCATTAGAACCACTTTAAGCAAAAGGTTTATTTTTCCTTTTGGGTTAAAAGTTTTACATTTATGAATGGATATTGTTTTTTCTCAAACCTCTAACTGCCATTTTTGGTCTGTTAAAGTCAATTTAAAAATAACAGTTTACTGTCAGGATCAACTGGTGAAACCATGGGGGGGGGGGGGGGGGAGGTTAAAAAAATAATGCAGCTACCACATTTAAGGATTAGTAAGCTGCAATATATTCAATCTTTATTTTTAGGTTTAATACCGATTTAATGCAACAAACGTAAACACATAAAACAGCTCAGAGATTTTGACTATTACATATTTTTAACACAGCACAATATTATTTTGCACTGTGCAAAGAAATCAAAGGGGCTGGAGGAAACTCGTGTAACTTCCCCCCCACAGGACGTCGTATTAAAAAAACGCTGTGCAGATACCATGTGACATAAAAAATTGCAATATCCACCATTTTATTTTCTAAGGCCTCTGCTTAAAAAATATATGTTTGGGAGTTCTAAGTAATTTTCTAGCAAAAATAAAAATATTTGTACCAGGGGCGGACTGGATATTTGCCCCCCAGGCCTCCTTGATACCCTGTAAAAAAGGTGGCACCGCTTCCAACTCAGACATGCCTAGCTCTGAGGAAGGGGGGTGCGCCCCCGAAACACGTTAGCTGTACCCCATGTTCTGTGCATGTCCATTCATTGTTTTTATGGCCTTTTGTCATTTGCTTTTTGTGAGTACCCACTTTTATATAAAACATTTTTATTATTAAATTATCCTTGGTAATGCACTAGGTGTGCGTGCCTTTCATTTCTGTTTTTCTTGTGGGATAAGGATGAGGACAGAGCGCAGATGGATGGTGTACGCCATGTCCGAGCAGAGGCCGACCCCACCTGAGGCTCTCCTCCCCTGGCCAGCCCCGACTGAGCCAGTCCAGCCCCCTCCTGCAGTCTCCGGCCACCCCCTGCCAATTAGTTTGGGCCCTCTGGCATCAGTGCAGCAGGCGGTGTCCAGCTCAACCTGGTCAGTAAGCAGAGAGTACCTAGAGCATTGCTTCACCCTAGGATGAGGGTTGGGAGGGGCCGAGTAGCTGCATCATGGGCCTCTGGCTCCACCCGATTTATAAAAAAATAGCTCCCTAATATTATTTTTCTCTGTTATATATAATGCAGACATTTAAGTTTAATGTACCTTTTTTATCCTTGAGTTACTGCCCATTTCCAGGTTCGGGGGATTGCGGATATGAGCGGGGTTGCTGCGGATATGGGCGGGGTTGCTGCGGCTAGGTCGACACTTCCTCTGTGCCGCACTGTCTCCTGGGATCCTTTTTTCTTGTTCCCAGGAGTCTGCGGCGGCCTGGCGCACGTTATCGCACAATTTAGAACCCTGAAGAACATTACTGCGCATGCGCTCGATCTACGATAGAACGGGCGTTGCATTCTGGGAGATGCCCGTCACAGAATACAGGAAGAGAATGCTTGTAGGCTTCACATGCCCACAGGCAAGATGACAACTATCAATATCATTTTTATAAAGCGTTCTTTGCTTGACAAAAAGCAATGGGAAAACTTAAAAAAACGGGACATGTAAGTAACAAATGTTAACACTAATTTGTTTTTAAATGTCACACACAAAAAAAAAAAAAACGTCGGAGACAGTGGAGCCCCGCTTTAAGAACCCATGACCCCAATTCTACAAGGAAGCATTGGTAATAACTGTGATTTTTGATGCGGTGAAGGGTTTTGATAATAGCAGGAATTCTGCTGTAAAATTGTTGGCCTATTTCAGAATTAAAATGCAACAATATCATGGGATTGAAAAGCATACCAGAGCAAGTCTCCGGGGCGTGCAGAGTTTTGTGTTACGTAACTGTCGCTAGGTTTTGAGGATACAGCATAATAAAATATAGAGAAAGTTCTCCTAAGAAACGAACAAACACATGGAGCTGCTTGCGCAGCCGGGCGGAGCTGCTGGGGAATCGCATAAACTGTGTCCTTAAAAGGTACAAACCTTCAGCTGGTAGAACTCCAAAGATCAGCTGGCTCTGAGGCTTTCTGAGGATATAACCAAAGCAAGGACAACTTGTCATTCCTCAGAATCTTGCTGAAGTAAAGCAGAGCAATTATGTGTGCTCAGCGGTGGGCACATTGCCATATGCCATTCATACATATTGCTCAAGTGGTGGATCAGTTCGCAAAAATCAAAAGAAAAACCCGCTGGTCAAAGATGTGACCATTCTGCATCTAAACTGACTCAATGCCCAACCACTGATCGGGTTAAAACAACACTGCTGTTGGCCTAAAATATTTTCACTGCAAACCAAGAAGCTTTGTGCTGACTATACCTGTCCTGCTGCCTATTCCTTTGATCTTTGCTATTTTTTAGAGTAATGACATCTTTAACCCTTTCCCACCGCTGCCTCCCGGCCCTTTAAAAGCTTCTAAATGCCAGGAGGTGGAGGCAAGTATTCGGGTCATGTGACTGCTGTTATTGGCTGTCATAGTGGTCACATGATTGCAAAGCTTCCCATTGCAAGTATGCATCAGAAGCTTTCCAGTCCCCGTCGGTGACTGTGCTGGGCGCTCACTCTCAGCACAGAAAAGTGTATACATAGATCCACATATATATGGCATTGGCCTCTCAACGTTAAAGCCCACCCCCAGAGGCTGCATATTTGCATACCGTCGGCAGAAAGAGGCTAAACTTGGCACCCTTCTGGTTGTGCTGGATGGCTGGTCCCCCACTGCAGCTGTGGTTCCTCCCGCCCAGCCCCAAATCACAGTAGTGACATAGGGGTCAGCAGAAGGAACCGCAGTGGGAATGCAGACTTTTAAAGGAGATGTACAGCTAGGCTCGTGCAGTTCGTTTTGCGCTCCTGTGACCCATTTTCAGCAAAGAGCGGGCTGAAGTCTGCTCTCTGCTGACATCACAGAAGTCGGTCCAGGCTTTGCATCATTACGACCACATAGTGTGGATTTGCCAGATCCCTGGACTGACACCCGGCTCAGGCTCTCAGCGAGCTGATGAGAGCCTGAGCCGGCCGCTCCGCCCCCTCCACAGCCCAGCGAGCAGAGCAGAGAGCTGTGACTGACAGTCTAAAGCTCTCTGCTCACGGAGCTCTGAAAACCAAGTGATCGGTGGTGTTTGATTGCTCGGTTCTCAGTGTAGAGGTGCCAGGGGACAGACGCAGCATCCACCTAGGTAAGTATGATTCTGAAAAAAACAAAAACAGAAACCCATACTTCTCTTTTAACAGTCCCAGAAGTGTAAAATGCCCCCTACATTGGTAGTCAGTAGGAAGCATGTAACCCTTACAGTGGTGATCAGAATGCTATCCTTTTTTAAATTAATTTCTCTTTATTTATTATTTCAATTTATCATAACAATATCCAGATGTATTTTAAACAACCGTACACTTCATAAAAACACAAGTAAAAAAACATAATACAATAAGGTTTGCTATCTAACATGTCCAATTTCTTATCTCCCTAACCCTCCCTTCCTTCCCCCTCCCCCCTATCCCACCTCTGTACCAGTTAAACATCACACAGTCTCCATAACTGTCACTATTTCGGGACTCAGCTATTAATAGGTATTAACCTCTTTCTACTCCTATCCTCGTGCAGTAGTATTAATCCATTGGGTGCTCCATTCCCTTCCACCAAGGGGCCCATATTTTCTCAAACCCTTTGAGGTTTCCCCTACGTATATATACCGTTCTTTCCTTCCACACCAACTCATTGATAACTTGGGTCCAATCACTCAATAGGGGTGCTTCCGTCGCCTGCCACCTTTGCGCTATCAACTTCCGCGCTTGAAACAAACATCGTGTAACTACAGTTGTTATATTCCACCCTTCCCCCCGGTTTCTCCTATAACCCAGTATACATGTACCTGGATCTAGGTCCAGCTTTGTCCCAAATATTCTGTTTATAGTTTCAACTATTTCCTCCCAGTACCGGAATAGCTTTGGACACCTCCACACCATGTGTATGAGGTCTCCAAAGCCACCACATCTAGGACAATTAGCATCTGTCCTCTTACCGAACCTAAACAGCTTTTTGGGGGTAAAATAGGCTCGGTGTATCAACATTAAATGCGATATTTTTTGTGATGGGGAAATTGAGGTTAGTGGCCCAAGCTCCAATACTCTCTTCCACTGTTCATCAGACATTACACCTATGTCTTCCTCCCATTTCTCCTTTTGTTTAACCAGGTCGGTTTCCCCATTAGGATTTTTACATAATGATTCATACATGGTCGAGATAAACCCCCTGGACTTATCCATCGAGTTTATCTTCTGTGCTAGTGATGTCCTGTCCAGTACAGGTGTCTGGGAGCCAAATTGTGCTTCCAGGGCATGCCTGATTTGTAAATATCGGAAAAATGTCTGTTGGGGTATGCTATATTCCTCTTTTAAGTCCATAAATGACTTCAGAGTTCCATCCTCATATAGTTGACCCAGTCTTGTTATCCCTTTCCTCTCCCATACATTAATTTTTCCTACTGACAATACCTCCTGCAAGTTCTTATTATCCCATAGGGGCGTGTATTCTGACCATTCCCTGCATCCTGTCCGTTTTTTTACCGTTATCCATATTTTCCGCATCATTACTATTGTAGGGACCTTATACTTAAAGGAATTCGCCTCTAAAGCATCAGTCAGGGTTTCATGCGGGGTTTCTATCAACCTCCCCCCCCTATTTAAATTACCCACCTCTTTCTGATCGCTATCCACCATGTGTTGTAGCTGTGCTGCTAGGTAGTAGTTCCTAGGGCTGGGCACCGCCGCTCCCCCTCTATCTGTTGGTAACTGCAACGCCTGCAGCCGAATTCTCGCCTTTCCCTTTTTCCAAATTAACTCCCGGAAGAGAGTTTCAATTTTTCTAAACCACTTCTTACATATCCAAACTGGTGCGTTATGCAGTATGTATAACAATTGTGGCAGCCATATCATCTTGATTAGACTGCATCGGCCTGCCGCTGACAGGGGAAGCCGACTCCAGGCGTCGCAGTTCTTCTTAAATTTGCTCAACAACGGACCCACATTCCTATCCACATATTGGCTAACATCTGATGTTAAATATATGCCTAGATATTTCAATGCCACTACTACCTCCATTTGTGGAATCCCTGATGCGGTCACATCCCTCAGGCCATCAACCTGGAGCAGTTCTGATTTCCCCCAGTTTATTAATAACCCCGTAAAGCCTCCAAACTTTTCTACCACTTTGATTACTTTCTCAAGCGATTGCCCAGTATCTCCCAAAAAGAGGAGAACATCGTCCGCATATAGGGCGATCCTCTCCTCTCTACCCCCCCCCCTTTGAAACCCAGTTATCTCAGGATGTGACCTGGCGGCTATTGCCAGCGGCTCCATCGCCAGCGCAAAGAGCAACGGGGAGAGTGGACATCCCTGTCTCGTGCCTCTGCTCATTTCAAGTTTTCCGGACTGATTCCCATTAATCCTTATTTTTGCGCTAGGTGCTCCATACATCATTTTAATCCACCCTATAAATATGGGTCCAAATCCACACCCTTCCAGGATGCGCCATAGGTACCTCCACTCTAAACTATCAAAAGCCTTAGCCATGTCTAAGGACAAAATGGCCCTTGAACCTCCTCTCTCCGCTGGGGTTTGTATATTCAAGAATGCCCTTCTTATGTTCATACTAGTTGATCTACCCTTTATAAATCCCGTCTGATCCGGGTGTATAAGCCTATTAATTACTTTATTCAGTCTATTAGAGAGCACTTTGGCTAATATTTTGATATCAGAGCATAAAAGCGATATTGGCCTATATGACGCTACATCCCGGGGATCCTTCCCTTCTTTAGGAATCACGATAATAATCGCCTCCATCATAGATGCAGGTAATCTCCCCGCCAATTTTGCCCCTTCCAACGTTCTGAGCAACTCCGGAAGTAAGATCTCGCTGTACTTCTTGTATACCTCCACTGGGAGCCCATCTGGTCCTGGGGATTTTTGGGAGGCCATTCCGGCCACTGCCTGGCGTAGTTCACCTAAAGTTATAGGGGCCTCTAAATCCTCTCTCTCTTCTTGGGTAAGGGTTGGGGGCATCGCTTTCTCCAGGAAGGCTAACATATCTTCTTCCTTCCTTTGATCCCGTGTTCTATATAAATCCTCATAATAGGCCCTAAAGATCTCAACTATCTCCTTCCCATTGGTGGTAACTGTCCCATCCATGGACTTAATCATTGAGATGGAGGAGGGGGGGGAGTTGGCTTTCACGAGACGAGCCAACATTCTCCCTACCCCCTCTCCATCTCCAAAGCTACACTGTTTCTGAAAGATGCGTTTATTTTCTTCTCTTTTTATAATCACAGATTTATACCCTTGTTGTTTATTTAACCATATTACCTGTTTCTCAGGTGTTGGATCCTTAACATAGTTAACCTCTGCCTCTATTACTTCTTTCCTGATTCTTTCCTCCCAGCTTCTAGATTTTTGTTTGATTTTAACCACCTGTTGAATCAGTATTCCTCTAACAAATGCTTTTAATGCATCCCAGGTTATATCAATTGGGGCTGTTTTTTTGTTAAACATTATAAATTCTTTTAATTTCTTTAAAACTTCTTCTACATCTTTCATTAACTCGAGCCAAAATGGACTAATTCTCCAGCTCCCCATCCTCTCTTCCCTCCTACCAGTACTCAATGCTATTATCAAAGGCGAGTGGTCCGATATCCCTCTGGGCATATACTCGATCTTCCTCACATTTTGTAGTGCTTCTTCATTCCCTAATACCAAGTCTATCCTGGAGAGTGTTGAGTACGAGCTCGAGCAGCAAGAGTATTGCTTAGTGTTCGCGTTCCTCACCCTCCACAAATCCATTAATCCAATCTCCTTCAAGAATTGGCTTAGTCTCGTTATCCCTACCCCCTGAGACCTAATTGGGAATCTGTCTATCCGACAATCAAGCACTTCATTGAAGTCTCCCATTATTATGACTGGTACATCCTCCTTGTCTACCAAAAAATTTGTGAGCCTGTACACCACCTCCATTTTAAACGGGGGCGGTATATAAACCCCGGCCAGAACATACAATCTATCCTCCAAGGTGCAATACAGAAAAACGTAGCGACCCAATTCATCAATACTAGCCTGCCTGCAGGAGAATCTCACCCCAGCTCCTATCATCACACTCACTCCCCTCGAGTAGGAAGTGTGAGTAGAGTGGTACTGAGCCTGATACCTCCTGTTTTTAAGTTGCGATGTTGTTATCTTAGTTAAATGTGTCTCCTGCAGGCAGGCTAGTCCGATCCCATATCTCTCCAGCATGGAGAGGACTACCGCTCTTTTAACTGGACTACCCAGGCCTCTAACATTCCAAGAGGCTATATTAAGTATTTTATCCTGCATCACTCAGTGTAAGAACATTAACAAAATTATTGAAAAACAACCAAAGTGCGAACACATAAATTATCGGGGAGAAGCCCCTATAGTGTTTCATTCCCCTTGTACTAATTCTACTCTCACTTAAAGTGAAGATTCTTACAAATTTCCTTCCTCTTTTATAATAAATCCCGTGATTTCCCTTTTGAATTGATATCTGTGTGCAAACTATATTAACTTCAACATTAACACTGTTGTGGTTTTCCAGACTTTTTTGATCCTTTCCCCCCCCCCCCTCTCCCCCCTCTCCCCCCCCCCTCCCCCCTCTCCCCCCTCTCCCTCCGCCCAACCGCCCCCCCCCCATCCTCCACCTACCTAGGTGTTCCCCTAGGGGATTACACGTGACCTTTAAACATTCATCTCTTCTATCCCTCTCCTCCTCCAACTTCCTATTCTCATACCACTTTTCCCTCATACAGAAGTGAATAAAAGTGAAAGCGAAAACATCAAAGAAAAAGAATAAATGATTATCCTCTTCCCCTTTCACCCTGTCCATCCTAGATTCAAACCCCAATTAAACCCTCCACCCCCCCGACTCTCCCCCCCCCGTGCGTTATTATCTCAAACCCCCACCACCCCCCAACTTATTTGCACTCTACAATAATCCCTTATTTGCTTCCAGCCATGAGATTACTTCCGCTGGAGAATCAAACAACTGGGTACCACCAAGCGCTGTTATTCTCAACCGTGCAGGATATAAAAGTGCATACGTAATCTTATGAGTCCGTAAAGTGCGTTTGACTTCCAAAAATTCGGCTCTTCGCCTCTGCAATTCCAGTGAGTAATCTGGGTACAGAGAGATCCTTGCTCCATTATATGTGATATTGCCCATCTCTCTCGCCTTGCGCATCAGAGTCACCTTGTCATTGTAATTAAAGAATTTCAGGATCATAGGTCTAGGGCGCCCCCCGGGGGGAGGAGCTTTAAAGGGGACTCGGTGGGCCCGTTCTATAGAGAAAAAAGATGAAAAACTCTCTCTTCCAAATAGTTCACTAAACCAGGATTCTAAGAACTTTATCTGTTCGGAGCCTTCACATCTCTCGGGTAGCCCCAGCAGCCTGATGTTATCCCTCCGAAGCCTATTTTCTATTTCATCCATACCGGTGTTATGATTATGCAATTGCTTTCGCATGTTTTTGACCTCTTCTCTCAGTGGGTGTAAGTCATCTTCCATTTGACTTACCCTTGTCTCCAATTCTTCCATTCTTTCCCCTGTTCTCTGTATATCCTGCCTAATCAATGACAGTTCCTCCTGCATGTTTTTAAATTGCCCACAAAGTTCTCCCAGCGAGGTTTTACACACATTGACAGCTTGCAGAACGTCCCTTAGTGTGGGGTCCTCCTCAGTCATAGGGCTACTCCCGGTGCCAGCATCACTTTCACTCTGAGCCACCCCCTGGCGCCTACTTGCGCTCTTTTGACCTGATACCGCGACCATAGTTGGGCCTGTGTGTCCTTGGCTCTTCCTGTCCGCCGCCCCCCCCTGGTGAGATTTTACTTGCAGTGACTGCATCTGTTGCAGTGTCTGTGTCAGCTGTTCCCCCTTCCCCGGGGACTGACCTGGGGTGCGGGCATACCGTTCTAACTTAGTTGCAGCAGCCTGTGCTGCCTGGGCAGTCTTTTCCTTAGAGGAGCGAAGCTGTTGAGCCCCCCCATTTTCCTGTGCTGCCTGCTCCTCTCCTCGCCGTCTTGACATCTTACTGGGAGTCTCTATATGTATAAACAGGCGGTATCAGCAGGTCAAGCTTATATTTAGAGCTTATAGCCGAGGAGTAGGGATGATGAAAAAGAGGGGGGGGGGAGGCCTCCTACCCTGGGTGTACCAAGTATGTGTAGTCAAGTCAGCTTTCCATCGTCCTCCCAAGAAAAAGAAGGCACCAGTCTCTTACTTTGCAGGGGGGGGGGGGGGGAGGAGGAGGGGAAACAAAAAAAAAGGGGGTCACTAGTGTTCCTGAGGCCACTATTGTATGAGGGGGCAACCAAGGTTTTCAAATACATATATAAATAGTCCTGTATATGGCATGCTCGAGAGATAATTACAGCATCAGTCCTTAGCTTATACAGGGGGGAAATTTTTCGAATCACAGTAATCAGTCCTTTATCTCTCCACCTTACTGTTCTTCTACCCCCCACAGCTATTTCTCATACCTCATGCCTCATGCCTCATGCCTCGTGTCTCGATGCCGTCCCTAGAGGGTCTCAGGTGCCAGGTTTCATACAGGCACTTTCCCTGAAGATGTGTCTCCTCTCCCCAGCCTCTCTCCGCCCTCTCCGCGGGTGCTGTTCGGGACCATACAGCTCTGTCTTCCTGCTCGTTCACCCCGGGACCCGTCCGTCTCTCACTGCTTCCGGGTACCTCGACGGGGCTCGGCGGGGCTCGGCAGTGGTCGGCAGTATTCGGCAATGCTCGGCCGTTTCCGGAAGTTTCCGTCGTTCCTCGGCTCCTCGGCCCTTCCCGACGTCCTCCAGCTTTCACCCAGCAAGCTTACTTCGGCTAGTGCAACGCCAACGCACGGGGTAGGAGTCTGCCGGAGAGCCGCTCACATCACAAGCCTCTCCACTCTCACCTCTCCAAGCACTCCTCCCTCTCACACCCTCTCACCAGAATGCTATCCTTACAGACAGCTTTTCCAAATGACATTTGCCCTGGAGCTATGCTGGCACCATCAAATGTGAGGTCAATCAGACACAGCTCAAGAAACCCCCAGCAACCTCTGGAGGAACCCTAAAGTTCCACAGAACCCTGGTTTAGAATGGCTGCGTTAGAGTAACTCTGCAGACAATTTAGTTTTAGTTTTGGATAGAGGAGAGAAGGGTTAGAATACATTTTATTGCTACCTGTGTTCTGCTAGGGGAGATACCCCTTCACTTGGGTCATACAAAGTAAGGGAGTCTTATGCCGTGTACACACGATCTAATTGTCTGGCGGAATTGGTCCGGACTTTATAACGAACGGACTTGGCCACACACGGACGCTCCGAAAGTCCGGCGATTTCTAATGCGATGACGTACAGCACGTACGACGGGACTAGAAAAAGGAAGTTCAATAGCCAGTAGCCAATAGCTTCCATCTCGTACTTGCTTCAGAGCATGCGTCATTCTTAGTCCGCCGGACTAGCACACTGACGAACGGATTGTCCATTGAAAGCCAAGTCCGGCGGACAAATTTTGAGTCAAAACTACTTTCTAAGTCCGCCGGACTTTACGATGAATAAGTCCGCTGGAGCCCACACAAGATCGAATTGTCCGGCATACTGTGGTCCGGCGGACCGAGTCCGCCAGACAATTCGATCGTGTGTACGCGGCATTAGGGTCACTACAGACAAAAGAAGACACCTTTCTAACCTTCTAAAGCCCCGTACACACTAGAGGACTTATGTCCGACAGACTTCCGAAGGAGTTCCGTCGGAGTTCTGCCGGAGTTCCGACGGAGTTCTGACGGACTTTTCGGCGGAGCGGACTTGGCCACACACAATCACACTAAACTCCGACGGATTCGAACGTGATGACGTACGACTGGATTCGAATACGGAAGTTCATAGCCAGTAGCCAATAGCTGCCCTAGCGTCGGTTTTAGTCCGTCGGAATAGCACACACACGAGCGGAGTTTTCGAAGGGACCCGGGACCGGCGGAGTTCCGTCGGGAAAATTTGAAGCATGTTCCATATTCTAAAGTCCTTCGGACTTTGGCGAGTCAAAAGTCCGTTGCAGCCCACACACGATCGAATAGTCTGACGGACTCAGTCCGTCGGACTTTGGACGTTGAAAAGTCCGCTCGTGTGTACGCGGCTTAACTTTACTAATTAACATGCTGGTTATTGCATGCCACCCAACTTTTTTAGATGGGAACGAGGGACACCTATTAGCAAAAGAATGTAGGACACGCTCCCTTTGCTATGGCCCTTAAAGGAGAATTATACAAAAAAAAATGATTAGTTAAACCCACAAGTGTTTTTTTGTTACCACTACTATTCTTTTATACTGGCTTTTGAAATGTAAAAATGCAGCCATTTAGAAATTGGATGAAAGGTTTAACACTGGGAAGCACTTTTTGAAAGATAAAAAGTGTATTTTATATGCCACTCTATATATATATATATATATATCAGACCAAAATGAGGGACAAATGAGGAGGGAAGAGGGACAGTTGGGAGCTATGGGTATTGCTGTCTATGTTCCTCACGTCCTGTTCCAGTGACATAACGGGAAGTGAGGGGAAATCTCCCAAATGGGGACATAGACAGCAGAATTCTTAGCCCTAATCATCTACCTATGGCCCCCATGTGAAAGGCAGATCATTGTAAATCTAATCCTGCCATATTTTTTTTTTTTCATTTTCATTCATATATACAGATCTGACATATTTTGCAATAAAATAATTCATATGAGGCCCTGCCACCAAAAGAGCTTACAGTCAAACGTCCTATCACTACACACACACACGCACTAATGCCAACTTCCTGAATTTGTACCCTGTAAACTCTAATGCCGCGTGCACGTGATCGGAATACTTGTCGGAAAAAGCTCTGATGGTTTCCCATCGGAAATCCAACGGAATTTTGCTCAAACTGTCTTGCCTACACACGGTCACACCAATTTCCGACGGTCAATAACACGGCGACATACAACGCATTCGATGGCACTATAAAAGGGAAGTTTAATGCTTCCGAGCATGCGTTGGAATTTTGCGTGTCGGGAATTGCATACACACGATTGAAAAATCCGATAGAGAGGTTTTCCGTCAGAAAAATTAAGAACAAGCTCTCAATCTAAAGACCATCGGAAATGCCGACAGAAAAATTCCGATGGGCATACACGCGGTCCGAAAATCCGATGAAAAGCTCCCATAGGACTGTTTCCATTGGAAATTCCGGCCGTGTGTATGCGGTATAACCAAAAGGCACGTTTAATTTCTCTTTCAAGCTTTAGAGTTGTCACCAATAAGATCTAAGATAAAAAATGGTCTATGTCTAAACAGTAATAAGTACATGTGAATAACCTTCATTTACATATTATTATATTAGAATTGAAGTTTAAAACAAAGAATATGTCAATATATTGCTACTCTTACGGAGTTACTGTAGTTGGTTGTAGTACCAATTAACAGCCTGTAGGTGGTGCTGAGCAATCTGGTATCTAAGGAATGCAGTAAAATTGACAAGGTAGAGGAGACAAATAAAGTTCCCCAGGTATATGAGAAAACAATGTATTGTAGGGTTATAATAAAAATAAAATAAAAAAAAACGTTATCTTTAATAGGTGGACCATTAACAGACCTCCTGGAGACTGTACTGCCAATCAGCCTAAAAACAAACAGCCAATGAAAATAGATCTTGCCTGGCCCCTTAAAGCCAAACGTTTTGTATGGGGGTAAGGCGTTTGGAGTTTTGAATATAGCGTTGTAGCACATAGGAACGTGCTTTCTATAAGTGCAACTGAAGCCATCAGCCATAGGGCTATTGGCTTGTCCTTGCTTTGGGACAATATAGGTCAACACAGCCTAACATTGATGGTATAGATCAATCGTATTGCGAAATGTTTGTAAACTGCGTTATTCGCAATCCGAGGTTCCACTGTATCTTTATTTTTACTTTATTTGTACCACTTTTATTTGTTATAGCGCAGCACAAGTGAACATTGTTATTGGTTTCCAATCTGTCCTGATTGTTTCTGTCCTCCATAATATCAACCTGTGCCTTCTCTCCCCCCTCCCTTCTCTATGGACATATACTTGTTCAGTAGATTTCCAAGTATATGGATCATTCTGCAACTCTCTGAAGATTTGTGTCACTAAGAAGCCTGCCTGTAGGTTAAATCTCACACTGATGTCTATGGGCAGCCTTACAGATGCGTGCTAGTCATGTGTTGAATGGCTCCTTCTTCTATGGTATTTCTTCCACTGTAATACAGAGGTACAAAATCAGTCTTTGGCAGTTTCACGGGTAAGTTGTGGTGTTTGACGCCACTTGGAGGTGTAGGCGGCTACCTTACTGGTGCTCGCTTTGGCAGCACATATACTAAAATTGGAACGATACAGAGAAGATCAGCATGACCCCTGCACAAGGATCACACGCAAATTCGTGAAGCGTTCCATATTTTTTTGGTGGCACAGTGGTGTAGTGGGTAGCACTCTCACCTAGCAGTAAAAGGGGTCACTGGTTCAAATCCCAACCACGACACTACCTGCCTGGAGTTTGCATGTTCTCACTGTGCCTGTGTGGGTTTCCTCTGGGTACTCCGGTTTCCTCCCACACGCCAAAGACATGCTGGTAGTTTAAATGGCTTCTGTCCAAAATTGGCCCTAGCATATGAATGGGGGCCTTGGATTGTGGACTCCTTGAGGGTAAGGACCAATGTGATTGTGCAATATACAAGGATAGGGACGATTGTAGACACTCACTCAGGTTGAACTGGATGGACTGGTGTCTTTATTCAAACTGACTAACTATGTAACTGTGCTGTCACTTCAGTAACAAGAAAATTTATATGGGGAGAGAAGAGCGCCCAATATCCAGAGTAATATCATATTCGATGGGCAGATAACAATCGTTTACTGAAAGCAAAAAATAAAAAGTTTATTTACTGTTAAAAAAAAAAGTACTATTAGTGTACAATCAGTATTTGTTGTGAGATAAAATAGAAAAAATATCTATACATTAATATGTACCATACTGTGTTTTTATTTCTATGTTTGTATGTTAGCCCTGAAGAAAGGGGAGGCTGTTCCCCTGAAATGCGTCAACTCTATTTGAAATCCCATTGAATGTGCTATTACTTTGAATATTGTGCGATTCTCCCTCCTTATATAAAACGAATGAGCGAATGCTGGTTAATTCACACAGAGCAACTGCACATGCAGTTTAACTGGATGAACAGTTATGCATTTTTTTTAATAGACCCCTAATACACACAATCAGAAATTTCGTCAGAAAAATCTTGGATGGTTTTTCAGACGGAATTCCGCTCAAGCTTGGCTTGCATACACACGGTCACGCAAAAGTTCTCAAAACATTCGACCGTCAAGAACGCGGTGACGTACAACACTACGACGAGCCGGGAAAATGAAGTTCAATGCTTCCGAGCATACGTCAAATTGTTTCTGAGCATGTGTAGGAATTTTGCGCGTCGGAATTTGTGCAGGCGATCGGAATTTCCGATTGGAACTTATTCCAACTGAAAAATAGAGAACCTGCTCTCAATCTTTTGCTGGTGGGAATTCTGCCAGCAAAAGTCTGATGGAGCATACACACGGTCGGAATTTCTGACCAAAAGCTCACATCCGACTTTTGCTGGCAGAATTTCTGATCGTGTGTGCGGGGCTTTAGTGTTTACATAACCTTAAAAAAAAAAAAAAGAAAAGGGTTTTGGTTGGGGATGGGCTTTAAACACAGCTTTAACTGAACTGATTTACTCAAAGTTGCAGCTTTGATTTGATTTTAAAGTGCAGTGCAACATGCACCATCACGAGTCTTTGGGTTTAGCGTCACCAAAAAATATATATTCACAAGCCTTCTAAATAAAAAAAACAGCTCTAAATTAACAACAACAAAAAAAAAAGCTTGTATATTAAACACCCGTCACTAGCAAGCCTGTGGCGCAAAAACAGACACAAGTACAACAAGTCCCTGCAGGAACTGTCACACTGCGCACACGCTGCCCTTCCTAATACTGTAAAAGTGCACGTACACCCTCAGAGAACATAATACCGGGTGCACAGCTGTAGTTTATTTGTAGGTCTTCTTATGCGGTAATACAGTGCCAAGCCGTCTTCCCATCAGCGAGTATTCTAGGAAACAGGTAGATGTCTTTTTAGAACCTCCTTTGATGCCTGTGGAATGGTGTCTGGGAATATCACTTCAAACTCAACCAGTAGATCTCCACGTTGATCGGGGTTTTTTGGAAAGGGGAGTCCATAGCCAATAATCCTCCTTCTCATCCCGGGTTTTATGACTTCGTTTATCGTCATGGGGATATTTCGTCCGTCTAGAGTGGGTACAGTGATGGAGCATCCACAGAGAGCCTGCAAATATTTATTAGAGCATTAGCTTTATTTTATTTATATTTATTTGTATTAATGGAGAACATTATATAATTGTGCTACCAATGAAATACTATGTAACATTTTAATATATAAATGTATATATATATATATATATATATATATATATATATATATATATATACACTGTATATATAAATATTTTATGAAAAAAAATATGCAAATGAATATGATGTAGTCTGTAACCCCTTTGCGCCTTATGCCGCATGCACACTATCATGGTTTTCCCGACGGAATTCCGCTTAAACTTGGCTTGCATACACACGGTCGCACAAAAGTTTCCTGAACTTTCGACCGTCAAGAAAGCGGTGACATACAACAATACGACGAGCCGAGAAAATGAAGTTCAGTGCTTCTGAGCATGCGTCAAATTGTTTCCGAGCATGCGTAGGAATTTTGCGCGTCGGAATTGCTACAGACGATCGGGATTTCCGATCAAAACGTTTTCCGTCGGAAAAATTGAGAACATGCTCTCAATCTTTTGCTGGCGGAAATTCGGCCAGCAAAATTCCGATGGAGCATACATACGGTCGCATTTTTCGGGCGAAAAGCTCTCAACGGTCTTTTGCTGGCCAAATTTCCGATCGCGTGTGCGCGGCATAAGAGTAAAACAAATCTAAATGCCTAAGCCCAATTTTGCAATTTTGATATGTGTTAGTAAAACGGTTCACATCATCACAACTACTTTGTGCATCCAGGTGGATTATACCTTGTTTATTTTAAGGACAAATTGGGCTTTCATTTGATGGTAAATGATAATGGGTATCTCCTGTTTTTTTTTTTTTATTATCAAAGCAAAACTAGCCCAAAATAGTAAAAAAAAATATATATATGTATTTTTTAATTCAACTGCATATTTCTTGATACTACCATAACCAACCACCAAAGAACAACCCAAAATAAATGTTCCTGCTCCTGACAATCGCAGCAATACCACATATGTGTATGTTATTTGTTGTTTGTACCCATAGTACAGCCCAGAAACAAGGTCCTCTTCAGGGCAGAATGACCCTCTCATCTTGATACCCATTTCCCATTAGCCCAGCCTGTTCTTCAAACCCCTACCCCTAGGGAGTGTGTCATTACACTGTCTGGGTGGGCAGATGGTTGTAGTTCCAATGTTCACCAGTGGGTGTCTCCCAGCAGCCACCAGTTTCCAGTTATCACTCTCCACCTAAGGCTATGTGTACACTAGCCCAGTGGTTCTCAACCTCAGTCCTCAAGTACCCCCAACAGGCCATGTTTTGGGAACTTCCCTTAGATAAAATAGCTCTTCTCAATACCATGTATATGATATTGATTTAATGCAGCTGTGCGAGTAAAGGAAAACCTGAAAACATGGCTCGTTGGGGGTACTTGAGGACTGAGGTTGAGAACCACTGCACTAGCCTACCCTGACCATGGCCCTGGGAAAATTAAAATTTTGTTGCTGCGATTTTGTCGCAATTTGCGTTTTCCCCACTGCCGGCAGTCAAAACGTTCCTTTCCTGAATGCGATTCTTGATTAGCTGCAGAGAAGGGCAGGAGAGATATTAGGGGTCTAACAGACTCCTAATGTCTCTATAAAGAGTACCTGTCACCAGCCCATGCTATCACATGGGTGGGCTTGTTAGCCCCCTTGTGATAACAACCAAGGTATATAAAAATGTAAAAAAAAAACACAACACTAAAGTAAATAAAGATTTCAAAGCACCCCGTCACCACCCTACACACCTGAATGCAAATGCCCACACATGTGAGGTGAGAGCAATAACACTAGGGCCATTATTCACAGTTAACTCTAAACTGATAACTACTAATCAGGAATCAGTAAAATGTTATTCCAGCAGGGGTCCGAACAGAGGTGGTTGCTCCATTAGGGACGCAGGGTCACCCCCTAATCTGCATGCAGGGTGCCGGACGCATGGATTTCAATGTTTTTTGTTTTTTTTGAAGCACATGATTAGAGCCTGATGCTCTAATTGGCTTAAAAAAGGGGTTGGCTCAGGGCGCAGAGCACTGCACCCTGAGCCCCCCCAGTTGTGTGACAATAGCAAATTAATATTAAGTTTGTTACTTCATATTAGTCCTGATAACTGGCCTAGCACGGTCACAAGGAGGCCAGGAGAGTTTTAACTCCTGTATAAGCTCGGAATAGGGAAAAGTGATGTTTGCCACACCCATGCAGGGCAAAGGAACAAGTTTTCTTAACTGCTGCCTTTTTCACCTGTACATACTCACCTTCCCTTAGTTCCTACACTGCTTCGTTTAGAACCCGGGAACAAAGCAAAGCCCTGTGTGAGCTTTAAATTGCATGTGACAGCACTGAGTTTTTAATCAGCCAATCATTAAGCACCAGAGCTTTCGTGTGGGGGCAGGAGAGTGGCTTACATGCCCACCATACCCAGAAGTACTGGGTGTTTCTCTTCCTTGTAGCACATACTGTAGGTTCAGAAGTGAGAGGGGAAGGTGAGCATTGCTGCATTTCGGGAGGAACCAGTTAACTGAACCTGTTGCCCAATAGGGATGAGCTCAGGCGTGTTCGCATGGAACACTTGCAGAGCCCACATGGGACGTGTGCGCATGGAACACGTGCATTAGCGCTGCGCTAATCACAGGCAGTGCGACATTGCTCGATCTCTGCAGCCGCACATTGGGGCAGTGTCTCACTGCCTGTGATTAGCGCAGCGCTGCGCCGACCTCCCGGCGGGCTCTGCACGTGTTCCATGCGAACACACCTGAGCTCATCCCTATTGCCCAACAATGGGCAAAGCACAGGTTCATTTAAACAGTGCCTAGAGATTCACAAATTTCATCTAAACCAGTCACTTACATTCAGATTTGGAATTGTCTGTATGTCGGTAAGGCAATATCCAACAATGGCAGACATTGTCTATCTAAGCTTCCGTGACGCTTTTTTGAAGCTTGGCAGATGTCTGCGTGTGTTGATTTCTCATACCTGCAATACCTCCAAACCAAAGCAAAGCTAAAGCTGAATAAAAGCCTCTCAAAAGCTGCAGGTGCTGTAAGCAAGGTGCTGTAGACTTCTATGGAGGCTTTGAAGCACCACTAAAGCAACATGAGGAATCATTTTTAAAGCAAAGCAAACGCAACGTGTAAACAGGACTGTAAGGTAACCATTTTATTTAGTGACAGGGACTCTGATTGGCATTCAGAATGGTTTAAAAAAGGGTGTCCAATGCCATTCATGAACTCATATAAAGATGGAGCCACTTCCGCTCAGTCATATTACTACAGTAGGGTTGGCTATTTCCTGTGCTGGTATAATGTTTTTCGTTAAAGTGGTAGTATAGTCAATTTGTTAACTTGTACCTACAGGTAAGCCTATAATAATGCCTACCTGTAGGTAAAAAGAATATCTACTAAACCTGTACGGTTTAGTAAATATTCCCCTTGCAATGAGCCACTGACTTCAGCAGCGCATTCGCTTCGGGGATTCTCGGCTGAAAGCCCAGCAGACGCCGGACCTTGCCGGAAAGAAGTCTCCCGAGCGCATGCGCGGGAGTGATGACATTGCGGCTCTGCCCACTCACAGAGACGGAGCCACGATACCCAGAAGACACGCCGAGGGAAAATGTCAGTTCCCTTGGCGTGGATCGGGTGAGATACCGGCACCTCGTTCTAAGGTAAGTATTTCATAATCAGCTAGTATGCTGTGCATACTAGCACATTATGCCCTTTCCCTTTCAGGTGTAGGAAAAAAGAAAAAAAGTCAATGGCTTTACTTTGAGATGAAATATACCACATTTGGCCACTAGATGGAGCAAAGTATCATAGGAAATTCCTATGGAACTTAGTGCCATCTAGTGGGCAAATCTGTGAGTCAACGAGAAAAGGTAATCTTACTATTCTTTATAATTTAAGACGAAACTGAACCTATCCATTTACCGGTTTCCCAGAACAGTTACAATCATTGCATACCATGAATAATAACTGTCACAGTTGCTTGTGCGCTCAACTGAACTATCAAGTGATTAAATGTCTGGTGTCATAACTGATCACGTTTGATGCACCATGGTAACTGCAGATCAAACAGCAGCTAAGATGGCAGCTTCCTTGGCTGTAAAGGATAGCAGGGTTTAAAAAAAAAGGGTCACACAAAAAATCCTCTTTATGTGCATCAAGCAAAAGTAGCTAGCAAAAGTAGCAGTGACACTATCACTGTGCTGCACAAAACTCGAACAGAGAGCAGAGCTGTGGGAGGGGCCTGGCAAGCTCCACCTACTACAGCCTGCCTGCAGAAAATGATAGAAGGGGGCGGAGACAAGACCAGTCATCCTGCACAAGGAGAGAGAGCAGCAGTGACCGGTCTTTATCACAGGAAGCTCCTGTGCAGAAAATGACAGAAGGGGGCGGAGACAAGACCAGTCATCCTGCACAAGGAGAGAGAGCAGCTGTGACTGGTCTTTATCACAGGAAGCTCCTGTGCAGAGGCAAAGTTTAAAGTGTTTGTAAAGGCCGAAGGTTTTTTTTACCTTCATGCATTCTATGTCTTCTCTGTGTAGCAGCCCCCCCTAATACTTACCTGAGCCTGATCTTCCTCCAGTGATGTGCACAAGAGCCTCGGCTTTCCAGGGACATTCCCTCCTCATTGGCTAAGACAGCAGCAGGAGCCAGGGGGGAGGTGCCAGGAGCGCCGGCGGGTGCCCCAAGAAGAGGAGGATTGAGGCTGCTCTGTGCAAAAACACTGCAGAGCAGGTAAGTATGACATGTTTGTTATTTTTTTACTTTAATATCACTTTAACACGGGATTACTGCACAGATCTGGAAGAAATACACAAAACACACCAGGATTCAAGTAAGAATACACAGGCCTCATGTATTTAGATAATGTTTGCCTATCCTATAGTCATAGGTGTGCGCAGCCTATTACATTAGGGTGTGCACCCCAAAGCACAAACACACATGCCTTTCCCTGCCTTGGACTGTGAATGAATGGGAAGTGCTCTGTGCTGAGCGGCTTCCTGTTCATTCTTAAACTGAAGCGTAGTAAACACAATTTACTATGCTTCAGTTATAATTGAACACAGTGAGTGAGTGAGTGAGTGTGTTCGCTGTGTTCATTTAGAAAAGGAAGGGGCTGGTAAGTGACATATTGATTAGCTCCTTCCCCCCACTCTCCATCCTGAAACATTCCCCGCAGCAGCCAGGGGAAGAGGAGAGGAGGGAAGCCAGCAGCACTGCGGTAGAGGGGGTGCTACAAGGGGGGGGGACCCAGGCAGTAGGGGAAATCGGCACCACATAGAGTGATTAGGGTGTGCCCAGGCACACCTGGCACACCTCCTGCGCACTCCTATGCCTATATTTCAGCTTTAATAGATAATGCACAACAGCTGGAGAAGACTGCACCTATGTAAGTCTGGGAAAGTGAATGCGAGCTAAATTGTTCTACCCAACAATGGCAAATAAAGTTGAATATCTTGTTCAAAACTGAATTCTCTCTGTCTGGGAAACAGCAGAAAAACATCATACCAGGTGGTACTTAATGCCGCATAAACTCCATGCTATGTTCCCAAACTCCCATGACACCTGTTTCCATGGCTGCCAGGACAAAAGAACCTTTAACTTTCAATATTTTTTTTTTATTATTATTCAAGTAAGAAGACAATGTCATAGAAAGTGCATTCAATGAACAATAAAGCTTAGAAATGTGAAATTAAGCGTCTGAATGTCCTTCCATCAGGATGTGCAGAAATACAACATCTCAAAACATTAAATTGAGAAATTTCGGTATAAAATATATTTGGTGGAAATATTGGTGAGGTTGACAAGACGAACTAACATAGAAGGATATACAGGGCCGTTTTTTTAAGGCAGGGCAAAAGGGGCAGCTGCCCTGGGCCCTGTCATTGTTATGGGGCCCAAAGTAGCTGCCTCATACTTGAAAAATATCCTGGTTTAAATTCTCTCGCCCATTGAGGTTTTAGTCCTGTGCTGTGTCCCAATATCTCCGTGTGAAGTGCTGCTAATAATGCTGCTCAGCTCTGCCCTATTTTTGTGTACAGATGACTCAACTACAGACCCTGTGTTTACATGCAAATTACTGGCATTCATATGTAACTAGCGGTGACATTCATATGTAAATAGCGGTGGCCGGTGGCATTGACATGTATATCATGCCCCCTGAGGTCATATCCACAGTAATCTCTAGCAGCCAACTAACAAGCAGAAATCATGTGCTGTAACCTCTAGCAACTAACCAGTGAGCAGTAATGTGTTCTGTAACCTCTAGCAACCAGTCAGTGAGCGGTAATGGTACACTCTAACCTCTGGCAACCAATCGCAATAGCTGCCTGATCTGATTCAGTAAACTGATTTTGAGTCAAGCTGCTATTTATTGTATGTCTCAGAGCAAGTGGAGAGCAAAACTGCATGGGGGGGGGGGGCAAGAAAAGTTTTTCCCAGGGTCCAATCAATATCAAAGATGGCCCTGAGGATATAAGTCGTTAGTGGCCAGGTCCTTCACATGCACGGGCACGTTTCGACAGAGGGCACATATCGATAGAACACCGGCACCCTCTAGCAATGTATGTAATGGTGAGGAGTGCTGGGTTTGCTACAGTGTCTACTGATGCTGGCTGTCAGGGGATCTCCAGTTGCTGAAGGGGATATATTGTTGCTGGGGGGTCTAAGATTGCTGCTGTTTGGCCTATTGACTCTGGAAGGGATCTATTTTTACAGGGGGGTCTATTGTTGATGGGGAGGTCTATTGTTGATGGGGAGGTCTATTATTGCTGGTGGGGGATCTATTGTTGCTGGGTTTGGTCTTATGTTTCTTGGGGGGGGGGGGGGGGGTCAGTTGTTGCTGGGAGGGATCTACTGTTGAATGAACAGTCTATTGTATCTGGCTGCCGGAGGGTTTATCAATACTGTCTCTTGGGAGATCTGTTGTTGCTGCAGGGGGGTTATTGTTGCTGGAGGGTATTTTGTTGTGAGTGGTCTGTTGTTGCTGGTGGGATCTACTGTTGCTGTTAGCTGCAGGGGATCTTTTTTATTGCTTTTCTTATCATTAACAATTTCCATACAAATTACTTAGTACCACAAATGTTACTTGGTTCTGTATTCTGTAAAAGGGGCAGTACTGGGAGGTGGGTAGGGGGTGGAACCGAGGAGCGATGCTCAGAGGTAGGTAGGGGTGTTGGGCATAGCTCCCAACTGTCCCTTATTTTGAGGGACTGTCCCTGATTTGGAGCAATGTCCCTCTGTCCCTCTTTCCTCCTTATTTGTCCCTCATTTTGGTCTGATCTATATAGATGTATATAAAATGCACTTTTTACCTATCAAAAAATGTTTCCCAGCGCTAAACCTTTCATCTGAATTCTAAATTGCTGCATTTGTAAATTCCAAAAGCCAATATAAAGGAATAGTGGTGGTAAAAAAGCACTTGTGGGTTTAACCAATCTTGTTATTTTTGTACAATTCTCCTTTAACTACTTCAATACCGGGCACTTTCCCCCCTCCCTGCCCAGGACAATTTTCAGCTTTCAGCGCTGTTGTAATTTGAATGACAATTGTGCGGTCATGCTACACTGTATACAAGCTACATTTATCATTTTCTTCCCACAATTAGAGCTTTATTTTGGTGGTATTTGATCACCTCTGGGGTTTTTATTTTTTGCTAAACAAACCAAAATTTAAAAAAAAAAAAAACGTTTTTCTCAGTTTCTGTCATAAAATGTTGTTTTCCCCTAATGAGGCGCCACTGATGGGCACTGATGAGGCAGCACTGATGGGCACTGATGAGGCAGCACTGATAAGGTGGCATTGATGGGCACTGATGAGGAGGCACTGATATGTAAAATTGATGGGCACTTATATGCAGCACTGATAGGCGGCACTGATGGGCACTGATAGGTGGCACTGATGGGCAGCACTGATGATGAGGCACTGATGTGTTACTGAAAGGTGTTACTGCTGGGCACTGATTGGCACTGTAATGGGCACTGATTGACTCTGTGGTGGGCTCTGATTGGCACTGTGGTGGGCACTGGCAGTCTTTTATTATGGGGACACTACTGGGCACTTATTTGCATGTGATTAGCACATCTGAGGGGGCTGTGCTGATAATCAATGTGCTGATTATCAGCACAGACCCCCCCCCCCCCCCCCCCACTAACAGGGAGAGCTGCCGATCGGCTCTCCCTGTCAGCGCGAACCAAGAAATGCCTGTGATTGGTCACAGTTAATCACGTGGTTAGAAGCCTCTGACAGAGGCTTCTTATCACGATCAGAGTTGCAGGGTGTCAGACTGACACGCCACACACGTGATTGGCGCGCGCCGCTATGTTATCCTGCTGGATGTCATATGACACCCAGTCAGGATTACAAAACCACTTCCTGGACGTTAATATGCTGTTAACCGGGCGGGAAGTGGTTAAGGGGACGTGGCACGGGGTGTGTCCTATGCCTGCATACTTTTGCTGATAGGTGTCCCTCATTCCCATCTCAAAAAGTTGGGAAGTATGGCGTTAGGGTATGTCTGAAAGGGGGGGGGGGGTTCCTGCACCTATTCTCCGAGAAAAAAAAAGCCCTGCTAATCCCTCTCCACTCTATCCAAAACTAAAAAAAAGATGATCATTTAGGGCCGGTTCACACTGGGGGCGATGCGAGTCGCCCCCGTTCTGTACAATGGAACTGTTCTGAGAGGAGCGACTCGAGTCGCTCCGACTCAGAAAAAAGGTTCCTGTACTACTTTTGGGCGACCTCGGGGCGACTTGCATTGACTTCTATACAGAAGTCATTTGCAAGTCGCCGCTGAGGTCGCGGCAGGTCGCGGCGAGGCAAGTCGGTGTCGCCTCGCATCGCCCCCTGTGTGAACCGGCCCTTAGGAGCAGGAAATAATCTGCAGACATTCACAAACCACAAAGACATATAAAACAAAAACAAAATAAACAGTCACGTTCCCTAGATTTATTACCAATTTAAACCCTTTATAAACTATGTTATAAATGTAGCGCCTCTGTTAACAGTGCATTAACTGAAATTAGATCAATTCAGGGTGTGCTAATTAACTCTCCATGTTTCAGCTCACAGCAGCATGCAGCAGAATTGCTAACCAACAATGAGAAAACCATAGCGGGGAGGGGGGGGGAATTGATAAAGGATGTCTATGACACCCTTTGAAATCTGTTGGCCCCCATGCCAAATTTGTTGGTGCTTGCAGCTGATTTATGTACCTGTCACAGACAATACATGAAATTCAGTTGATCAGACCATACCGCATAGACATCCATAGGTAGCCTTTGCGAAGGGTGGGTGCAGGGCTGCCATTAGAAATCATGGGACACTGTACAGCCTACCTCCTGACAGGCCCTCCTCCCAAATTACAAACATTAAAACATTTTAAAATTATGTTTCCAATTTTGAGAAATGTTTTTTTTTTTTTTTACAAATAATTTTTTACATTTTTAAAATGTCTTTTTTTTTTTACAATGCTGTTGGGGTGGGGGGGGAGCTTAGGTGAAATATCAGGGGTCTAAACAAACCCCAGACATCTCACCTTTGAGGCAGAGGAAGGAATTGAGGACACGGGTTGTTCAGTTCCTTTCTCTGCAGCCTCAGCTGCATTGAAGATGAAGGAATAGGAGACAGAGGATCCTGTTCAGTCATAAACTGAAGCAGCTCAGTTATGAATGGACCCAGGAGCGATTAGTACCAGTCGCTCATTGTGTCCAATTCAGAAAAAGAAGGGGCTGATTAATGACATAGTACCTTGAAAAAGTATTCATACCCCTTGACCCCTTGAAATTTTCCATGTTTTGTCATGTTACAACCAAAAACGGAAATTTATTTTCTTGCGATTTTATGTGATAGACCAATACAAAGTGGCACATAATTGTGAAGTGGAAGCAAAATGATAAATGGTTTTCAAATTTTTTAACAAATAATTATATAAAAAGTGTGAGGTGCTTATATTACGTCTGATGTAACCATCATACTGTTGCACTTATTTTTTGTATTAATTTTCCCATCAATAAACCTTTGGAAAAGAAAAGTGTGGGGTGAATATGTATTCGGCCTCCTTTACTCTGATACCTCAACTCAAATCTAGTGGAACCAATTGCCTTCAGAAAACTCCTAATTAGTAAATAGAGTCCATCTGTGTGTAATTTTATCTCAGTATAAATAAAGCTGTTCTGTGAAGCCCTCAGAGGTTTGATTAGAGAACCTTAGTGAACAAACAGCATCATTAAAGTGGTTGTAAACCCTTACAAACCATTTTGACCTACAGGTAAGCCTAGATTAAGGCTTACCTGTAGGTCCAAGCAATATCTCCTAAACCTATATGGTTTAGGAGATATTTGCCCGAACACAGGCACCACTGTCTACGGCGCATGTGCCGTAGACAGCGGCGCGCAGGCGCACTGAGCGCGGCATTCTCAGCGACGGAGCTGCCGCGCGTGTCGGCTCCCATGCGCGGCTTCGCCAAATGACAGCGGCGGAGCTGCGAGACCCCATCAATAAGATGGATGCGGTGGACTACAGGGGACAGCGGCGACTTCGCTGGCTCCTGTGTCAGGTAAGTGACACATAATGGGCTACTATGCGATGCATAGTAGTCCATTATGTTTTGCCTTTGCAGGAAATGAAAGAGGAAGTAAACTCATCTGGGTTTACTTCCTCTTTAAGGCCATGGAACACACCAGACAGCACAGGGATAAAGTTGTGGAGAAGTTTAAAGCAGGGTTAGGTTATAAACAAATATCCCAAGCTTTGAACATCTTACGAAGCACTGTTCAATCATCATCTGAAAATTGATAGAGTGTGGCATGACTGCAAACCTACCAAGACATGGCCGTCCACCTAAATTGACAGGTCGGGCAAGGAGAGCATTCCTCAGCCTAGAGGCCCGTGATAACTCTGGAGGAGCTGCAGAGATCCACAGCTCACATGGGAGAATCTGTTCACAGGACAACTATTAGTCGTGCTCTCCACAAATCTGGTCTTTATAGAAGAGTGGGTAGAAGAAAGCCATTGTTGAAAGAAAGCCATTAGAAGTTCCCTTTGCAGTTTGCGAAAAGCCATGTGAGGGACACAGCAAACATGTGGAAGAAGGTGCTCTGGTCAGATGAGACCAAAATGTAACTTTTTAACCTAAAAGCAAAACGCTATGTGTGGCAGAAAACTAACACTGCACATCACCCTGAACACACCATCCCCACCGTGAAACATGGTGGTGGCAGCATCATGTTGTGGGGATGCTTTTCTTCCACAGGGAAGCTGGCCAGAGTTGATGGGAAGATGGATGGAGCCAAATACAGGGCAATCTAATGCCGTGTACACACGAGCGGATTGTATGGCGTACTTAGTCCGTCATACAATCCGATGGACAATCCGTCGTAGTTTCCACTGAACGGACTTGACCACACACGGATACACAAACAGTCCGTCGAAAGCTTGCGCGATGACGTGTACAGCACGTACGACGGGACTAGAAATAGGAAGTCCAAGACACAGCAAAGCACCCTTCCGCCGTGTAAATCCTTTCTGGACATGCGCCATTCTTAGTCCGTCGAACTAGCATACTGACGACCGTATTGTCCGCTGAAACCAAAGTACGACGGACAGATTTTTGGAAAAACCGAAATTCTTAGTACTCCGGACTGCACGCTGAAAAAGTCCGCTGAAGCCCACACACGAGCAGATTGTCCGCTGAAATGTGTTTCAACGGACTAAGTACGTCAAACAGTTCGACCGTGTGTACGCGGCATTAGAAGAAAACCTGTTTGAGTCTGTAAAAGACTTGAGACTGGGGTGGAGGTTCACCTTCCAGCAGGACAACGACCCTAAACATACAGCCAGAGCTACAATGAAATAGTTTAGATTAAAGCATATTCATGTGTTAGAATGGCCCAGTCAAAATCCAGACCTAAATCCAATTGAGAATCTGTGGCAAGACTTGAAAATTGCAGTTTACAGACGCTCTCCATCAAATCTGACAGAGCTTGAGCGATTTTGCTATATGCACAGCTGCAGGATATATATATAGATGGCGGCAAAGAAGAAGAGCTATGAGACACTCATAGAGGTACTTTGTTTGTCTTTATCTGACCCTTGGGGCACTGTTCCTCACACTGATATGAAGCACTATTCCTCCCACTGACACCATTGAGGATCCACCAATCCTTCCACTGACGCCAAAGATAGGGCACTATTTCTCCCACCGATACCAATAATGGGGCACAATTCCTCCCATTAATACCAATGATGGGGCACTATTCCTCCCACTGACACCAATGATTGGGCACTATTCCTTCCATAGATACCTATAATGAGGCACTATTCTTAACATTGAAACCAATGATGTGGCACTATTCCTCCCACTGACACCAATGATTGGGCACTATTCCTTCCATAGATGCCTATAATGAGGCACTATTCTTAACATTGATACCAATGATGGGGCACTATTCCTCCGCCTACTGGGCACAGGCGTTATTTAATTTTTTAATCCCACTGACCACCAGGCCTGGGATATACAGTAGTCTATTCTCACTAACGCGGGGGAATTTTCTACTCCCGCTGGCCCTTTGTTTGGAAAGTTTGGAAACCCCTGGTCAAGACCATCCTGGGAGTACAGTTCCTTTCTCTGTTACATTTACTTTCACAAGCAGAAAGGCGACAGTTGTGCTGGAATGTGATATGTAATGGGCTAGCGACTCACCCAGGGCTCATTTACACTTGTGTTTGGAGAGCAGTAGAAACAGGTGGCTGCAAAGACAGTCATACAGGGTTATATAAATGCAGCAGTCACAATGATTTGGATGAGATGGCATCACGAAACAGCAAAAACTATCCCCAGTCAGGTTCGGAGGGCAATGCTGCTCACTGCATTCAAGTGAATAGGGCGGTGTTGCAACCACACGATGCACATAATAGCAGCATGGTTGTGCTGGCTTTAAGAGGTTAAAATAGGCCTGACATGACATGATGATCTTCAGAGGGCTACCCAAAATGTATATGTAGCACCCTCTAGTGTGCTAGGAGTGATAGTACAGTTTGTAAGAGTAGGTAAATTTCCAGGCCTGGCTGGAAGCCAAGCCTGGGTGTGTTTTAACCTGGGTTGGGAGTGGCTCAGGGTAGTGCTTGCTGGGTGACTCACAGGCAGCATCACCAGGACCTCCCACTTCTTTCCAGAACATTCTGGTGTTTTCTGGAAAGAGAGATGGAGAGGGGAGGTGGAGCTGCCTGGGGTGCTCTAAGGAGCCCTGACCAATCCTCAATCTGGAATGGCAGGGGGCAGGCCTCCTTAAAAAACACCGGGTCAGCCCAGCTGGGGAGGAGCTGATCGGGTGGAGGCAGTCTGGGATGGGTGCCGAGCCAGTCTGGAGGATTATGATGGCACAAGCAGTGGGAAGGGGCAGCTGCAGCCAGGAAGGCTGGCAGTGCCCGAAGAGGTGGTACTGGGAGCAGTAGCCACAGGAACAGCTAGCCCTGGGACTTTCTATTTTTGCTACACTATCGAGGCTAGCGGTCCCTGCCTGCAAAGGGCATCTGCTTTAGGCCTGGTTGAGCCAGTGTCAAGCCTACAGTGCTACCTGGTCCGGGAAGTGCAAGCAAGTGATGCGCTGGAAGAGTGTGGAGTGATAAGCTGCAAGCAAGGAAGTGCAGGAAGAAAAAAGGAGATTGTATATACCGTGGTGTATAAAGTTTGGTCCCAATTTTGATCGTCAATTACCTGGGCATCTCATAAGTTTCCTATCCCTAGCCAAGTTAAATTCCCCTCAATAAAATACAAAAAAACAAGTGCAAGGACTGCTTTCATGTCTCTGGATACTTGAAAGGTGTGTTCCTGGCTGGGCAGAGTGACAGATGGACTACTACACTCAGCAGCCCCTATGGGGGGTACCGCTTCATATACAAGCCCTAAGTCAAGCAACAATAAGATCATTTTGTTTCACGCTGTTCAGCTTAAAATGTTTTATAATATAAAATGTCAGAATGCAGCCAAAGCAAAGTCTTACCTCTTTCAGGTTGATCTGTAAAGGACAGATAATGTTGGAAGCATCCCTCTTAAAATGGGTGTGGGGTTTGTCTTTAATAACAAAGACAACGTCGGCAGGAATGGTCATTGGCATCTCATCTCCCTCCTTGGGGAATGTGATTTTGGTGCCTTCTTTCCACCCCTTTTTAATCTCAATGGTAAGGATCTTGTCCTCAGTCCTCACACTTCTTCCATCGGGGTTCAGTCTCTTCCTGGAGATTCTCATCCTTTTAGTGCACCCATGATAAATCTCTTCCAGAGACACCCTGAGCTCATGAATGATCGGTGGGTCCTGCTTACGCCTTATCTGGTTTCCAACCTGGTTCTTCTCTCTCGGAAAACCATTCATGCCGAAGCTAGAAAATGAGCTAAATGGATCGCCATCCAGCTCCATGTCCTCATCATCCCGGCCCCCACCCATTCGCCTCCCGAAAAAGATTTCAAAAGGGTTTGCTCCTCCAAAGAATGCATTAAACGTGGCATGAGGATCTCCATGGAACGTGTAGTGAAAGTTTCCTCCATGTCCATTTTGTGCATTGGGTCCTCCTTTAAGCCCTAAAATGAATAAATATTAATATTTTTACTACAATATTAAAGCAGACCTACACTGACTGCATCTGAGCACCACAAACCAAAAACACTATTTAATTATTTTTTTTATATTCAAAGCAAACTCCCCCATCCATCCAAGTCTTCATGCTTAAAGTGGTTCTAGCGGCTCAAGGTTTTTTACCTTCATGCATTCTATGCATGAAGGTAAAATAACCCTCTCTGGGCAGAAGCCCCCCAACCCCCCCCAATACTTAACCAAGCCCTGCCGCAAGCCATCTATGTGCAATTGAGCCTCGGCCCTCCGGGGACTCTCCCTCCTCATTGGCTGAGATAGCAGCGGGAACCATTGGGCCAATGAGAAGAGTGAGGGGGTGGGGCCAATTATTTGGGTGTGCATGGACATGCACAACAGTGTTTGGGAGCCCCTGTTTCGTCATATATGGCGACCCGTCATATTTGGCTACCCGCTGGCCTGCGCTTGCGCGACGCCGCCATATGCATTCCACCTCTCAGTCCAGGTTCAAGCCCTACCATCCAAGTGGACATAGAGTTATATTATATTTATGGTGAGCGAAGCGAGGCTGTGCCCGAAGCATGGCGATCTAGCAAGCCTGCGAGGGGCCCTGTGTTGGAACGCATATGGCGACATCGCGCACGTGCACTTCAGCGGGTAGCCGAATATGATGGGTAGCCGAATGTGACATGACACCCCCATTGCAAGCTGTTTGCTTTTGGGGAAGGAGGGAGGGGCCAGGAGACCAGAGAAGAGAAGGATCAGGGCTGCTCTGTGCAAAATTACTGCACAGAGCAGGTTAGTATAACATGTTTGTTACTAAAAAAAAAAAAAAAAAAAAAAAAAAAAAAAAAAGGGGGTTTAATATCACTTTCATTTTGTTGAGAAATCACTTTGAAAAACACCCCCTGGCATTTCTGTCCATGGCCAACTTGACTAAGGGCAAATGATTAATGTAGAATTTACTTCCTTAAATCCGTCTGCCCTTAACCGTCTGCCCTTAGCTCAAGCATGCATGCAGGAGACCCCTCCTCCTCTCCTCCCCTCCTGAAGACCCCTGGGAAGTATGACATAATTTGCCTGGCCAAGAAACCAGGAAGTAACTGAAGGAATGTAAAAAAAAAAGAGTTTAAAACAAGTATATATAATATACTTTCCTATCTATTTACTAATGCTAGCAGCACGAGGATTTCAAAAAAATCAATGTTGATTGGGAGAGTGAAGTTTCACTTTAATAATGAGTGGTTTACAGTGCTGACCCTTCCAAGTTCCTTATGCTGTGCACTACAGGAGTCCAATATAAAGAGAAATTGAGCTACTTACTTATACTAGCTGTATTTAGCATTTTGTTTTTAAATAATACATCTTTCCTCTCTTCCTCCTAGTAACTAGCTTTCCATTGGAAAAAAAAACAAAAATGGTCAAACTTAAAATACTTGAAACCACTGAAAAAATTTGTATACAAACCCATAAAACCGCACTGGCGGAAAAAAATCTTATAGCAAAGAAAGAGAGAGCGTGGAAGCCCCTGCTGTGCTGACACCAAGCATTTTGGTTTATACCTTTGAGGTGCGTAGACAGAAATGCATTACTTTACATGTTCAGTGAACTAAAAAACACCAAGAAGGCTTGGAAGTGCATTGTGGTACTCTAAGATGCACATACGTTGGTATTGTGTGTTGAATGAATGGTGACCCAGCAACCCAACATTCAACACATGTGTGAACCCAGTCTTAATGTTTCAGAAGGCATCACCATTAGTTCTAGCTAATAACATTGGCAAAAATCCTTTATAAGAGCTCATGCACATGGGTTTGGTCCCTACAGCATAAAATCATGGAGGCACATGTTCAACATACTACCAGCCGCCTGTCAAATTCAATATTATGGTGAAATAAAAAACCCATCCGCTGATGACGTCATGCGACCTATGACGTAACCCATAGGGGGGATTCGATGGTGTCACGTTGCAAAAACGGAACTGAGCGGGCTGCCATTTTGTGAGTACCCATGATATACAGTTCTCTGCTGTTTTACTGTGGTGCAGCAGATATGTGCACATTGTAATGTGAGTGGTATTTTAATAAAACATTGGTGGGAAACGGAAAAAGCTATGATGGTTTATCGCTTTATCTATAAAAATTCCTTAAAGTAGAACTATAGGCAAAACTTTTTTTTTTAATTTTGGATAGAGAGAGTAAGGGTTATAACCCCTATAGGATTTTTTTTGCCATCTGTGTCCCATTTCCTTTATATAATCTTTATGTTTGACAGAAGGAATACAACATAGCCAACAGTGCCTCATTAATGAGGGTTTGCAGGTTGGCAGAAATAAATGCATGAACATGGCTGATTTATTACAAAAACAGGGAAAACAAAGGAGGAAGGGTAGCGGGAGTAGGGGAGAGGGAAAACATACAAGACCACATTTCCAAGGGGGTATCCCCTAAGTGATCCTGAGTAGGAACACGACCCATGCTATAGGTCAACATCATATACTCCAGGGTGCCCCCCCCCCCCCACCAGGTGGCCACCGAGGACCCGACCAGCTCTACCCCCAGAGGAAGGGGGCAACAAACCTCCGTCCAGAGGTACAGCGGCGCAGGCTCGTTCCATAACCACCCACAGCAGGGGTGCCACTAAGGTTATAGGTTAAGTTCCTCGCCTAGTGCAACCAACAGTATATTACATGAACAGTAACTGAAAAAGGGCTGCAGGTACCCGGTACCAGCGTGTCACGAGTTTATAGTTAGTTTCCTGTGTCTTGGATTCCAAAGAGCTAGTGTGTGTGAGTCTTAGCATGTGTGCTATTTGTTCAGCTGAAAAATCCAGCTCCAAGTCACGCTCCCATTCCCGGATAAAAGCCGGTTTAGGGACAGCAGAGGCTGAGCCCAGAAGCTGGTAGGGTTCAGAGATCATATGAGAGGTAGGTTCTTCCTCAATGAACAGCCGTTCATATGGAGTAAGAATGTTGAGCTCCCTAATAGATCAACCATGAGTCACAATAAAATGGTGTAACTGTTTATATCGCCACCAATCCATTGGGAAGAGTCCAAATCTATCCCTAAGGGTCTCCAGTGGGAGCAGCTTGACCTGTTCCAAGAACTTGCCACAACTGAGGTTACCGTCAGTGACCTAGGACCCAAAAAAGGCCACCAGTTCCCCAGGAGGGAACCACAAGAATCCTCCCAGTGGTGTCAGCGAGGAGCCAGATGGTGCCAAGGAATACAAGGCATTTGTGCGGTCGCAGACCCCTAGGACATGGGTTGGTCTCCCCACTGACTACTCCGGGAACCCTCTGTGTTCCTGAGACAACCAGGGGGCATACAATAGGTATGGCTCGTCTCCAGAGAAACCCATATTGTGGAACGGGTATGAAAGCACCAATTTAGGATACGTTGGAGTGCTATGGCCCTGTAGTAGCGGCATATGTCAGGGAGGCCTATACCCCCCATCCCTTTAGATCTCTGAAGTAGGGACACAGCCAACCTAGGTTTTTTATTGTGCCATATAAGCCCAACCATTAAACTCTGAAGTTGGGCGAAGAAGCTTTTGGGAAGAAGAATAGGTAACATCTGCATCAGGAAAGGAACCCTAGGGAGGACATTCATTTTAAGTATATTAACCCAACCTACCTAGCCACGTGAAGGTGGTCCTATTCCAGCTTTGCAAGTCTCTACGCACTGTATCCAAAAGTGTAGGAAAGTTGTCAGAGTATACCATTTCAAAGCGGTCAGTGAGATGGACCCCGAGATATTTGATGGAGGATTTAGCCCAAGTAAACGGGAAAGCTTCCTGCAGATTAGTAGCTAGCGTTTCAGGTAAAGTAACAGGCAATTGATTTTGAAGATTGATATTTGCCCAAAAAGTTGGAGTCCCTTCATAAGGTTTGGCAACAAGACAAGAGGATTCGTAAGGTGGAAGAGAACATCATCAGCGTATGCTGAAAGTTTATGTTCGGTGGACCCCACTGTTATCTCTCTAATGTCGCCATTTGCCCAAACTGTTCTAAAGGAAAAGGCTCCAGAACCAGTGCAAAAAGAAGGGGAGAGAGGGGGCATCCTTGCCTCATGCCATTCCATATGGGGAACCCAAGGGACAAGAGGCTGTTTACCTGTATTTTCGCATTTGGAGTCGTATAAACGGCTATGATCCATTGTAACATGTGAGGGCCTTCTAAGACCGCCCTCAGGTATGACCAGTCAACTTTGTCAAATGCCTTTCGGCATCAGTAGACAGCATGAGGTAGGGTGGGGAGTCTCGGCAAGAATATGCCCAATGAATAAGCTGCGTGGCCCGGATGGAGTTATCCCTAGCCTCTTGACCTAATATGAAGCACGTCTGATCAGGGTGAATAATGAACGGTAAAAGGTGTTTTAAGCGATTCGCCAAAATGTTTGCAAAGATTTTGATATCAACATTGAGCAGTGATATTGGATGGTAGCTTTGGGGGAGGACAGGATCCTTACCCTCCTTTGGAAGCCCCGTGATGTGAGCCAACCAAGCCTCAGGTGGGATCGGGCAACCATTAGCGAACAAGTTAAAGTACCTACACATATGATTTTGCAGTAGGGGGAGAAACTTGGCTTAGTATGCTTTGGTATATCCATCCGGGCCAGGGCTTTTCCCATTGGGCAAAGATTTCACTGTCTCATCAACCTCTTGAGGGTAAATGGGAGATTTGAGATCTATTAGTTGTTCCGACATCAGAGAGGGGAGACCGGCTGACGCAAGGTAATCACAAATAGCACGCAACTTTGAGGTCTTCTCTGTCAGGGAGACATTTTTGTCTAAATTATATAATTCTTTATAATAATCCCAAAATAATGAGGCAATCCCAGAAGAATGTAGAGTCGCCACATCACCAGGGGACTGAAGTGTATATATATATGGTAGGCTATTTGTCTCTTCTGAAGTGCCCTAGTGAGCATTTTTCCACACTTGGTGCCATGCTCGTAGTATTTGTGGGACAAGAAGCGCAGTTGCCTGCAGGCACAATGATCCAAAAGGCGCCAGAGCAACTCTCGGAGCTCAGTCAGACACCGAAGGCCATCAGCATCCCCCTGGCGTTTATGTCTGAGCTCCTCCTGCTGTAAAGCGGTCAGTACTTTCTGAAAATCGATCTGCCTTTCTTTTTTGAGTTTAGTGCCCAACGAGATCAGCTCCTCCCTAAATTCCATTTTATGGCCCTCCCATATAACTCCCTCTGATAAATCATCAGACACATTTTCCGAGAAATTGTGCGAGATAGCGTTGGTAACCTTAGATACCACTGAGGCATCATCTAGTAAGTTCTCATTAAGTCTCCAAGACCATGCCCTAGGCGACTCACCGGGTACCCGTATGATAGCAAGAACAGAAGCATGGTCAGAGATAGTGATGCTCCCTAAAGTAACAGCTCCAGGGTGTCATGATCCACACACAGAAGATCTATGTGTGTATAAATATCATGCACCCTGGAGTAGTAGCTGTAGTCTCTGTCAGATGCATGTAACGCTCTCCAGATGTCAATAAGGAAGTTGTTCTGCAGTGATTTGCAGAAACGCTTAAGAAAGGCATGGAAGTGTGTAAGGTGGCCATGGGATGTATCTAAGAGGGGCTCAGGGCTGACACTGAAATCTCCCCCGAGAATCAGGAGGCCCTCCCAGAAGTCTGCCAACTTTTCCAAGACTGCATCTATAAAAGAGAGTTGTTGAGCACTGGGTGCATAGAGGGTCACAAATGTAAATTTTTTTGCTGGCTATGACCCCCTTCACAAAGACATAGCGGCCTTGCGGGTCTAGATATCTCTCTGAGGGTTGGAACAGGCATGATTTGTGGAATGCAATGGCCGTACCTTTTCAGAGTTTTTCCTTCCTGTCCCATAGCCAAACAGGAAATGAAAGAAAATCCCTGCAAAATTAAGGGAATCCCTTGGGGGGGCCCCTGGTCACCAGAACTAGTGTCCCTGTTGGGGAAAACCTGCATCCAATTGGCAATAGTGTGAACCCAGCCTAAGACACCTCTCACCTCCAGGTTGGGGGTGTCAAAAAAAGATTTTAATGGGAGTTCTGGGTTGTCAACCTAAAAAAAAAACTAGACAATAGGCTTTAAGTAAAGTTCCAGGAGCAAGTATCTAAGTGGGGAGAGTGATGGTAAAGATATGTAAATACATTGCTGGGTGCCTAGGACAGTGATAGGAGTGAGTTGGGGATCTTTTTATTTTGAGCTTCATACATCTGGCGGACTATGCCAGCAAGGCTACAGACAAAATGGAACAAGTGGCCATGGCATTTCCTAGAATAAACACTGAGTGGGTGGCTCTGATGGAAGGGTTGCATTCCATAAGCATCAACTGAGTGAGTGAATTTTTTTCTACGGCTCTCTGTGTACAAGGTAAATATGTAAGGGTTTGCAAAGCAATCGCTGAGCGGTCTAAAGTGCAGTATAAAATAAATTATTCCTGATTAGCAAGCTGCTGGTGTATAGATGGTTCCAAAGTTTAGCAAGCAGGACAAGCAACACATGGCAAAGCTGGAGGAACGTCCTGAAAAGAAGCCATTTCGTAATATTTGGTTAGTACATTCATTAAAGGTAATTAAAAAAATATCTCCAGACTAATGAAAAGGGCAGGGCAAGCAGATCTTGTTCACAAAAGCAGCGTTGGCTTGCATGTCCATGTGCAAGAAAACGGCGAAAAGCCTTATGTCCTGGGAGAAGGGGGAGGACTGAGGCATTTGGCCCCAAAAAAGGACTGTTGTGAAGTATGCTGGCTAAGCATCCACCACTGTAACATGGGCATTAGAGAGACGGTCCTCACCAGTGGCAACCCGTCCATAGGGGGCGCAAAGCAGTCACAAAAAATAAACCAAAAAAATGTAAACAAAATAAAAAAAGGCCCCTTTAAAAAAAAAAAATAGAAAAAAATGTTCTTTAAGTGCACTGTGTTAGGGCGCCAGTCACAGTGCACCACATGAGACTGCAGATGAGGTGCTTAATTTACAGGCTTTTGACCTGCTTTGCGACGCATTCCAAAGCGCCAAACAACTTTCGCCCATAGTATTACTACGGGCGGGAGCTTTGTTGTTAAGAGGATACTTCTGGTTTCCCTGTTCTAGAGGGAAACTGGAAGTGATGTCGGCAGCTCAGTGGAAAGCCCAGCCCGAGCAGAGCTGCCTGTAAGGTAAGTGAGGCTGCATAGGATGGGGCACAGTGAGGCTGTATATGATGGGGCACAGTGAGGCTGCATTTTATGGAACCCAGTGAGGCTGCATATGATGGGCACAGTGGCTGCATTCAATGCTGCACAGTGGCTGCATTTGATGGGGCACAGTGGCTGCGTAAGATGGGAACAGTGGCTGCGTAAGATGGGAACAGTGGCTGCATAAGATGGGAACAGTGGCTGCATAAGATGGGCACAGTGGCTACGTTTGATGGGCACAGTGGCTGCGTTTGATGGGCACAGTGGTGGCAATTGATAGGCACAGTGGCTGCGTTTGATGGCACAGTGGCGGCAATTGATATGCACATTAGCTGCGATTGATGGTACAGTGAGGCTGCAATTGATGTTTTTTTTTTTTTTCAGTTTGTTTGTGCCCCCCCCCCCCCCCCCCAAAAAAAATATTTGAGCACCAGCCGGCACTGGTCCTCATCCCAGAGTAAGCTCCAATTCATGAGTTGGACTCAATACAGGCCATCTTTTTCTTGCTGACAATGGGCAGTGGAGGGGGATGAAGGTAAGTATAAGCAACTGGGCGGCACATGCAGTATGCACAAATAAAAAAGTTCCCCAAGGAGCTCTGGTGACAATCCCTATTATGTTCTTTTACCTTTCCCTGTGCTGGCACACTGTCCCTGTCAAGCAGGTTCCTGTCCCTCACCTCGCCATATGCAAAATGCACGCCAACTGCAGTGAGCCAGGGCTTTTTGTAAGCTCTGCTCTCACTACCCAGATAGCAAGGCTACCTTGCCACAAATTTGTGGCAGTGTTGAATTCTAAGTTTGTTGAGTTGCTGCACATTTTCAACGGCAAATTGTTCACTTGCAGAGCACTTGAAGCACAAGTTCTAGTTGACACTTTTTCCAATTGGTAGCAAATTTGCGTGGTAAGTCTCTAGCAAGAGCAAAGTTGCAATGGTGAGTCTACAGCAAGAGCTCTGCAAGTCTACAGCATGAAAATTCAGCCACAGTGACCTCTGTGGTGGGATGACTATTGCACAACATAAGTGAACCAGAACTTGTATCAGACTTGCAGAATGTTTACAAAGAAATTTGATCTGGAGTCATGCAATGTGGACTTGCTGCAATTGTGCAACAAACTTGTGAATCTCGGCAAGTCTAGCAATAGCTTAGCAAATCATTTCAAACTTGCGGCATAATTACTTGCTATCTGTGTAAAGAGGGCTGCCGGGGTCACCTGGGTGGCAGCGTCCAACTGGACAGCAGCCCACCCAATGTCACATACGGAGGCTTAAGGCGTAGCTTCAGTAATTTTTTCGTATTTCCATCTATTAAATCCCCTACCTTTGTTGTTTTTACTCGATAGTAAAAAAAAAAATTCTGCCAGTAAATACCTTATACAGTCCACTTCCTGTTTTTTGTCTGGTAAAAAGCCTAGGCTTATGACATCATGCACAGCTCTCTCTCTCACTCTTGTGAGAATTTGCCAGGAAGGGATGAGGGAGTCATAGAGGCGATTCAGTTCGCATTGTGTGCTATACAAGTATTTCATTCATTCATTCATTCATTCATTCATTCATAAGAGGGCCAATGAGAGCTGCAGAGCTGGAGGTGTGTGTCTGTGTAAATCCAGGAAGTAAACAGGCAGTAGCTTCAGCTGCCCACAGTTAAAATTGATGCAGACTCAGTGGAGGGAGTTTTCTGCAGCATATTTGGCAAATACCGAATCACAGTATATATAAAATAATATGCAAAGTGGTTGGAGGGAAGCTTCAGAATGGCAATTTTTTTTTTGTATTACCAATTATGTGAGCCAACTGCAGGTCCTCTTTAAGAGGAATGGAAATTTCTCCTGTCATCCATTCTCCCTGAAAGATGGATGCAACAGTGCCACCTATGTAGGGAGGTCAACCTGCAGCGGTCTAAAGGTTGAAGGAAAAGAAAAGGACTTCATTCTCTTATCCACACATTTAACCACTTCTCTACCCGCCCTACCCGCCCATAGACATATGACACCCGCAGGTGGGATCTCCCATCCTGGGCGGGCTTCATATGATGCCCTTGGCTTCCCGGCGGTATTGGCACAGGCACCGAGGAGCCGATGCGCATGCCCCACGGCCTCAATGGCCGCCAGGCACTCGTGATAGCTCGTTACAGAGCAGGACCATGGATCTGTGTGTGTGTAAACACACAGATCCACGTCCAGTAAGGAGATTGGAGACTGATCGTGTGTTCCTTGTATATAGGGACCCCAATCGGTCTCCTCCCCAAGTCAGTCCCCTCCCCCCCACAGTTAGAATCACTCCTAGGTAACACATTTAATTCCTTGATCGCCCCTGCCAGTGACATTTATACAGTAATCAGTGCATTTTTATAGCACTGATCGCTGTGTAAATGTGAATAGTCCCAAAATAGTGTCAAAAGTGTCCGATACGTCCGTCGCAATGTCAAAGTCACGATAAAAATCGCAGATCGCCGGGATTACTATTTTTAAAAATAAAATGCAATAAAACTATCCCTTATTTTGTAGGCGCTATAACTTTTGCGCAAACCAATCAATGTACGCTTATATATATATATATATATATATATATATATATATATATATATATATATATATATATATTTTTTTTTTTTTTTTTTCTATGGGATATTTATTATAGCAAAAAGTAAAAAATATAATTTTTTTTCAAACTTGTCAGTCTTCTTTTGTTTATAGCACAAAAAAACAAAAACAAAAGGCAGGGGTGATCAAATACCACCAAAATCATATGGGTACAGTGTTGCATGACCATGCAATTGTCATTCTAAATGTTACAGAGCTGAAAATTGACCTGGGCAGGAAAGGGGCCTGGGCAGGAAAGCCCGGTATGTAAGTGGTTAATATGGACGGGGAGGGGAACCTCCCCGTTGAGCTATTGCATTCTGACAGTAGGGAGACTTCCCCTCCATCAGAATACACTGATCAGCGCTGTCTGCTGTAGCCTGCGGCACTGATCAAGTGTGGAAAATCCTACAGGGCGGTAGTACAGGAGTCGATTAGTAGATCAACTTCTATACAACCTCTCTGCCCACATATGGATCGAAAATTCATCCGGTCCCTGCTAAACTGGATGAATTTTGATCCATGTATGGCTGGCACTGGCTTAAAGAATGTCAAACGTTTAAGAAATAATTAAATCCAGGATCAGAGTTCTACACAGACGAGGCTTTTCTGACAAACAAGGATACTACCAGACGTTTACCTGTAAAAAAATTAGAATGGTGAAAAGTATCACACTAAAGTTTAAATGATTTATGCCGCCTTGCCTGGGAACTCTGGAAAATCAGTTTCCAATTCATGACAAAGAACAGATCAGTTTGTAATCAGAATAATGATGTGATTTGGTGATGCTGACATATTCCCTGATGATTCAAAGTGTACGTTTTAATCGATTGCGGAACAGCCGCCGCATTTTACTGCGGCAGGTTGGCTCCGCTGCACGAAATCACGTTATTGTATGTGATCTCGCGAGGCTTGGATAGCAGGCGCGTGTGCCCGCCGCGAGCTCTGTGAGTCCGACCGCGGGTACCGTGGACTCGATGTCCGTGGGGATACCCGCGATCGTCTCACGGTGAGGAAGAATAGGGAGATGCTGATGTAAACAAGCATTTCTCTGTTCTGCCTAGTGACACTGTCACTGATTAGTGCTCCCTGTAGCGGTGATCAGTGTTGTGTCACACACAGCCCCTCCCCTCACAGTTAGAATCACTTCCTAGGACACACTTAACCCCTTCACTGCCCGTCACATTTAAACAGTAATCAATGCATTTTTAATCGCACTGATCGTTGTATAAATGTGAATGGTCCCAAAATAGCGCCAAAAAGTGTCCGATGTGTCCGCCATAATGTCGCAGTCACGATAAAAATCGCTGATCGCCGCCATTACTAATAAAAAAAAAATTATAAAAAAGCCATAAAACTATCCCCTATTTTTGTAGACGCTATAACTTTTGCGCAAAACCAATCAATAAACGCTTATTGTGATTTTTATTTATTTTTTACAAAAAATATGTAGAAGAATACGTATCGGCCTAAACTGAGGAAAACAATGTTTTTTTTATATATTTTTGGGGAATATTTATTATAGCAAAAAGTAAAAAATAATGCGTTTTTTTTTGAAAATTTACATTTGTTTTTTTATATCGCAAAAAATAAAAACCGCAGCGGTGATCAAATACCACCAAAAGAAAGGTCTATTTATGGGGAAAAAAGGACGTCAATTTTGTTTGGGAGCCACGTCGCACGACCGCGCAATTGTCAGTTAAAGCCACGCAGTGCCGAATCGCAAAAGGTGCTCTGGTCTTTGGCCAGCCAAATGCTCCAGGGCTGAAGTGGTTAATGACTGGTTCACTTTAAAAAAAAAAAAAAATGCGATCTAAACTGTAAGCTATTCAAGCACAGCCTGCTGGCAGAAATCGCCATTCCTGGGACAGTGACTGTGCTTTCTTCAAGCTAAATTTGGATATTTCTTAGATACAATTCTTTGGCACAACACTACTGCCTGCAATTACAGCAAACAATCATCAGTATTGGAATTTTATGACCTCATCATCTGCATTCCTAGTCTCCTGGGCTCAGAGCCAAAGGAAGGAAGTTCATGTATGCATTATATAGGAGTGCTGACATCATCCCTATGCTTTAGTCTATGGGTACTGTAATGGGGTCTGCATAGGGTTGCCACATTTGCTTCAAGTCAAATCCGAACACTTTAGCGGCGCACTGCAATTTTTTTTTATAGTATAAACTACACATATGTTTTGCTATTAAATAACATTTCTAATCATATGAAGTTAAGAACAAGAGTCCCCTTTACATCAGAGTCCACAGAGTTCCCCTATTATATCAGAACTTGCAGAGTTCCCTTTCGCTGTAATGGGGGACTCTGCAGACTCTGATGTAAGGGAGAACTCTAACATAAGGGATGCTCTGGGAACCTTGATTTAAGGGGGAAAACTGAGATCTCTGATGTACAGGGAAGACTTTGATGTAAGGCGGAACACTGTAGCCTCTGGTGTAAAGGGGAACTCTGATGTAAGGGGTGCTCTGAGAACCCTGATTTACCTTAGTGTACTCAGATGCAGGAGAGAGAAGGGGGAGACTTCAGTCACAGACAGAGATGGATGGTGAGCTCACTCACCCCTTGGCGGTCAGCACCTCTCATCCAGATGTATCTGTGGCTGCTGGACTTCAAATTTCCCACCCCAACCTACTTTCCTATTTTGAGGCACAGCGCCGGGGATTGGAGTGTGCGCAGACACAGAGGGATAGGGATGGGGGAAGAGGTGCAGATCGCTCACTCTTTCCTCTGCTGTCTGTGTGTTTGGGGGGGGGATTGTTAGTGCTGGCTTTGGGCAGTCTGAAAGAGTGTAACAGACACTCTCAGCTTAGACAACTGCAGCCAGTAACCCTGCTGGGAAGTCATAGTCCAGTCTAAAAAATGTGTCCGGGTTTCAGGCATTTTGAAACCCGGACACACGATTCCAAACTACCAAACTGCTGAATCCGGGACAGGTGGCAACCCTAGGTGTGCAGGGGCCCTTTAATTCCCGCTATAGACTCCAGCTGCATGGAGTTTGTGTGTTCTCCCAGTATTTGTGGGAGTTTTCCTCCAGCTACTCTTGTATCCTCCTACAATCCCAAAAAAATCTGGTGGGTTAAAGTGACACTAGCTAACTTGCCACAAATTTGTGGCAGTGTTGAATTGTAAGTCTGTTAACATCTGCACATTTTCACTGGTAAGTTGTACACTTGCAGAGCACTTGAAGCACAAGTTCTAGTTGACACTTTTCCAATTTGTAGCAAATTTGCATGGCATGTCTCTAGCAAGAGAAAAAGTTGCATTAGTGAGTCTACAGCAAGAGCTCTGCAAGTCTACAGCATGATTATTCAGCCACAGTGACCCCCTGTGGTGGGATGACTATTGCACAACATAACTGAACCAGAACTTGTATCAGGCTTGCAGAATGTTTGCAAAGAAAGTTGATCTGGAGTCATGCAATGTGTCTACATCTACTACTTAAAGCGATAGTAAAGTCCGCTTTGTGATTTTTATAGGTAAGCCTATAAATGTAAAATGAATATCTCTTAAATGTGCACCGTATGGGAGATATTCACCCTGAATGCAGCCATTGACGTCACCGGCGCATGCGCTCTGAAGTATGCCGGACCTTCAGAGTACTGTGCCAGAACCGAGGGCTCGCACACGCATGCGTGGGAATGACATCAGCGCATATCATCGGCCACTCACACAGCCAGAGTCCCCAAACCGGGAAGGAAGAATGGGGGAAGATGGAAGTCCTGTCAGCGGTGACAGCGTGCCACTGAAGGGCTTCGTTCCAAGGTAGGTGTTTCAAAGTGTGCTAGTATGTGATACATACTAGCACATTATGCAATTATCTAACTGCAGAAAGTTTTTTTATTTTTTATGTAGCGGTTTACAAGCACTTTGAAGAGAAACTTCACCCTTGTTTGCATTCTCTCCCTTTCCCTGCCACAATTTTTTTTTTGGGGGGGGGGAGCGGGTACCTGGTTTTGACAGGTACCTGCTCCCACTTCTGGTCACATGGGCCATGGTGATCTGAGCTGGAAGTTTGCCCCCACTTTCCCCCCTGTTGGACCATTCACAAAACTGTGGGACCATTAACAAAGCGCAGTGCTGCTCGTGCATGTGCAGTAGGTTTCTCTTACTTAAAGGGGTTGTAAACACTTGGTTTTTGTTTTTTTTAAATAACAAACATGTCACACTTGTCCACGTTGGAGAAGCGCTCTCCTTGGTGGACACCTGTGCGGACACGCTTCCGATTCCTGCATCTGTGCCCATTCACACAGAATGCAGGACTCAGCCCCACCCCCAGCGGCGCGTCATTGGATTTGATTGACACCAGTGGGAGCCAATGGCTGCGCTGCTATCAATCTACCCAATCGGGACACAAGACACCAGCTACAGATGGTGTGCTCATTCCTGGACAGAGGATGACAGCATCCAGGTAAGTAAAATGGGGGGGGGGCTGGGGGGCTGCAGCACTAAAAAAGTATTTTCACCTTAATGCATAGAATGCATTAAGGTGAAAAACCATGAGGGTTTACAACCCCTTTAAGATGCTGATACCTGCACTAGAAGCCGATTGAAGGATCGGCTCGGGGGAGGACATGGCTGGATCCCTGGACAGGTAAGTGTCCCTATATTAAAAGTCAGCAGGTATAGTATTTGTAGCTGCTGACTTTTAATTTTTGGAAGGAGCCTGTAGCTCCTCTTTAATGGCAATATCATTTTGTTTGCTTTGGATTTTTTTCTGCCTCCTTGTAACATAGCTCCCAACTGTCCTTGATTTTGAGTGACTGTCCTCTATTTGTCCCTCTGTCCCTCTTTCCTCCTCATTTGTCCCTCATTTTGGTCTGCTCTATATAGTATGTATGTGTGTATGTAAAATGCACTATTCAGCTTTCAAAAAGTGTTTGCCAGTGGTAACACTTTCATCCAATTTCTAAATTGTTGCATTTGTAAGTCTCAAAAGCCAATATAAAGAAATAGTAGTGGTAAAAAATAAAAAAAAGCACTTGTGGGTTTAACTAATCTTTTTTTTTGTGTAAATTTCGTCTTTAAAAAGGAGGGGGGGGGGGGGCAGGAGGTGTACTTACTTTTGCTAATAGGTGTAACTCCTTACCACCTTACCATCTCAAAAAATTGTGAGATATTTTGTAATGTCCTCATTGAGAATACGGAAAAACTGAAAGGAATACTGCGCTGTGACTATCAAACCCCAAACTTAGAAAGCAGCAAACATCACCGAAAGACGAAACGGTTTGAATATAAGGTTACGCTAACTAATAGTATACATATAAGCTACTATCTAAGTAAAAATGATATGACATGTGCCAGTTTAGTGACAGAATCACAATAAAGTGCAAAATCACAATAAAGTGCATATACAACTTCTAACTCATTAAAAATATAATATGTGCCAACTGAGTGACAAAATCGCAATAAAGTGCAAAAATTACAATAAAGTGCAAAAATTACAATAAAGTGCATAAAATAAACAAAAGAAAAATCTTCCCTTGTACACACGGTCAGACATTCCGACAACAAAATCTTGTTGTCCGAAACTGATGTTGCATACACACGGTCGGACAAAGTTGTAAAATCCGATCGTTCGTAACGTGATGGCGGTATTTCGTTACGACGGGACTACGTTCAGGCTAGTAGCTAATAGCTTTGGTCTAGGAATTTGATCTGAGCATGCGTGGCACTTTGTCCGATCGTAATTCTCTACAAACGATCGGACAAAGTCCGATCGGATCATGTTGTCAGAAAATTTTTATATCCAGCTCTCAAACTTTGTTGGTCGGACATTCCGACTGAAAAAGTCCGATGGAGCCCACACGCGGTCGGATTATCCGACAACGCGGTCCGATCGGACATTTTCCGTCGGAATGTCCGACCGTGTGTACAAGGGCTTAAAGTTCATATGAATTGTGAAAAAAGAAGGTCCATGTGAAGACATGATTAGTTCCACATAATCAAGTGCCAACACTCTATAGTGCCCAAAGAGAGATTCTTTGCCAGTACCGCCACACTCTTACGAGTGGCAGTACTGGCAAAGAATCTCTCTTTGGGCACTACAGAGTGTGGACACTTGATTATGCGGAATGAATCACTTCTTCACATGGACTTTCTTTTTTCATAATTCATATGAACTTTAATACTTTTCTTTTGTTTATATTATGCACTTTTGCACTTTATTGTAATTTTTGCACTTTATTGTAATTTTTGCACTTTATTGCGATTTTGGCACTAAGTTGGCCTCATTGAGCTCCCAATTGCACATTAGTTGTGGTCATGTGCACTGCTCTATTTGCACTACAAATCCCATAGTCCATCTCAGGAGCGTGTAAGAGAGGGTGTCTTCATTCTTTACATTACATACAATAGGGCCATGAAGAATGACCACTCTTTAGCAGAAAGTCAGATCACAGCTCAACAGAAAAAGGGATTTGGAGATTTGGAGAAGGCTGAGACCAATAGAAGGGATTTTTATATTTAAATAGATTTTCTTTAAACATAATTTAGTTTTACTTTAATTAGGCTTACATTTAAATTAGCCCTACTTTACATGCACATCAATCAGAGAAGGTATTAAATGTCTGATATTGCCAGAAAAGTACTTCTCACCAGAGTAAAAAAAGGTGAGCAACAGAACTGGTGCTCCATAGTGTGCTGAGGTGCTCAAAGTCTGTTTTTGACTAGTACAATCATTCAGGCCGCGTACACACGGGCGGACTGTTCGCTCAACTTTGTCCGCTGAACAGTGTTTCAGCGGACAGTCCGCTCGTGTGTGGGGCTTCAGCGGACAGTTTCAGCGGACAGTTTGACGAACAAAGTTTTTCGGAAATTCCGAAAAACTGTCCGCTGAAACTTGGTTTGAGCGGACAGTCCGCCCGTGTGTAGGCCACTTTCGAAATGAGCAAACTGTTCCCGCTCGGAGGAAAGTCTGCTCATTCTGAGCGCGTCTCCAGGTAGGCGGGGCCCGCGAGGGAGACGTTGCGGGCCCCGCCGCCTGGTATGGACTTAAAGGGGAACCCCAACGCCGAAAAAAATCGGCGTGGGGGTCCCCCCCAAGTCCACAACAGACCCTTGTCCGAGCACGCTACCCGAGCCGTACCAGGCCGCGTGCCCTCAACATGGGGGGTACCTTGGGGAAGGGGGGGCCGCGCTGCCCCCCCACCCCAAAGCACCTTGTACCTTGTCCGCGCGGCCCCCCCTTCCCCAAGGCACCCCCCATGTTGAGGGCACGCGGCCTGTTACGGCTCGGGAGGGGGGGCGCGCTTTTCCTGGCCGGCCGGGTAGCGTGCTCGGACAAGGGTCTGTTGTGGACTTTGGGGGGACCCCCACGCCGATTTTTTTCGGCGTTGGGGTTCCCCTTTAAGTACATTCCAGGCGGCGGAGCCCGCGACGTCTCCGTCGCGGGCCCCGCCTACCTGCACACGCGCTCGAAATGAGCGGACTGTTGCCTCGTGTGTGGGCGAGTCCGTTCATTTCAAAAGTTGCGCGGACTTAGTACGACGAACAAAGTTTGCCGTATTTGTCCGCTCAAAAAGTGCCGTGTGTGGGCGTGTTCGTTCATTCAAAAGTTTGAGCGGACTGTTTGACGAACTTAGTTTCGGCAGACAGTCCCCGCGTGTGTACGCGGCCTCACTCTTCCTATTCCAAAAATGCCAATTTTTACCAAAGTTTTTGCACTCCGACAATCTATGTACCCCTTACTTATTCCTGTTGGGGGCTTCCAGATTCTGCTAAACCCCCAGACCCCCACAACAACCTTGCCAGGGTTGTAGGGAGGAGGCCCTTGTCCTTGCCAACATGGGGACACGTTGCTTTGCATATGGAGGGCATGTGGCCTGGTATGGTTTACTGGCCTTTTTACTGGCCACCCAGGCTGCATGCTCAGCTAAGGGTCTGGTATAGATTTGAGGGGGGACCTCACACTCCTTTTCTTGTTTTTTCTTGTCTAACTCTGAGTAAGGGGCTTGTCCTCCAAAATGTGTCGGCCTCTGCATTGGATGAGGAGACCTGGCCTACCTGCTGGAGCTGTGCGGCCCACCCTTTGCAGCTACAACAGCTTCAACTCTTCTGGGAAGGCTGTCCACAAGGTTTAGGAGTGTGTCTATGGGAATGTTCGACCATTCTTCCAGAAGTGTGTTTGTGAGGTCAGGTGCTGATGTTGGACAAGAAGGCCTGGTTCGCAGTCTACGCTCTAATTCATCCCACAGGTGTTCCATCGGGTTGAGATCAGGACTCTGTGCAGGCCAGTCAAGTTCCTCCACCCCAAACTCGCTCCTCCATATCTTTATGGACCTTACTTTGTGCACTGGGGCCATCCCCAAACTGTTCCCACAAAGTTGGGAGCATGAGATTGACCAAAATGTCTTGGTATGCTGACACCTTAAGAGTTCCCTTCACTGGAACTAAGGGGCCAAGCCCAACCCCTGAGAAACAGCCCCACGCCATAATCCCCCCTCCACCAAATTATTTGGACCAGTGCACAAAGCAAAGTAAAAATGCAAGTGTCATGTGTATTCTTATTGGAATCTTTGTGTTGTTTGTGTATTTCCTCCAGATCTGTGCAATAATCCAGTGTGAAATCCAGCCTGCTGCTATTCCTTCCTGTGCAGGGTGATTGGTCTTGTATCAACCCCTCCTGTAGTAGGTGGCCTGTTGGATCCCTTCCACAGCTCTGCTCTCTGCACAGGCTACGTACAGCGCAGCGATTATGTCACTGCTACTTTTACAATGTAATAGCTGTGTTTGCAAAGGAATTTTGTGCACACAAATTTGTGTGTGTGCGTTCACACACACACACATAGACACAGTATAATACTGTAAAAATGACATCACCCATCGCTACTGTGCTTCAGTATCACCTTCTTCCCTTGCTTGATTTACCCATGACATACTATCCTCCTTGACATATGGTACATCATTAGTGATGTCAAGGCTCTAAATGTCACCATGGAATACATTGCTTTCCTCCTCACCAGCAGCACCATCTGCACACTGTCCAAATGTTTCCTTCTATCTTAAAAGTAGGCTGCAAAGTATTACTCTGCTACATTGCTGATCACCCTTTGACTGATTGCAGCAGCTGCTTTGATAAATTCTGAAGCACCATCTGACATTTCAGAAGTGTGCCAACCAGTCTCACACACTTTCTACTGACGCACAACCACCACATCCCGGGAGCTAAAAAGCTTCATGCGTGGGTGTCTCTGCCTTTGCAAGAGTTATTTTCTTTGGAACAAAGGCAGTTTAAAGTGCAAATTCATCATTGCTTACCAATTTTGGGCATTGAGTCATATAGGTGAAGTCTACAATCTGAGACAGCATGATGAAGATTGGTGACATCTACAATCTTAGACACCATCGTAAATATTGGTGAAGTCTACAATCTGGGACCCCATGGTGAAGATTGGTAAAGTCTGCAATCTGAGATACCATGGTAATGTGTTGGTGAGATTTAGAATCTGGGACCCCATGGCAAAGATAAGGGAAGTCTACAATCTGAGACACCATGGTGAAGACTGCTGAAGTCTACAATCTGAGACACTATGGTGCAGATTGGTGCAGTCTACAATCTGAAACACTATGGTGAAGATTGGGGAAGTCTACAATCTGAAACCTATGGGGAAGATTGGGGAAGTCTACAATCTGAAACACTATGGTGAAGATTGGGGAAGTCTACAATCTGAAACACTATGGTGAAGATTAGGGAAGTCTACAATCTAAAACACTATGGTGAAGATTAGGGAAGTCTACAATCTGAAACACTATGGTGCAGATTGGTGCAGTCTACAATCTGAAACACTATGGTGAAGATTGGGGAAGTCTACAATGTGAGACATCATGGTGGTGAAGACTGGTGAAGTCTACAATGTGAGACATCGTGGTGAAGACTGGTGAAGTCTACAATGTGAGACATCATGGTGAAGATCGGGGAAGTCTACAATGTGAGACATCATAGTGGTGAAGACTGGTGAAGTTTACAATGTGAGACATCATGGTGAAGACTGGTGAAGCCTACAATGTGAGACACCATGGTGAAAATTGGTGAAGTCTACAATGTGAGACATCATGGTGAAGATTGGGGAAGTCTACAATGTGAGACATCATGGTGAAGATTGGGGAAGTCTACAATGTGAGACATCATGGTGGTGAAGACTGGTGAAGTCTACAATGTGAGACATCATGGTGGTGAAGACTGGTGAAGTCTACAATGTGAGACATCATGGTGAAGACTGGTGAAGTCTACAATGTGAGACACCATGGTGGTGAAGACTGGTGAAGTCTACAATGTGAGACATCATGGTGGTGAAGACTGGTGAAGTCTACAATGTGAGACACCATGGTGAAAATTGGTGAAGTCTAGACACCCTGGTTACAAAGTATCTGCTAAAAAATCTTAAGGCAGATATTACCAATCTCCTTACCAAATATTGCCCTGAGAACCATGGGCATCCTCTGGATCACCCACTACCAGAATCCCCCAAAACTTTTTAGCACCCTGATGGCGCAGCTCACGCATGGCGAGGGGACAGTTCCCTTTCCTATGCAGTAACGGATGCTTATTGACAGCAGGAATTTTCCGGGAACTTCCCAGATGGCGAGTGCTCATTATCGCTGGGGTGTTAACCCTTCAAGCTCTGATCATTTGTGTCCAGAGAAGCTTTTGCCCAACATGGACTGTCTAGCAAGCCTAATACTTTTATAAAGCAATTTATCCTTACACACACATTAACTCCTTCCATGCCATGCTGTTCTGTAGAGCAGATTAATAGCTGTACCACAAGCTTGGATGTTAGCGGATAGCTGATACAATACATACCTTCCTCTCCATACTGGTCATAGATCTCTCGCTTCTTGGGGTCACTTAACACTTCGTAGGCTTCGGCAATCTCCTTAAACTTCTCCTCGGCGTGGGCTGACTTGTTTTTGTCCGGGTGCCACTTCAGAGCTTGCTTTCTGTAAGCTTTTTTGATGTCTTCCTCCGAAGCCCCCTTCTCAATGCCCAAAATCGTATAATAGTCTTTCCCCATATCACCTCTGTCAGTAGGACTGGAATGCACAGAGCTAGTCCGTTGCACTGGATATAGAAAGTCTGATCCCCTCTAAGCGTTCACCAGTCCATCCCCTCCTGTTCATATATAGAGATCAGCTCCCAGCCTCCCATGTACGTCTCTCTCTGCTGCTTGCAGAATTCACCAGCTCTTTCTAGAAAGTTTTTTTTTTTTTAAACAAGCTAAAGCTTTATTAGATGACAGAGGCAGCATAATCTCTGTGTAACCCATTGCATATCTGGCTTTTTAGCTGGGTAAGGGGGGCGGAAAACAAGCCAACGAGCCAGTACAAAAAGCGCTCTGTGCCTTTCCTGTTGCCATTCTCTACGTCACTTTTAAAGAGAAGTTTTACCATTTTAGTACATACCACATTGTACAAAATATGTTGTTACTAAATAAAAATGGACCTATAGCTAATACTGTTAAATAGGCGTTGATTGACTAAAGGCAAATAGACTGTGCACTTTGCAAAGTAAAAATGCTCCAGAGCTTAGTGAATGATGTGAAGCTTCACTTTGCAAAGAATATTTTTAGACTCATATGCTGTGGCATGTTATTGCCATCATCCCTGAATAGTGGATAAAATTGATCAAACCTCAAATTTGGTTGGGATTTTTAAGGCAATATAAAAAATGTACTAGCTGTATATAAAAAATATATTTTATTATAAGTACAAAAAGAAGAAGACATTATTACTATATATACAAAGTATATATAAAAAATATACAGTAAAGCATAAAACAATACCACATGCATAAGTTTATGCGACAAAGCGAGCGGCTATTTCTCCTACACTTTTCGAAAAATATGTGTAAATAGTTTCTTCTTCAGGGAAGCCACTTTATGTTTGTTTTTAACATCAAAAGGACATTTCTCTCTTTCTTGGCACCTCCCAAAACAAAGAAGACGGACCAAAGAGGAAAAAGTAAAAATAATAATGATCTGCTGAATATTCACCGCACTACAAAGCCCAGGAGTCTGGAAGACTCAACAGTAGATGGGAATAAAAAGCTTCTTTAATGCAAGTCCAATGGCTCAACGGGTGAGGAAACCCCACGTTATATGAGCCCTCAATTATCAGGAGGACCGCAGTATTGAAGTCCAACATTCAGAAATGTCCTTTTGATGTTAAAAACAAACATAAAGCGGCTTCCCTGAAGAAGAAACTATTTACATATATTTTTCGAAACGCGTAGGAGGAAATAGCCACTCGCTTTGTTGCATAAACTTATGCATGTGGTATTGTTTTATGCTTTACTGTATGCCAACATAACAATGTCATATTATGGACTTTCTTTGTATATATAGTAATAATGTCTTCTTCTTTTTGTACTTATAATAAAATATATTTTTTATATACAACTAGTACATTTTTTATATTGCCTTAAAAATCCCAACCAAATTTGAGGTTTGATCAATTTTATCCACTTTGCAAAGAATACCCAATCATGACCAAAAAAAATAAAGAAAACTGCATTTTTGCTTCCACATGATTGGATGTTGAAAGTCAGCAGAGCTTCTGTTCATTTAGGCTGCTTTCACACTGCAGCGGGAGCGGCGTCGGCGGTAAAGTGCCGCTATTTTTAGCGGCGCTTTACCGTCGTTTTAGCGGCGGTGTGCGGGCGCTAGCGGGGTGGTTTTAACCCCCGCTAGCGGCCGAAAAGGGGTTAAACCCGCCCGCAAAGCACCGCTGCAGCGGCGCTTTGCCGGCGGTATTGCTGCGGTGTCCCATTGATTTCAATGGGTAGGAGCGGTTTAGGAGCGGTGAATACACCGCTCCTTCACCGCTGCAAAGATGCGGCTAGCAGGACTTTTTTCACCGTCCTGCCAGCGCATCGCTCCAGTGTGAAAGCCCTCCGGCTTTCACACTGGAGTTAAAGGGGTCGGTTTTTTTCAGGCGTTACACAGGCGCTATTTTTAGCGCTGTAACGCCTGAATACCGCCCCAGTGTGAAAGCAGCCTTACTAAGCTCGGTGGGAAACTGCTCTTCCAGAGTGCAACTGCAACTGTCTATTTACCGATAGTAAATCAACCCTATAGTGTGCGTGAGTAATTTAACATAGAAACATAAACTTAAAGAGGAACTCCAGCCATTAAAAAATGTAATAAATAAAAGTCAGCAGCTACAAATACAGTAGCTGCAGACTTTTAATAAAGAGATACTCAGCAGCCCAGGAGTCCAGCACTGTAATCACTGGGGCTGGTTCTTCTTTCTGTTTCACAGCCGGCTCCACACTGTGCATGCACGAGATCGGTCCCCCAACCTTCTGGTACGTGTAGGTGCCAGAGCAGTTGCTCATACTGACCCTCGTGCAACCACACCCAAAAGGATTGTTGATTGGACTATCTCGGTACTTGGTAATCAAAGAATGAATAATAATTAAAAATATATAAAGTTTAATAAAGACAAAAGGCAATTAAACAAACAACAATACATTAAAAACTATATATAGTGTACACCACAATTGATGAACTGCTGACGGGTTCCCCCGAAGAGTTTCAAGTGTAGAGTAGTAGACACAATTTCCTCAACTAGTTTCGCGGAAAAAACGCTTCATCAGGAGGATGATCTATAAAGCAGATAATACAATTGAATGAAACATGAACAAAACAGAGCAGGAAATATATGTCTCAAGGAGTTATATACAATACAAGTAACGTGAAATTAAGAAGATCAGCTCACCCCCACCACAGGCAAAACTCGCAGACCAGAAGGCCCATCAATTCCCCCGGACACGGGGGATTGTATTCAACGGGCTCTGATTGAGAAAATCATATAAATATAAAATCATATAAATATTGTAAAAAAGTAAATTATATAAATATTGTAAAAAATTATGTTAAGTATTGTAACCAGTACACACACAAAACTAGGTGTGACAATATTTATATAATTTTCTCAAAAAAAGCAACCCACATATGTTGGCGGGGCAGAGAAATTGATTAGCAATACTTTCACTTTTAAGGTTAAAAAAAAAATCCTGCACTAAAATGTATCTCCTAACTATGTAAGCAGTCTGTAGATAATAGATATACAATTCTTTAACAACGTCTTCAAGGGGTTGTAAACCCTCAAGGTTTTTCACCCTAATATATTAAGGTGAAAAACTTTCTGTAGTGCAGCAGCACCCCAGAGCCCCCCTTTTTATTACCTGAACCCGATCGTTATAGTGACGGGGACGAGCACAGCAACTCCAGATGCTGTCTCGGGTCCTCATTGGATAGATTGATAGCAGCAGGAGCCATTGGTTACAGCCTTATTCCAAAATTAATTCAATTCATTATTTTACTCAAAATTCTACAAACAATACCACATAATGACAACGTGAAAGAAGTTTGTTTGAAATCTTTGCAAATTTATTAAAAGTAAAAAAACTAAATCCCATGTACATACGTATTCACAGCCTTTGCTCAATACTTTGTTGAAGCACCTTTGGCACCAATTACAGCCTCAAGTCTTGATGTATGATGCTACAAGCTTGGCACACCTATTTTTGGACAGTTTCTCCCATTCTTCTTTGCAGGACCTCTCAAGCTCTATCTGGTTGGATCTTGGATGGGGAGTGTCAGTGCACAGCCATTTTCTCATCTCTCCAGAGATGTTTAATAGGGGTTCAAGTCTGGGCTGTGGCTGGGCCACTCAATGACATTCACAGAGTTGTCGCCTAATCATTACTTTGTTATCTTGGCTGTGGGCTTAGGGTCGTTGTCCTGTTGAAAGATGAACCTTTGCCCCAGTCTGAGGTCCAGAGTGCTCTGAAGCAGGTTTTCATCAAGAATGTCTCTGTACATTGCTGCATTCATCTTTCCCTCGATCCTGACTAGTCTCTTAGTTCCTGCTGCTGAAAAACATCCCCACAGCATGATGCTGCCACCACCATGCTTTACCGTAGGGAGGGTATTGGTCAGGTGATGAGCGGTGCCTGGTTTCCGCCAGATGCGATGTTTGCCATTTAGGCCAAAGAGTTCAATCTTTGTTTCATCAAACCAGAGAATTTTGTTTCTCATGGTCTGAGAGTCCTTCAGATTCCTTTTGGCAAACTCCAGGTGGGCTGTCATGTGCCTTTTACTGAGGAGTGGCCTCTGTCTGGCCACTCTACCATACAGGCCTGATTGGTGAAGTGCTGCAGAGATGGTTGTTCTTCTGGAAGGTTCTCCTCTCTCCACAGAGAAACGCTGAAGCGTTGTTAGAGTGACCATCAGGTTCTTATGCCGCAGACACCTGACCAGACTTTCCAGCAGACTAGGTCCGAAGGGATTAGTCCGTTGGAAAATCCGATCACGTGTGGGCTAGTCCGTGTGGGACTCAATTGCGACGGACTAAAATCAAGGAAAACCGTCCGTCTGTGCTGTTCCGAAGGACCAAATACGACGCAAGGGATGCTATCGGCTACTGGCTATTGAACTTCCTTGTTTAGTCCCATTTACGTCATCACGTTCAAAAGGAATGGACTTTCGAACAGACTTAGCGCATTCGTGTGTGGGCAAGTCCGTTCGTTCGGAAAGTCCGTTGGAACTCCGCCGAAAGTCCATCGAGAAGACCGTCGAACCTAGTCTGCCAGAAAGTCCGGTCGTGTGCATGCGGCATTAGTCACCTCCCCGACTAAGGTTCTTCTCCCCTGATTGCTGAGTTTGGCCAGGCTAGGAAGAGTCTTTGTGGTTTCAAACTTCTTCCATTTATGGATGATGAAGGCCACTATGCTCATTGGGACCTTCAATGTTGCAGACATTTTTCTGTACCATTCTCCAGATCTGTGCCTTGACACAATTAGAAGGCTATAGAAAATTCCTTGGACTTCATGGCTTCTTGGTTTGTGTTCTGACATGCACTGTTAACTACTTGTCGACCGCCGCATGTACATTTATGTCTGTAGAATGGCACGGCTGGGCAAATGAGCATACAGGTATGTCCTTTTGAATTTGCTGGCCTGTGGTCACGTGCGCGCCGCTCTGCCGGGAGCTCCGTGAGTCGGATCGTGGGTCCCGCGGACTCGATCGCAGTGGGGATACCCGCGATTGTCTCATGGAGCTGAAGAATGGGGAGGTACTAATGTAAACAAGCATCTCCCCATTCTGCCTAGTAACACTGTCACTGATCATAGCTCCCTGTGATCAGGAACTATGATCAGTGAAGTGTCGTTCATAGCCTATCCCCTAACAGTTAGAAACACTCCCCTGGACACACTTAACCCCTCCCCTGCCCCTTGTGGTTAACCTCTTCACTGCCAGTGTCATTTTTACAGTAATCAATGCAAATTTCTAGCACCGATCGCCAATGATCCCAAAAATGTGGCAAAGTTGTCCGATGTGTCCGCCATAATGTCGCAGTCACGATAAAAATCACAGATCGCAGATCGCCACCATTACTAGTAAAAAAAAAAAAAAAATTTATAAAAATGCCATAAAACTAACCCCTATTTTGTAGTCGCTATAACTTTTGCGCAAACCAATCAATAAACGCTTATTGCAATTTTTTTTTTTTTTTACCAAAAATATGTAGAAGAATACATATCGGCCTAAACTGAGGGAAAAAAAATTTTTATATATTTTTTGGGGATATTTATTATAGCAAAAAATAAAAACCACAGAGGTGATCAAATACCACCAAAAGAAAGCTCTATTTGTGGGAAAAAAAAGGACAACATTTTTGTTTGGGTACCACGTCGCACGACCGCGCAATTGTCAGTTAAAGTGACGCAGTGCCGAATCGCAAAAAGTGCTCTGGTCTTTGGCCAGCAAAATGGTCCGGGGCTTAAGTGGTTAATTGTGGTACTTTATATAGAAAGGTGTGTGCCTTTCCAAATCATGTCCAATCAGCTGAATTTACCACATGTGGACTCCAATTGAGTTGTAGAAACATCTCAAGGATGATCAGTGGAAACAGGAGGCACCTGAGCTCAACTTTGAGTTTCACGGCAAAGGCTGTGAATACTTGTGTACATGGGATTTTTTTGTTTTTTTATTAATTTGCAAAGCTTTTAAACAAACTTCTTTCACATTGTCATTATGAGGTATTATTTGTAGAATTTTGAGGAAATCACTGTGAATCGTTTCAGAATGCACTGTATATTGAGGAATCAGGATCTCCTTCTTACTGATGATCCCTCTAGTTATAAATAAAGATCTATATAGAGGAAGTAGGACCTCCTTCCTCCTGCTGGTGATCCCTCTACTGATAACTAACAATCTGTATAGAGGAATCAGGACCTCGTTTCTCCTGCTATTGATCCCTATGATGATAACTGAAGATCTATATAGAGGAATCACGACCTCCTTTCTCCTGCTATTAACCCCTATAATGATAACTGAAAATCTATATAGAGCACCTGCAACTAAGTGGCAGGCAGCGGTCTGAAGACAGACCGAGCAACGCTCCTATCCGGACCGTCATGCCACCAGTGTACAGCGCCCCATCCCAATCCCCCGCTCAACAGTCATTGATTGCTGGGACGACGAGCATCCCTGCAACCAATGGCATTGCACTTGTGTCCCACCCCCTGCTGCTTACAATCTCACGTCTCCCGGCCCAGCACAATTTTATTGTGCTCATCCGCGTGCCCCTTAACACAAAATGGGCCCATCAGAGTGCCCCTTAACATTAAATATGCCCATCAGCGTGCCCCTTAACATAAAATGTGCCCATCAGCACGCCCCTATTTTATGTTAAGGTTCACTCTGATAGGTACATGTTATGCTAAGGGGAACTCTGATGGGCATATTTAATGTTAAGGGACATGCTTATGGGCCCATTTTGTGTTAAGGCTCATCAGTTGGGCACAACAAAATATGCCCATTAGCATGTTTTCCTGACGGAATTCCGCTCAAGCTGTCTTGCATACACACGGTCACACCAAATTCCGACCGCCAAGAACGTGGTGACGTACAACAGGAAGTTCAATACCTAGTAGTCAATAGCTTCCATCTCGTAGTTGAATCTGATTGTCAGGAAGATCCACCTCACGGACGTCCAAGCGGCGTAAGTCGCAGGAGATCTTTTGCGCAACTTCGGGAGCGTTACCGCGATCAGCGGTGCGCACGTGCGCGTGCGGCCGTTTGACGCAAATTGGCGCCAATAGCGCTATTTAAACTGGATCCATGCTTCACTGCCTTGCTGCCTGATCAACAGCGTTCCCGTGCTTCCTGGTAACCTGTATCTGAACCTGAACCTGCATCCGTATCCTGATCCGTATTGAACCCGGCTTGTTCCCGACTCTGCTGTTTGCTGCCTGCCCCCCTGACTTTGGCTTTGTACCCGACTACTCTTCTGGATTCCGTTTCTGTACCTGATCTGCCCGCCTGTGCCTGACCTGGACTGTTACACCATCCGTCAACTGTAAGTTGCTTGTTCACCGCTGTTGTACTACAGGACACCTCCCAGTCTTCCACCATACCCGGCTGTTACTCCCTCTGCATTTGTAGCCTTCCACCTCTTGCTGCAGACTACTAGACTCTTCCCACTTCCGCAGTATTCCGTTTGCACCTGCATCCGCTGTCGGACTACAGTACCCCTCCGTTGTTCACTGTTCCCTGCGATCACTTGCATCCTGTTGCTGGATTACAGGAATCCTTCTGCTATCTGCTGTACCCTACCTCACCTTTGCCTGCATTCCGATACTGGACTACAATACACCTCCACCATCAACGGTCTGCTGCTTCCTACACCTACCATCCAGTCAGGCACTTGTGCCCCTCTGTGCTCCTGAGCCCCTGTCATCACTACCAGGGTCTCTTGAGTCAGAGGTCTACGAGTAGCCACTCCCTGCACTCCGGGCTCTGCCTTAAAGGTACGTGACACTGATCATGCGTGAGTTTTTGCCCGTCGGAATTGCATACACACAATCGGAAATTTCCGATAGAAAGTTTTTCCATTGGGAAAATTGAGAACATGCTCTCAAATTTTTGCTGCCGGGAATTCGGCCAGCTAAATTCCGATGGAGCATACACGGTCGTATTTTCCGATGAAAACTCTCATCTGTCTTTTGCTGGCCGAAATTCCGATCGTGTGTACGTGGCAAAAGAGTGTGATGGGAGCTTTTGGTTAGATATTCTGACCGTGTGTACGCTCCATCCAACTTTTTCTGTCTGAATTTCCGCCAGCAAAAGATTGAGAGCAGGTTCTCTATTTTTCCGTCGGAAAAAGTTCCTATCGGAAATTCCGTTCGTCTGTATGCAATTCCGACACACAAAAGACCACGCATGCTCAGAAACAATTCGATGTATGCTCGGAAGCATTGAACTTAATTTTCTCGCCTCGTCGTAGTGTTGTACGTCACCGCGTTCTTGACGGTCAAAAGTTCAACGTTTTGTGTGACCAAGTGTATGCAAGCCAAGCTTGAGCGGAATTCAGCTGGACAAACAATCCAAGATTTTTCCAACAGAAATTCCACTCATGTGTACAGGGCATAAGTTGATAGCATTTATGCAGTTTTTTTGTTTTTAATACAGTTTTTACCTTTTTGTTTTTTCTCCATATTTTTTGTTTGCCTTTTTTTATCTCCTCCAGCCATTTTTATCCACTTCTTGTCTACATGGACTTGCATGCAGTACTGGGTGCACATCATTGATCTGGCCTGGCTTTCTAAAGCCCCATACACACTATCAGATTTTCTTCTGATTTTTGTCTTCAGATTTACCAAAAGCATATAATATGTCAAACCTTAGGAGTTTCAATTTGTATGCAATATGGCAGGCCATTGCATTACTGAAAGCAACTTTTGATAAAAGTAGCTTATATGATTTGTAGCGATTGGAATGTACATATACATTATTCACAGGGGTATGATTTAGTTAAAGCGGGAGTTCCGCCGTTTTTTGTTTTTAAAAGTCAGCAGCTACAAATACTGCAGCTGCTGACTTTTAAAATAATGACACTTACCCGCCCAGCGCGCCCTCGATGTCGGCACCCGAAGCCGATCTCTCGATCATCTCTCGGGTGCTGCCGCCGCCATCTTCGGTATGGGAATCAGGAAGTGAAGCCTTGCGGCTTCACTTCCCAGTTCCCTACTGCGCATGCGCGAGTCGCACTGCGCAATAAGGATGGTCCTCGCTATCTCTGGGATCCGTGTGTTTCCCAGCAGACAGCAGGGGGCCCCGCAGGAAGTGGCGTAAATACCCACAGAATATGCAGCTATCTATGCCGGAAGCGGGTGCAAATACCTGTATTATACAGGTTGAATTACAATAAAAAATAAGCCCTGCAGCCTGTGGTTCATGTACCCCCAGGTAATTTTATCAACCAGTATACAAATGTAACAAATAAACCATTTACATATATTCTGGCCCACCCTATACTGGGAATAATTCTACTACTGGATTATGCATGCATTTATGTAATGCAAACACTGGGACAAAAAATTTGCAGAAGATAATCAGGGGGTTCAGACTGTTAAAGTACAAGTAAAAGCCAAACTTTTTTTTACTTTTGGATAGCGTAAGGGAGGGTTATATCTCCTGTAAGTTTATTTTTACCATCTGTGTCCCATTGAGATTTCCCTTTCCCTAAACAAAAAAAAAAGTTTTGCCTTTAGTTATACTTTGACTGCTTGGACTTTGAATAAGGGGGCACACCCTATAAGCCTGTCTTCAGTGTATAAGTATAACTAAAGGTAAACGTTTTTTGTAGTTTTGTATGAGTGGAGACAGATTAGAACCCATGTCAGTTTTTATTGCTGTCTGTCATCCCCCCCCCCCCCCCCCCCCCGAGAGATTGGAGAGGTAGAGATTGATCATCTCCATTTGTCCTGTTTACTAAGGCTGCACCGATACCGAGTATTTCCAGGAGTACTTGTACCCAAAAGTAATACCTTTGCGGCCCGATTTAAGCCCATAAAAAATGAATGCACTGCAAAGAATTGCATGCGATTTGAACAGGAATGCAGTGCAATTCCTGTCTGAATCGCATGTGGTTTCCCCCGTACCACTGCTGTGTGAACCCAGGCTTGTCATAGTGACTTTTAGCCTGGGTTCACAAAAGAGTGGTGTGGAAAACCACATGTGATTTGGACAGGAATTGCACCGCATTCCTGGTCAAATTGCATGAGATTCTTTGCAGTGTGATTTGAGCCCATTCATTTTGTTTGGCCTCAAATCTCACTGCAAAGGTATTGGCATCAGTGAATACTTGACCGAAAGTATCGGTACTCATACTTACCAATAAATATTGGTGCAACTTGAACCAATGGATTTGTAAAAGGCAATAAATAAGAGATCTTATATTAAATAAATGACTCTAAAATATTGCAGCAGCGCTTAATTCTGTCCATCAAACATTATGAACACTCAAATGCAATTATTTTAATCAAATCAAATCAAATCAATATAGTCCCATAAAGTTCCAGAAAAAAACAGGAAAGATGCACAAGTGGTTCACTATTATTTATGGGACTATATTGATTTGATTTGATTGAAATAATTGCATTGATGGACAGAATTAATTCTGTCCATCATAATGTTTGATGGACAGAATTAAGCGCTGATGCAATATTTTAGAGTAATTTATTTAATACAAGATCTCTTATTTATTGCTTTTTACAAATGACTTTTTAAAAATAGTAGCTGCTTTTAGATCACTATTATTTTTTTAACTTTAGGCAATTTACATTCAGAAGGCGCAGAGTGGTGATACCTTTTGGGGCGCAGCGTATACACCAAGTTTTCTTACATATAGTTTGTTGAACTAATGGATTCCCTTAATTTTCAGGATTTTCCTCTCACTTTCTGTTTTGGCAATGGGACAGGAAGTGAAAGTAAATCTACACAATGGGACACAGATGTCAAAAAATACAGAGACACTCCCTTACTCTATCCAAAATGAAAAAAAAAAAGTTTTGCCTATAGTTCTACTTTAAAATTTGGATGATGGTGCAACTAAAAAAAAGTATTGAGGACAGTACTTAATTGTTCTTGTTATACTTTAAAGAAAGAATTGCTTCCTGTGAAACTAAAGAGCTTGCTATGCAAACATTCACTTTTGACTTGCTAATAGGTCCCACAGGCTCCAAAAAATGTATTGTGGGATGGGTAGGGGTCGGGATGTGCATACATTTGCCTTGTACTAGAGATCTGTTTTTTTGGGGGGATCCAAAGGTATTGATGAGTGCTGCTAAGTGAGCCTGTAGCAAATTTTTTTTTTTTTTTTTTTTTTTGTATGTATGATGTGTGTTTTTCTTTCATTTTTTTCAATAGATTTTCTGTTTACCAGGAGGAAAATATGTGAATGTTTATGAGTTGAAATACATGTATAGTCAAACCCAGGGGTGGTGGTGGTCCAGTACAGAAGACTGATCACTGGTCCAACAGTCCACCCTGCATACCCTCATGGCACATCCCTATCGTCTTCCTTATTCCCTTTTGCTATACCATCCCGGTTCTCTGTAGCACCCAAGTTTAACCCTTTTTCCACATCCAGGGCCATATGCATTCAGATGAATTTAGATGGTCTGCGTTCACGGAGACTCATATGGCCCTGCATACATGTACACGGCCCTCTAAGCTATGCAGCCATTTGCAGCCATGTCTATGAAGCCTTAAGCCCCATACACACGATCAGAAATTCCGCCAGCAAAAGTCGGATGTGAGCTTTTGGTCAGAAATTCTGACCATGTGTAAGCTTCATCGGACTTTTGCTGGCAGAATTCCAGCCAACTAAAGATTGAGAGCAGGTTCTCTATTCTTCGGTTGGAAAAAGTTTGAATCGGAAATTCCGATCGTCTGTACAAATTCTGACATGCAAAATTCCTACGCATGCTCGGAAACAATTTGACACATGCTCGGAAGCATTGAACTTAATTTTCTCGGCTCGTCGTAGTGTTGTACCTTACTGCGTTCTTGACGGTCGAAAAGTTCAGAGAACTTTTGTGTGACCGTGTGTATGCAAGCCAGGCTTGAGCGGAATTCCGTCGGAAAAACCATCCAAGTTTTTTAGAACAGAAAAACCGCTCATGTGTACAGGGCATAAGGTAAGACATACAAGATTAATTTTCTTTCGTTAAACCAGAGGGTTGATCTAAAAAAAATTATTTGATTCCCCCAACCACACATTCGAGGTGGATGGGGGAATCCCTGCTTTAGTGCAATTGGGTTCTGACAGAGGGAAGGCTTCCCTGCCATTATAATGCACTCAATCGGCACTGCCGGCTATAGCCGTCAGCACCGATAGAGCAAAAATCTTCCCTCAGGCTGGTTGTACAGAAGTTAATCAAGAGATGAATTTCTGCCTGCCCATAGATTGATCAAAATTTGGCCAGTCCCTACTGAACCTGTCGAACTTCGATCCATGTGTGGCCAGCTTGAGACCACTCTGGCTACTAGGTGACAACCCAGCTGCACGGTTTATTTTTTATTTTATTTTTTATGTAATTAATTTTTATTGAGAAAAGGCAGCATTTATACACTCCTGTAAACTTAATGCTGTTGCAGCAGCAGCAGACTATAGATCAACGATTATATGTGTTGTAAGGAACCAGATAACATGGAGTTGTAACATCATGATCAAGAAATGTCAAGGATGTCCGCTTGAACAGCCCCACATAGGGGATCTACAGGAATGAAATTCTGAGAATTGGGTCAAACTTCTACTTAGGCTTCATGCACAGATATCTATTCAAATTGCCCACAAAGTTGCCAAAAGTAGTACAGGAACTACTTTTAGTAATTGGAGCGGTGGCCGCAAAGTCAACGTTTAGCACCGATTCGGACGGTGCCATTCCTGGAAATTGCCACCAACGTGGCATGTGATTTGACTTGTCAAATCACATGTCAAATCCGCCCAATGTGAATGTGGGCTAAAGTGAAATAAGATGATGATTCCTACTTATTATGTTTGGGTTTGATGGAGGTGGATTCATCAGAATCCCCAAATAATAACATAAAGTTGATACATTTGTTATGTTATGATTCAGAGATTCTGATGGATCCACCTCCATCCAACCCCAACAGAGTGCATAAGTAATCTCTCAAAATAACAAATTAACATGTTAAAACGAGTATAGCCAATCTTCCGAAATAACTTCTGCAATATGAATCAATTCGGAGCAACGAATATGTGAAACTAATCTGAGTGCCGGTTCACACTGCAACAATGTCTGACATAGGATGTGATTCGCACCGCACTGCAGTGCAAATCACATGCGATCTCTGTGCGAAGCGATTTCAGTATGGCTGAATTCACATCGCATTCTGACCAAACTCGCATAGGACCCTTTTTTGGTCTGTAGCAGAATTGGATAGCATGGGTATTAACACACATGCAATCCGATTCCTGTCTGAATTTGCAGTTCACACTGCGATATGCGAACTGATTTGGGGACGTCATTAACTTTCAAGTGGCACTTTTTTCAGGTGCTGCTGCCCTCACTCTGACCTCTCCTGTCATCCACCCCTGCAGCCTCTGACCTCTCCTGTCATCCCCTCCGCAGCCTGTGACTTCCTGTCATCCCCCCCCGCAGCCTCTGACCTCCTGTCGTCCGCCCCCCCGCAGCCTCTGAACTCCTGTTGTCCCCTCCGCAGCCTCTGACATCCTGTCGTCCGCCCCCCCCCCCCCCCCCCCGCAGCCTCTGAACTCCTGTTGTCCCCTCCGCAGCCTCTGGCCTCCTGTCGTCCCCTCCGCAGCCTCAGCCTCTGACCTCCTGTAATCCTCTCCGCAGCCTCTGACCTCTCCTGTCGTCCACTCCATAGCTTCTGACCTCCCTTGTTGTCCCCTCCGCAGCCTCTGATCACTCCTGTCATCCCCTCCACAGCCTCTGACCTCTCCTGTTGTCCCCTCCGCAGCCTCTGACATCTCCTGTCGTCCCCTCCGCAGCCTCTGACCTCTCCTGTCGTCCCCTCTGCAGCCTCTGACCTCCCCTGTACCATCCACAGCCTCTGACCTCCCCTGTACCATCCACAGCCTCTGACCTCCCCTGTACCATCCACAGCCTCTGACCTCCCCTGTACCATCCACAGCCTCTGACCTCCCCTGTACCATCCACAGCCTCTGACCTCCCCTGTACCATCCACAGCCTCTGACCTCCCCTGTACCATCCGCAGCCTCTGACCTCCCCTGTACAATCCGCAGCCTCTGACCTCCCCTGTACAATCCGCAGCCTCTGACCTCCCCTGTACAATCCGCAGCCTCTGACCTCCCCTGTACTATCCGCAGCCTCTGACCTCTTTATGTCAGAGTTCCCTTGCACTGTAAAGGGGAATCCTGCAGACTCCTGATATATGGGGAAACTCTGTGCTTGGTTATATTAACTTGACCTTCATGTAAATGGAGAAATATGGTTTTTGACTTTTGTTTAACTTAAACACATTGCTAATAGCTTTAGCTACATGTTTATAGCTTAAATATTGATATTTACACTGAAACATGCCATTTTAGGCACTTTTTTTTGCAGTGTCAGTAAAAAATATGTCTGTGCCAGTATATGCCATGATTTTTGCCAGTAAAAAATTGGTGCTGTTTGTAAATTCCATGTCTCTCTTATCTATATATAATACACTCTTCAATTGTGCTTTAAAATGCATGGTTTTCCCTTTTGTGAACAAGAAAATAATGACGTTATGCGGTTTGGACTGGTATAAAAATGCTGTGGGGCTGGTATGAAATTATTTCCAGGGCTGGTTTTTATTCCCAGTCCAGCCCTGGGTTGATTTACTAAAACTGGAGAGTGCAAAATCTGGTGCAGCTGTGCATAGAAACCAATCAAGTTTCCAGGTTTGTCAGAGCTTAATTGAACGAGCCAAAGGTGGAAGCTGATTGGCTACCATGCACAGCTGCTGATTTTGAATTCTCCAGATTTATTAAATGAACCCCCATAATTTTGAGACAGATGTTAGGAATGACCTGCTGTAAACTCACCAACATCACTAAATATATTATAATACTAAATGCAACATTCAATGCAAATGGCTTTCCATCCCGCCTTGTAATCCTTTTATTTATTTTTTTAACAAATAGAATATGTTAGCGTACACATATGGTTTGTTTATCTTTTACACTTTACTCTCATTTCCTTATTAAATAACAAGAGAAATGTTGCATTTTGGGTTTACGCCCTTTTGGTCAATACATTCCTACCTTCAACCTCCTGGTATGTTTGCCACAAAGTGTCTCGTTTACATTGTAAGCTTTAGCAATCAAATCATAAACAAAACGTGTTTGGGGTAACTTGGATCTTTTCTTTGTAACAACGCTGCGAGACAAAGAAGGGCTCCCACCCTACAACGACTGAATACTGATTTTGCAGGGACCTACGATAAATCACACCAGCAATCCCGACGTTGTTTAATTAATGACAATACTTTTCATTTTGTAGTGTTTATATTTTTATACTTATAAATGAGTTATACTGATTGCAGGGTTTGGGGCTCGTTCCCTGTAGCCATGTGGTCCAATTATTATAAAATGTATCATATTGGTCTTTACAAAGATGGACCCATTTCTCAATTTCCATTATACCATTAACCTGACAACTCAGTAAGGGATCGATAGTGGTTGATCCAGAAAAAAAATATATATTTTGAGTATAGTAAATAAACCACTAATATTGTGGCCATGTGTTGTTTATTTAGTAATTCTGTTCAGAGGTAACTCCAGTAGACGGGTTTCATTTTTCAAGGTTTTATTTTTCATTATATGTCATTTGCAAGACTTCTGACACCAAGAAAAAAAAAAAGACAATAATAATATAATATAACATGTGGTATATACAGTATCTCGCAAAAGTGAGTACACCCCTCACATTTTTCTAAACATTTTGTTATATCTTTTCATGTGATAACACTGAAGAAATGACACTTTTCTACAATGTCAAGTAGTGAGTATACAGCTTGTATAACAGTGTACATTTGCTGTCCCTTCAAAATAACTCAACACACAGCCATTAGGCCCCTTTCACACTGAGGCGTATTTCAGGCGATACAGCGCTAAAAATAGCGACTGTATAAAAATGCGGCTCCTTTCACTCCGCTTTGCAAGCGGTTTTAACCCCGTTTTACCTCCGCTATTGGCCAAATACTGCTGCTAAAACGACGGTAAAGCGCCGCTAAAAATAGCGGCGCTTTAACGCCAACACCCGCACCGCCCCAGTGTGAAAGGAGCCTTATTGTCTAAACCGCTGGTAACAACAGTGAGTACACCCCTAAGTGCCAATTAGCCATTTTCCATCCCTGGTGTCATGTGACTCGTTAGTGTTACAAGGTCTCAGGTGTGAATGGGGAGCAGGTGTGTTAAATTTGGTGATATCGCTCTCACTCTCTCATACTGGTCACTGGAAGTTCCACATGGCACCTCATGGCAAACAACTCTCTGAGGATCTGAAAAAAATAATTTTTGCTCTACATAAAGATGGCCTAGGCTATAAGAAGATTGCCAAGACCCTGAACCTGAGCTGCAGCAGGATGGTCAAGACCATACAGCAGTTTAACAGCACAGGTTCCACTCAGAACAGGCCACACCATGGTTGACCAAAGAAGTTGAGTGCACGTGCCCAGCGTCATATCCCGAGTTTGTGTTTGGAAAATAGATGTATGGGTGCTGCCAGCATTGCTGCAGAGGTTGAAGGGGTGAGGGGTCAGTGCTCAGACCATATGCCGCACACTGCATCAAATTGGTCTGCATGGCTGTTGTCCCAGCAGAAAGCCTCTTCTAAAGATGATGCACAAGAAAGCCCGCAAACAGTTTGCTGAAGACAAGCAGACTAAGGACATGGGTTACTGGAACCATGTCCTTTGGTCTGATGAGACCAAGATAAACTTATTTGGTTCAGATGATGTCAAGCATGTGTGGCGGCAACCATGTGAGGAGTGCAAAGGCAAGTGTGTCTTGCCTACAGTCAACCATGGTGGTGGGAGTTTCATGGTCTGGGGCTGCATGAGTGTTGCCAGCACTGGGGAGCTACAGTTCATTGAGGGAACCATGAATGCCAACATGTAATGTGACATACTGAAGCAGAGCATGATCCCCTCCCTTCGGACACTGGGCCACAGGGCAGTATTCCAACATGATAACGACCCCAAACACACCTCCAAGATGACCACTGCCTTGCTAAAGAAGCTGAGGGTAAAGGTGATGGACTGGCCATGCATGTCTCTAGACCTAAGCTCTAGTGAGCATCAGTGGGGCATCCTCAAACAGAAGGTGGAGGAGGGGCACATCCACCAGCTCTGAGATGTTATTATGGAGGAGTGGAAGAGGACTCCAGTGGCAACCTGTGAAGCTCTGGTGAACTCCATGCCCAAGATGGTTAAGGCAGTGCTGGAAAATAATGGTGGTCACACAAAATATTGACACTTTGGACATTTTCACTTAGGGGTGTACTAACTTTTGTTGCCAGCGGTTTAGACATTAGTGGCTGTGTGTTGAGTTATTTTGAGGGGACAGCAAATTGACACTGTTATACAAGCTGTGCACTCACTACTTTACATTGTAGCAAAGTGTCATTTCTTCAGTGTTGTCCTGTAAAAAGAGATAATAAACTATTTACAAAAATGTGAGGGGTGTACTCACTTTGATATATATATATATATATAGTTTTCTACACATTGATGTTATGCTCAGATCACTGTACTTGTGGGTTATTCATTCAATGAATTTTTGGCAAAGACAGAATGTCTCCGTTGTGTATTATCTTACATTTACTGTATTGTTAAGAGCAAGATTTTAGATAAACTACATGAGAACCATAACAACTGAGGGGCACAAGAAACCCATAAAAGCCTGATCTGACAAGCCTGCTGTACAGTGTTACTAAAAAAGACTCAACTACCAACATTTCTTCAAAAGTAAAGCTGCGCTAAAACTTATAAAATACCAGAATAATGATATGACATAATATATCCTGTTTTTAAAAAACTAAAAAGTTGTATTGTGACTACAAACAGTGCAAAAATTAATCTATAATTAATTTAAAAACACATAAACAGTCCAAAAAAGGAGGGAGAGAGACAAGGAGATGAATTTCAGTCCGTTAACCACTTGCCGCCCGCCCTATAGGCAATTGACGGCTGCAAAGTGGTTTCATAATCCTGACCGGACGTCATATGACATGATCAGGATTAGGAGCCGCTGCGCGCGCCCGGGGGCGTGCATCGCGGCAATCGTTGTTGCGGGGTGTCAGTCTGACACCCGGCAACTACGATCTCGGTAAACAGTCTCCGACGGAGACTCTTTACCACGTGATCAGCCGTGTCCAATCACGGCTGATCACAGTGTAAATGGGAAGAGCCGGTGATCGGCTTTCCCTCACTCGCGTTCGCATTCTAGCTCATTATGCCTTTGCCTTGCAGGTTGCATTAAAAAAAAAAAAAGTGCCTTTACTTCCTCTTTAACCACTTTCAGACCGGACCATTTTGCTGGTCAAAGACCAGACCACTTTTTGCGATTCGGCACTGCGTCGCTTTAACTGACAATTGCGCGGTCATGCAACGTGGCTCCCAAACAAAATTGACGTCCTTTTTTCCCACAAATAGAGCTTTCTTTTGGTGGCATTTGATCACCCCTGCGGTTTTTATTTTTTGTGCTATAAACAAAAATAGAGCGACAATTTTGAAAAAAACTCATTATTTTTTACTTTTTGTTATAATAAATATCCCCCAAAAATATATAAAAAAACTTTTTTTTCCCTCAGTTTAGGCCGATACGTATTCTTCTACATATTTTTGGTAAAAAAAATCGCAATAAGCGATTATTGATTGGTTTGCGCAAAAGTTATAGCGTTTACAAAATAGGGATAGTTTTATAGCATTTTTATTAATAATTTTTTATTATTTTTTTTTTTACTAGTAATGGCGGCGATCAGCGATTTTTATTGTGACTGCGACATTGTGGGGGACCCATCGGACATTTTTGGGACCATTGTCATTTATACAGTAATCACTGCTATATAAATGCAGTGATTCCTGTGTAAATGACACTGGCAGTGAAGGGGTTAACCAGTGGGTGGCAGTGTAGGGGTTAAGTGTTCCTAGGGGTGTGTTACTAACTGTGGGGGGGGTTGGGCTTTCATTTAGTGAACACTGATCTCTGCTCCAATCACATGGAGCAGAGATCAGTGTCACTATTTGCTAGGCAGAATGGAGAAATGCTGTTTACACGGCATTTCCTCCATTCGGCCGCTCCGTGAGACGATCGCGGGGATGCCCGCGGCGATCGAGTCCGCGGGTCCCGCGACCGGACTCACGGGGGTCCCGACCAGCGCGGGAGCGCACCGCCGGCAGCGCGCTCCCGATGGCAGGGCGGCATTGAATATTGGACGTACCTGTACGCCAATATGCCTGCCCGTGCCATTCTGTCGACGTACATCGTCGTGCGCTGGTCGGGAAGTGGTTAAAACGTGATCGGTGCAATATAATAAATTAGCATCAAATGTATAAATTAATTAATTCAGTTCATAAAAGTCCATATGATAAATAAAGTGCCAACAATGGAGCAATAAACAAATGATAAAGTGCAAATATAGTGATAAAGTGCTAAATAGCATAAAAAGGTGATAATGGTGACTTTGGTGGAGTTTTGAAATCTTCAGTGACTGCAGAGAGTGGAATCTTCAGTGTAAAAAAACACCCACAGGTGTACTAGCTTCCTACCTCACTGGTGTAAAGTAATCAGTAGGGATGCGCTCAGGCGTGTTCACATGGAACACGTGCAGAGCCCGCCAGGAAGTCGGCACAGCGCTGCGCTAATCACAGGCAGTGAGACATTGCCCCGATCTCTGCAGCCGCACATTGGGACAATGTCTCACTGCCTGTGATTAGCGCTGCGCCGACTTCCTGGTGGGCTCTGCACGTGTTCCATGCAAACACGCCTGAGCTCATCCCTAGTAATCAGCATGTCAGAGTGTCAAAACTGGGCGATCGCTCAAAGAGTGGAAGCTTTCTCCATATTCCTTTCCAGACAGAGTTCCTGGTGTATTTGTAGCCTGGTGTAGGGATGAGCTCCGGCGTGTTCACATGGTCCACGTGCAGAGCCCGCCAGGAAGTCAGCTCGGTGCTGCGCTAATCACAGGCAGTGAGACATTCCCCCGATGCCCGGCTGGACTGATCGGGGAATGTCTCACCGCCTGTGATTAGCGCAGCGCCGACTTCCTGGCGGGCTCTGCACATGGAGCATGCGAACACGCCGGAGCTCATCCTTAGCCTGGTGTCTGCCTCCTCTACCATCCCATCTCCTGGGGCTAGGTAAGTACGGATCCACTCAGGTGAAATAGACACCGGCTACGTGGAAACAAAACTCAGAAGGGCTTTTTAAAAGGATCAAAGCCCAGTTTTTGTTGGATTAAAACACAGAACGGATGAAAAATTTAAGTAAACTGACAAAGCGGTTTGTTTTTGCGTTGATAGTGGATGTGAAAACTGATGAGAAACGGACGTAAACATGGGGGGAGGGGGGGGGTTATTGGTTATTTACTAAAGGCAAATCCACCTTGCACTACAAAATGCAAACTACAAGTGCAAAGTGGATTTGCACTGAAAGTGCACTTGGAAGTGCAGTCGCTGTAAATCTGAGGGGAAGATTTGAAATGAGGGGAAGCTCTGCTGATTTTATCATCCAATCATGTGAGAGCTAAAATTCTGTTTATTATTTTCCTTGCATGTCCCCCTCGGATCTACAGTGATTGCACTTCCAAGTGCACTTTACACTTGTAGCTGACAGTGGATTTTCCTTTAGTAAATAACCCCCTTTGTGACTGAACTGATGAAATGAAAGGTCCTTGTGTGTGAAGGGGACACACCCAGGAAACCGCATTTCAGGCGGCCACATTCATCTACTATAAACAAAAAGGTGGGTGTGAATAAAAAAAAAAACATTAACAGTGCCCTCCCCTTTGTGTAACCGAACGCCAGCCTCCCAAGGACACCTCCCCTCTCCTCCACAGGGCGCCGCCATCTTGTCTCCTAGGCGCCCCCCTCACACACACGCGCACCACATTCTCTTCAGAGCAAGGCGGAGAGAACATCACGAGCTCCTCTCTCTCTCACACACAAACGCGCTCACTCACTTACTCTCGCGAGATCAGCACAGGGGCTCGGCCGCTTCCAGCTCCCGCGAGATCTTCGGCATCCAAGAAGCTTGGAGCTTCGCCTCTCGCGAGACTCTGCGACACGGGGTTACCGCCACAGCGCGAGGGAGTTCGGGCGCCATTTTCTCTCTTCCCTTCACACTGCGCGGCCGCTCTAGTCACTCGTTACCACGCACGCTGCGAGCTCCGCCGAGAAAACGAAGGAAACAACGGACATGAGCGATTACTCCACCGTCCCTCCACCCAACGCCGGCAACGCCGGGGGGGTCAACGACGCCTTCTTGGACGCGCTGCAGAGGGCGAGACAGGTGAGGAGAGGGAACACGGGGGAGGGGAGGAGGCCCGGGGTACGTGAGGAGGGCGGGCGGGGAGGACGGAGTAGGCCGCAGAGGCCTCATCTGAGGAGACTTTACATGCGATTCCCCTCACATCTCCCCTGTATACTACCCGTGTGTGAGAGAGATCTCCTCTCCTATAGATTGTGGGAGATCTCCCGATCACCTCAGGAGAATCCCATTCCGTCTACCTCATGGCCACACACACTACAATCCGATCCTTCATCTCTTCTCCCCACGTGAGAGTGACGAACGATTGAGGGTTTTCCCCCCCTTATTTCCCACCAAGTTGGGCCTGAGGAAGGAAAATAATACAGGAAAGTTCTCGTACGAAACAGGCTTTTATTACAGTGTGTCTGTGTGTATGTGTGTGTGTGTATGTATGTATGTGTATATATATATATATATATATATATAATTGCCTAATCTTTCGTATCCGATTTATCTACAAAAATCGTTTGGTTCCCGTATGAGAGAATTTGGGGGAAGTTTTTCGGTGGGAATTGGCTGTGGAAAGTTGTGTAGGCTCTATACAAAAAAAATCGTTCTAGAGAGGGACATCGATTTTATTTTTTATAGGCCCCTTTCACACCAAACAAATCCGTTTCTCGATTTTAAGTGGCCAGTTCGCACCACAAAAAACTCCAGATCTGTTTCTGGTTGTGTGATTTTTTTAACGCACTCCGGTGCATTTTTTTTATCCTTTTTTATTTTTTTTCATTTTTACATGCCTATTTTTGACGTGTTCCAGTGTGTGTTTTTTTTTTTTTCTTAACCTTACACAAGGACGTGTGTTTTACAGCGTTCCAGTGCAGGAAAAATGCAGCATGTTCTACTACTACTTTTTTTTTTTCCTGGAACTGACCACACTGCTGTGAACTGTTTCTGGACACCATATATCCTATTCATGTGTTTTTGATGCCATTCTAGTGCATTTTTACATAAGAGCGTGCAATTTTGATGCTTTTCGCAGCGTTCCAGTACAGCTTAGTGCAGGAAAAATGCAGCATGTTCTGTTTTTTTTTTTTTCTGGAATGCACTGCTGTAAATTATGCAATTGAAATCCATATTATTATTCAGGATTTATATAGCGCCAACAGTTTGCGCAGCGCTTTAAAACATGAGGGCAGACAGTACACTTACAATAAAATTCAATACAGGAGGGATCAGAGGGCCCTGCTCGTTAGAGCTTATAATCTACCCCTTCGTGTGTTCTTGATGCGTTTTACAGCGTTCCAGTGCAGGAAAAATGCAGCATGTTCTCTTTTTTTTTTTTTTTTTTTTTTCTTCTGGAACTGCAAGCACTGAAAGTAGGTTATATAGTATTGAAAACCATACAACCTACTTTTCATGCATTTTTAAGACCCCCCTCACACTGGGGTGCTTTGCAGGCGCTACGACACTATAAATAGCGCCTGCAAAGCGCCACTGCACTAAAAATAGCGCCAGCAAAGCACCCTGAAACATCCGCTGCTGTCTCCAGTGTGGAAGCCCGAGGGGTTTCACACTGGATCGGCGCCCTGGCAGGACAGTAATAAAAAAAAATCCCACTAGCAGCATCTTTGTGTGTATACCGCTCCTGCCCATTGAAATTGATGGGGCAGCGCGGCACTACCGCCGGCAAAGCACTTTGCGGGTGGTTTTAACCTTTTTTCAGCTGCTAGCAGGGGATTAAAGGTACCCTCAAAAATATGCTGGTAAAGTACCGCTAAAAATAGCGATGTTTTACCGCTGACGCCCCCCACCCGTGTGAAAGGGGCCTAAGGCTTCATGTAGACGAGGTGTTTTTATAACCTCTCCTGAGCGGTTTAACTCGACAGATAGTAACCCACGTTTAAAATGTCTGGCTTGCATGCCACGTTTCGTGGCATTTGCCCTTTTTAGAAGCATTTAAATTTTTTTTTTTTTTTTTTTTTTTAAATAACCAAAAATGAAAAATGCCTGTAAAGGAAACGTGGCTAAACGCAAGTTGCCACATTTAGAAGCATTTGACGCATGAACATGCCTGTAAACACGGCTTCTGAATCCAATTTTTTTCTTCCAAAAAAAAGCCTCTAAACTCAACTGCCTAGAAATGACACTTAAAGTGGGGTACCCCCTAAAAAAAAAAAAATTAAAAGTCAGCAGCTACAAATACTGCAGCTGCTGGCTTTTAATAATCGGATACTTACCTGCCCCAGGGTCCAGCGATGCGGGGGAACGAAGCGCCCCCCCTCGCTCCCCGCTCGCGGCGCCGGCATGCATACTGTGGGCACCCGGCTGTGGCTTCACAGCCGGGCACCCACTGCGCATGCGCGAGCGGCGCAGGGCGCCGTGATACACCGTACAGTCACCTGGGACACATGACGGGTCGCAGGTGAATGTGCGGCGCGAGGGGAAGTGATGTCACCAGCCCGGGCAATGAGGAAGGCAGTTTACGAGGGACCCCCTAGCAACCGGTATTTAGAGGTGAGTAAAAAATTTTTTTTTGCCAATTATTTTTTTTACGAATTTTAAGCAGTTTTAATTTTTTGGTGGCAACACCACTTTAACGGCCCTGTGTACATGTACTGATAAGACAACCGTGGAGGGTTCAGAGGCGGCTGAAAAAAAAAAGCCCAACTGATCCTAAATGTCTGTTTACCAGCAGTGTACATGAGGCCTAATGCAGGAAAAAACCCACTGGACTGCATGTGGTGGGAACTGGCCCTTCCTGTTTATTTTTAGGGCCAGTTCACACAACGTGGAGTCCAGTGCATGTTTTTTTTTTTTTTCTGCATCAAAAATGCATGTAAAGTAGGTTATGTGGTTCACACCAGTGATTGCAGTTCCAGGGAAAAAAAAGTTGAACATGCTGCATTTTTCCCGGACTGAACTACTACGCTATAAACATTTTTGTACATTAGTTCCATCCTTGGTTTAGACTTGCTGGGAAACCAGGAAAACTGGACCAAAGTTCACTTGATTTTCTTAGTGTGTACCTTTACCACCGCTCTATGTGGACAAACCAGGACTTACCCATTCATATCCAGGTACCCTTGTATTACACGATCTCGGGGCCCACTCATACACTCCATTGTGTTTTGTTACATTTACTTAGTACTCAGTTTTATTTCAACCCCTGAGAATTTTTCCCCAAACTAGAAACTGTATACTTCCTGGATCACTTTCTCCTGTGTTTAGAAGCAAAAGCCTTGTAAACACAAGTGTTAAAATGTGTGATTTGTGGTAATTTTTTTTTTTTTTTAACACTTCCTGATCGCCTTTTAAGGCTGCGTACAGTTGCCATTACATGGAGATGTTCACGAAGCAAGGCAAAAGTAACAATTGCCATTACATGGAGATGTACATACAGCAAGGCAAAAATAACACTGCCTACAGATTTGGGGCTGACTTTGACACTTTGCAACCACCTCCATTAACTTCTATTGAAGTGCACCTATGGCATTTACATCAGGTTTAAGGATTAGTTGCAAATGATCAAAAGTAATTATTTCCTATTTTAGCATTGTTAAAAAAACAAACACATTCTGAGGGGGCGTTACCTGATGCAACTTGAACATGTGTGCAGCGCACCTAAAACAAATGTTGATGCTGCAACGTGAACCCAACTTCACCCTTTTCAGCAAGTGGCCTATCCAATCAAGGGGCCTCAGTAGAATTTTTTTTTTTTTTTTTTTGCCTTCTTGCAAGGACTTTGCAAAGATAATCACTCCCATTTCAGCTTGCCACCACTAATACGGGAGTGAACCCTCTCCGTTCCAAATTCCTGTACATGTATGGGTTGCTGTCACCTTTATTGCAGCAGCACTGAGCTACTACAACAGTGAAGAATGATTCTAAACAGATTTTAATGCTTTTTTTATTTTTTTATTATTCCTTTATTTCAGATTGCTGCAAAAATAGGAGGAGACGCACCACCACAACCCATGAATTCAAATGACTATAACTTTACAGGGCAGAAGAGACCATTAGATGATGGAGGTTTGTGTGTTTGTTTTTTGTAGGTGAAGTTTTTATAAAGTAATCAATGTTAGAATGTTGCTAAAAAAAAAAAATCCTAATTTTGTTTATGAATATTTAAACTGGTAAACAAGTTTAGGTTTTGCTAGATTTAAATGAGCAATGATTTAGTTTCTGACCTTTTTGAGCCTCGTTTAAACTGAGAATAGCGGTTATATTGTACACTTGATATACATTGGATTAGTTTTTTCATATGGCCATCCACATCATGCTTATGTGTGCCTGTTTACGCCAATCAAAAAAGCAAGAATGCGATCAATTTTGTTAGTAGAAATATATATCTTATGTAAGTGAATGCAAAGTCGTGTCAACTGATATTTGAATGCAAGCAGAGTGAAGCATAGTTGAGAAGTTTGGGGTTCTTAAAAAAAAAAAAAAAAAAAAATCTCACCTCCAGGCTACAGCATTGGTCTGATGCTGCAGCTGTCCCCTGCCGGCTCTAAGCCCATGCACATTGACCACTGATCGCTCCCTTCTCAGTCAGCTCTGAGCAGAGAGCAGTAACTGTTTAGTCACCACTCTCTGCTGTGTTGTTCCAGCACTCAAACTGGGGGGGTGGGTGCAGATGGTTTTTCGGCCCATGCATTGAGAGCCGGAGCCAGCTTTCAGGCAGCATGGTGGATCCTGACAAAGTGGTCGGGATCCTTCCAGAACCTTGAGTGGGTCTGACGTCAGACAGTATGTTTTTAGTATATGAGGGGAAATCCCTGCAAATTAAGAGAATTCCCTGGGGACCCCCAGGCCACCAGAACTAGTGTCCCCATTGGAAAATTTCCCCTCTATTACTTTTCTGGGGAGTTTCTTATACTTTCTTAATGATCATGGTAAATGGGCCATATTGAGAGAGTGATCTTAACGGGGACACAGCTAGCAATACATTTTTTACAGATGTTCTAATCCCTCTTCACTCTATCCAAAACTGAAAAATAAAGTTTTGCCAGTTTAGTTATACTTTGAGGAAGGGAAGACACAAAATAAAGTTACAAATAATGAAATATATATTTTCATATTCATTATCTTATGAACTGTGACCCCCCCCCCCCCCTCTCTTTCTCAATCGCAGATCCCTAGCCCTGTGACCATGCTGTCTAGTTCCTATGTTAGATTTATATTAGAGCCAAACAGGGAGGAGTTAAGAAAAGACCTCTTGCTTTATTTCCTGGGTTGTTGGATCTGTCTCGATGTTTCTTTAGCATTCTTGACAGTGGTGTAGTTAGCAGGCCTAGATTTAAATTGAAGAGGAGTTAGTTGCTGGATGGTAAAATTTTTTTTTTTTTTTTTTTTTACTTCATTTATTTTAGATCAGCCAGAGGCAAAGAAAGTAGCTCCAACAAATGACTGTAAGTGCTGTATGAACCTGCTTGTTTAGTTTTTCAATCTTTTTAGTACATACTATCACAAATACAAATTTACATATTGATTTTTTTTTTCTCTTCAAGCGTTTCAACCTTCTGGACCTCCTATGCATCAACAACAGAGGTACGTGTTGTGTGAACACTAGCTTTGTGTATATTTGTTCTGTTTGGCATTATTGTTTACCGTTAAAGTAGAAATACACTGGATCTGAGCACCACAAACAAAAATTTTTAATATTCAAAGCAAGCCATATCTGCATGCTTTATTTCGCAGAAAAATCACGTGAAAATGTCTCCCTCTAGCATTTTTGGTCTTGGTCATCTTGAGTAAGGGTAGAGGATTCATGTAGCATTTACTTCCTGGAATCCACCTGGAATCCATCTGCTCCTAGCTCAATCATGCAGGCAGGAGGGTGTGCTTAGCTAATGCCTCCAGAAGACTCCTGGGATGTATAATATTTTGCTAGGCCTGGAAACCAGGAAGTAACTGAACAAATGTAAAAAAAAATAAAAGTTTTTAAAACAAGTAAATATACCTTTTTCTTTCTACTTACTAATGTTGGCAGCAAAAGGATTAAAAATAGTTAATGTTGATTGGAACTTTACCACACATTACAATCTTTGAAATCTCCTTTAGCTCTACCAACCACTCTGCAGTGTAAGAACCTGTCTGGTTGCATATTGATTGGTTAGTTTAATTAGGTCCATATATTACATAGTTTTAGTAACTATGTTGATTCCTCAAACGTGTGGTGATCCTTGGGTAGGTTCGGCCCTCGCACTTTCTCATTCTGATTATTCTTATGGTTATCTGTTGAATTGGTTCAGCTCCTATCAGGGCACATTGGCTATCGCTACAGATTTGTTTAATAGATTTGGGTAGGTAGCCAGGGGACTCTCAAAGCTCACTTAATGTTGTTGGCCCAATGCAGATAGGTGTCAACCGTTAGGCAGTATTGAGGATAACCTTGAACACCCACGTTCATGTTGAGAGCCGGTTTGAAATCGTGCAGGTTCAGCTGAATTAGCATGATTTCCAACCGGTATTTCAGTTTTGTCAGACATCTGTGTGGGTTCGCGCTCAGATGTCTAGCGTTGCACTGGTTCGCGCGATGCCATTGTCTGTATAAGGATCCAATTTAACGTGCTAAATTGGCTCAATGTGAACATGGGCTAAAGGAGCTTTGTAGTCTACATAATTTGAATCTGTTTCCCCTTTAAATTTTTATATATTTTTTTGCCAATGCATAGTCTTTCAGTTGTAAATGTGCATTTTTAGGAGGGAAGTACAGCTTGATGCCAGCCATAGATGGTGTGATTTCTATTTCCTGCTACCACGGGATACAGGAAAGAATATCACTTGCCTTCTCCCATCAACACAGCCAGCGTTGATGGGGAATCCACCCCGAGGAGCTATTGTTTTCTCATTGCCATCACTGCTGGGAGAGCAGTGATTTATTTATTTATTTTGCTAGTGGCTGTGTAGCTGCTGGCAATAATCACAAAAAAAATCTGACAAGTCGATCCAGCTTTGCCCCCATACTTGGTTCCAATCTTGGCTGGTTCCTGCTGAACCAGCAAGCCATATTCATGTGTTGGCTATGGATTGTGTTTAACTACATTGTAAATGATATCACTAATAATTGAAAATGGTGTTTAACATTGTTAGTGCTTGCATTAAGCATTTAATACCTTGTTTTACTAGTGCCCCCGGCCCAAAAAAGAATGTAGCTGCCCCTGAACATTCCTCAACAAGGCGTATGTTTTGGTTCTCTATGAATGGCTTTACTACAGACAGAGAATGATTATGACTTTCTTGGAGGCATAGACATTTTTATCTGATTAGCAAGAAGTTCTGTAACTTTTTTATAATGGCACAAAAATAGCAACATAAACCAATTTGCTGCAGTTCACCTCACCTCTTTTTTGTTTGAGTACATCTTGGGTGAGGAGGATGCAAAAATGGTAATGCTTTAGATGGTGGAGGGGAGCACATTAGCAATGTATCATGGAAAAATGATTGGATAGAGGAGAAAAAAAATCAAAACCTTGTGTAGTGACATTCAGAGGAACTAAAATCTAAATCTTTTTCTTCAGATCCGTTCTTACCGAAGAGTACAAAGTTCCAGATGGAATGGTTGGATTCAGTATGTATTGCCTAATGTTAACTTTTTTTTTTTTTTTTTTTCATACATCTTTTACCTTGTTTTGCATGGTTTCAAAATGGTGGGTTTTTTTTTTTTTTTTTTGTTGTGTATTTTTAGTAATTGGTAGAGGTGGTGAACAGATATCACGCATTCAGCAGGATTCTGGCTGCAAGATTCAGATTGCTCCAGGTAAGTTCTGCTCTTACTAGTATGGAAGCGCAGAAGAGTGTCTCTATATATACATGTGCTAGTGACAAAATTTAAAACCTTTTAGATTTTCAGGCCTGGTGACGGCCAACACGTCTCTGACTAGCAGTTCAGAACAGGATTAGTGTTTTTCTCTGGTCTTCCACACTGGCATGTGAGACTCTGTTTAAAAAAAACCTTTGTGACTAGACGTCACGTTCCTAAACAGTAAAATTTTTGAAAATTTCTTGGTATTTGAGCCATGATGAACTCTTGTAACATGCTGTTTTGGAGGCAATTAAAAATACTGGGACTCATGGGGCTAGCTCTTGTAATAGGAGACGTCTCTGAAGCGCCATACCGTATGCAGAATTTAGTATGGCAGCTTGCTGCATTTTAGTATCTACTTTTTATAGTGATTCTTTCATGAAGCAACATACCTGCATGCATCTGAAGCTTTTGGCTTGCTTTGAAGCTGAATTGGTTCAGCCTAAAGGCTAAGTTCACCTTTTAAAAAAAACAAATGCACATTTCACTGAGAAAAAAAAAATGTTCATTTATTTTTTACTCTGCAGCCTGGAAGGCACTGTGTTCGCTATCAGCAGATTGTGTGTGCAATGCCTGGATCCTGCACACTGTCTACTTGTACCTCCAATATGGGCAGACAGTTACTAAATGGCCAAATGGGTTATGAGAGCGCCCTCAGTTCACTGAATTACAAGCTGTTGCCTGCAAAGGCAGACTGCTTATAGTTAATTTGTTTGCTAAACTATGATTCGGCTGTGTGGGGAGAAGGAGGGTGGTACAGAGGCGGCAGCAGCTGGAACATGTTGTTTGTTCCACCCTATATACGAATGAAACATGGAACATGTTCCAAAGGTGAACTTGTCCTTTAACTGCACCACACTTGGTATGCAGCCTAAGGCCCCTTTCACAATTGTGCGACTTAAGGCAGCAAAGTCACATAAGTCGCACCCCATGATTAACAATAAGTACCATTCGTATCTGTACAAAGTAGTCCCTGCACTACTTTTGTCGAACTTTGATGTGACTTGTTGTCCATAGACTTCAAGACTCCACAGGCATTACTTTCAGTTGCGTCAAAATGGCACAACTTTCTTGTCGCACAAGTGTGAAAGGAGCCAAAGGGGTTGGCAACCTGAACATGGTTTTAATTTGTGACATAAGCTTGTTTGTTCGTATTGTCCTTTTTGAAGAAAAGTGTTTCTATTTAGGACTTATAAATTTATTCTGTTACCATTTCAGATAGTGGTGGAATGCCTGACCGATCCTGCATGTTAACTGGAACCCCTGATTCTGTCCAGTAAGTAATCACTTCCTCCACTTGGGAAAACTGAGCGTTAAAACTTCCTTCAACTTTACTAACACAATGTTTTTTTTATTTTTTTGCAGGTCAGCAAAGAGAATGCTTGATCAAATTGTTGAAAAGGGAAGGCCCTCTCCTGGATATCATGGAGATGGCCCTGGGAACGCAGTTCAGGAAATCATGATTCCGGCTGGTAAAGCTGGATTAGTCATTGGAAAAGGAGGGGAAACTATTAAACAACTTCAGGTATGAATGAATACATTTTTACTGCTGCCTCTGTGCAAAGTAAGTTTGTGTGGGGTTTTACTTATAATTTTTTTTTTTTTTTACTTTTATCTCAGGAACGTACAGGAGTTAAGATGGTCATGATTCAGGATGGACCCCAAAACACAGGAGCAGACAAGCCATTAAGAATCACAGGGGATCCTTACAAAGTGCAGGTACTAATAACAATGTGATAATGTGGTGATCAGCCTGTAAGGTGAACGGATTTTTAACCCCTTCTTTTTTTTTTTTTTACAGCAAGCTAAGGATATGGTGTTAGAATTAATACGTGATCAGGGAGGCTTCAGAGAGCAAAGAAATGATTATGGCTCAAGAATAGGCGGGAATGAAGGAATTGATGTAAGTATGGGTGTATTTCTGTTATGAAATGAGGAATTTTACAGTCATGCAGTTTTTTTTTTGGTTTTTTTTTTTGCTTGCACTGACAAAGTAATCTTGAGCCTAGGTTCACACTGTAGCGATGCGGAAACCAGTGCGATTTCAGCGCCAGTTACCGCATTGCATTTCTCCCGCAAGCAGCTCATACTGCCCTCTGCAAACCGCTGCAGGTGTCAATACGATGTTAATGACACCCCAAGATCGGTTCAAAGATGGCAATGCAATCCTATTCCAGTGGGGGGGTGTCCCTGCACTACCCCCCCCCCCCCCCCCAAACCAATGCGAGTTCAGTCATACAGCTGGACTCGCATTGTCTGACAATGCTACAATGTGAATCTAGGCTGAAAATAAAATTGCGTATAAACTAGTATTTATGATCTCTGATCCTGCAGGGAACTGGTACACGCCTTCCGCTTATAAATTCAGGGCATGTGTTAAGCCAGTGATTCTCAACCAGGGTTCTGTGGAACCCTAAGGTTCCTCCAGAGGTTGCTAGGGGTTCCTTCAGCATTGGGCAATTTCTGCCTCAGATAAGTTCCCACTCACACCATTGATCTTTTTAGCTATCTGTGAGGAGGTAATTCTTCCCAATGACCACAAGTTTAAGGGCCGTTATTCCCACTGACCATCACACTATTGTATCATGAGTTGTAGATTTCTATTTTTTAGCAGGGGTTCCTCAAGACCCGAGAACTATTTCAAGGGTTCCTCTGTTTTAAAAAGGTTGAGAGAAGCTGTGTTAAGCAAATCACGTCTTTAGCTCTGACGTACTCTGAGCAAATTCAAGATGTGTGTGACCTGGGTCCATGGGCTCAGTGAGCAAACTTTTGGCACGCTCATGGTAATTTCTGGTTGTCAGTTGTTTATACAAGATTTTCTGCTGACAAATGCAGTTTCTTGCAGTGATTAAATTGGGGAAGTCTTTGTTGGTGCCATATTTAGTCCCTGTTTGTTTTTGTTTTTTCCAGGTACCCATACCTCGGTTTGCTGTTGGAATTGTAATAGGCAGGAATGGTGAAATGATCAAGAAAATTCAGAGCGATGCAGGTGTCAGAATCCAATTTAAACCAGGTTTGTATTTTTCTTTTGAGAAGTTACTTGCTTTAGAAAGTGATGTGAGTTTCCTGACAGAAGGTTTCTCTTGCAGATGATGGCTCAACTCCAGAAAGAATAGCACAGATCACAGGTCCCCCAGACAGATGTCAGCATGCCGCAGAGATCATAACGGACTTGCTGCGCAGTGTCCAGGTTTGTTTTACTTCCAGACTAGCAAAAATGTGACGGTTCATTGAATGGAATTTAGAGGTCGCTGTTGTCATATTGACACAAGTTCTTTGTACAATACTGTGTTTTCGTTGTGTGGCATATATTGGAGCACAGATTTCATTATGGAGCAAGTAATGGGCCGCACACCCCATCATGCACCCATATAGCCACATCCTGGCTAACGGCTTTCCTTTTCTATAGGCTCTTTTATCATACAGCTCCACCCAAACTGCCCCTTCCAGTGTTGATCCTGTGCATGCTATTCTGTCATGTGAGAAGTTGGTCTACCTCTTTCTTGGTTTTGGTTGTAAAGTTCCATTGGCTCCTGCTGTCAATCAAATCCAGTGACATGGGGGGTGGGGCCAAGTCCCGCTGTCAATGGATGCAGCAGTGGGACTCGGAAGCATGCCTGCACAGGTGCCCCAAGGGAAAGCGGCTCTCCATGGGAGGTCACCCGATAAAGGGGAGGCAGGCACCCCAGAAGATCGGCTCTGCTCTGTGAAAAACCCTTGCACAGGCAGGAAAAAAGCGAACCTTTACAACTTCATTGGATAAGCAGTATTCGGGGTGCATTTTCTAAACTGGTGAACCTTTTTAACAGACTTTGTTCTAGAATTTCTCAAATGTGAGGGTAGGAACTACAGGAGGTTGTGTGCATAATACAGGGCTTGACAAATTTGCTTGGAATCTAGGAGCCAGCTAAAAAAATAGGAGCCAGGTGTGTTTTTGTTTTTTACGACCAACAAACCCGCCCCATCCCCCCCCGCTCCGGTGCCCTTCACCGCTTACCGTGGCCGTCGGTAACGGTGGAGGCGATCCAGACGTGTCCCTGGCCTGACATGGAGACCAGTGAGGGGAAGATGGCCCCCCCACCCGTCTCCATAGCTCTTAAAAAGGGACATTTTACTTTTATTCTTTTCATATGACAATTCTTTTTTATTTAATGCATTTTAGTTTAACTATGAGATCTGAGGTCTTTTTGACCCCGGATCTCATATTTAAGAGGACCTGTCATGCTTTTTTCTATTACAAGGTATTTTTTCATTCCTTGTAATAGGAATAAAAGTGACACAATTTTTTTTTAAAAGTGAAAAAATAAAAAAAATTAAAGTAAAAAAAATAAGAATCATTTTAAATGTGCCCCATCACTAAAAAAAATTCTACCGGTTGCATGTTTTGAAACGCCTATGGAGATTTTTAAAGGTAAAAATTTGTTGCCATTCCACAAGCGGGTGCAATTTTGCAGCGTGACATGTTGGGTATCAATTTACTCGGCGTAACATTATCTTTCACAACATTAAAAAAAAATTGGGACTAACTTTACTGTTTTATTTTTTTTTCCCCAAAAAAGTGCGCTTGTATGTCCGCTGTGCAAATACGGTGTACCAGAAAGTATTGCAACGACTACCATTTTATTCTCTAGGGTGTTAGAATAAAAAAATATGTTTAGGGGTTCTAAGTAAATGGAAGGAGATGGGAAGGAAAACAGGCAGGGGAAGCTCAATTAGCATAGGTGGTTGTCTTGTCATACCAACGACCACCACAAGATGGCGCCATATTCAAGAAGGAACCATAGGTCTGCAGAAGGCAGAAAAGCCGCGGCCTCAATTACCTGCGTGGCCCAACACGATCGTGCACCGGAGGGGGGGGGTGGGGGATGGTGTCGCATGAAGATGCACCAGGTCGCTAATTCTAGTCGCAAATGCGACCTGGCGCCCGGGGTTTGTCGAGCCCTGGCATAATATAATTGTATTTAAGGAGCAATCTTTTTTTTTTTTTTTTTTTTTCTTACTGCTTAGGCCCTCACCTTTTTAGTGTACTAAGCCTCTTTAAGGAAGCTTTCTTTGTTTCACAGACTTCACTTAGTTATGTGCAGTCTTTGTGTGACAGCATGTTGGCATACTTTGCATTATGGTAGGATTGTTTAGCAAGTCCTAAACTTTTTAAAGTTCAGTATAGTTACGGTACAAGTGGGGTTTTTTTTTCTCCATGGTTCGGGGGAAACTTCTTACATAAAACTTGAGACATTTTTACTTTACCCTCTGGATACAGTAAGCTGCCATTCTGAGTGTGGGTATCTGAAGCCCGCTTGGATACTGGGATACAGTGCAGCTGGCTAGCAAGCCTGTGCCTCTCGATCCTGCGCAGTGTGAACAAAGCTAAAAGTGCAGAATGCCCATTGACTTCTGGGGTTGGTGACAGGATATTACTTGCCTTGCCACGGCAAGGTACAATCAAGATGTTAACGGTAAAGATAATGCTTTGAAGAAAAAGGTAAAAAAAATGTCTGATCAGCAACTCCGGGGATGGTATATTAAAAATAGGGTGGAACTCTGCTTTAAAGAGGAAGTAAAGGCTATTAAAAAAAAAAAAGCAACCTGCAAGGCAAAGGCATAATGAGCTAGTATGCATAGCATACTAGCTCATTATGAATAACTTACCTGAGAACGAAGCCCCCGACGCGGTCCTCCGTCTTCATCTTCGCCGCTGCCATGGATCCCGGAGTGACTTCTGGGTCTCTGCTCCAGCGCTGTGATTCGCAGGAGCAGCGATGACGTCACTCCCGCATGCGCACGGGAACCAACACGAGCGGCATATCGCAGTGATCTGCGGCCTGCTCAGTGCGTCTGCGCATGTGCTGTAGATGGTGCCGGTCTTTTGGTAAATATCCTAAACGGTATAGGTTTAGGAGATATTTCTTGGACCTACAGATAAGCCTTACTTTAGGCTTACCTGTAGGTCAAAGTGGTTTGTAAGGGTTTACAACCACTTTAACTGTTACATTTTTTTATATTGTTATGCTTTTTCACACTGCTTTCATATAACTTTCTTTTGATGTTTCTTTTTACTACATGTAGGCCGGAAATAATGGTGGTCCTGGTCCAGGTGGCAGAGGAAGGGGTAGAGGACAAGGAAACTGGAATATGGGCCCTCCAGGTGGTCTGCAGGAATTTAACTTTGCGGTTCCCACAGTAAAAACTGGGCTCATCATTGGAAAAGGTATTGATTGCTTATTACGGTTGTATAGCGCTGTCAATTTTACACAGCTTTACATATATATTGTTCATTCACATTACTCCCTGCCCTCAAGCTTACAATTGCTAAGGTCCCTAACTTACATTCATACATACACATATCGGGGCCAATTTAGACAGAGCTAATTCACCTCCCAGGATATTTTTGGTGTGTGGAAGGAAACCAATGCAGGCACAAGAAGAACATGCAAACTCCAGATAGGTAGTGCTGTGGTTGAGATTCAAACCAATGACCCCAGTGCTGCTAGGCGGGATTGATAATGACTGTAACGTAGAGCTAGCTGGCTGACAGCTGTTTTTAGAATACTGTTTAGTAATTGCAGCTAAAGTGTATTTCAGAAGTTCTTGTAGTATTTGTCAGTTCTAGCCTTTAATGAGATGTCTGTAAATGTAATTTAATGGCTCTTTAAAGTCCAGTTGCATTTTTATTGTCTTTGATCTGCATTCCTCAGGCGGTGAAACTATCAAGAACATAAGTCAACAGTCGGGAGCCAAAATAGAGCTTCAGAGAAACCCTCCACCAAATTCCGATCCAAACATGAAGTTGTTTACTGTCCGTGGCTCTCCACAACAGATAGACTATGCAAGGCAACTAATTGAAGAAAAAATAGGGGTATGTATAATGCTCAGAATGGCTGCATTGTTGCGGATGGCCTAATTTGCTGGTGAAAAGCAGCAGGTAGTGAGATCCGCCCCTTGTTTTAGATTGTTGTACTTTTTATGGTGTGCAGCATACATCGTAAAGGAGAAAAGATTCGAGCAGTATTAAAGGATAAGTTTACCTTTTGGGAGCATGCTACATGTGCCACCCATTCTTAAGATGTTCCCACTTTCAGCCGCTCGCCGCTGCCCTCTGACAATTCCCCCCGCTTTTTGAAAGCCGTGCTGGGGCTCTGCCCACAAGGCCGCATCATTTATTCACAGAACTGTGTATGAATGAACAAGTAACAAAATCCTTTGCAGTTGTCGGCCTGTTGTTTTCTATGAACTACCATGGCGCTGTGGTAGTATGAGTCTTCCTGTCGGTGTGAACCTGCTTGGCAGAACGATGTACGGGGCAGCCAGCTCACTCCGACAGTCTGTAGGGGTACTGCATGACCCCTGTGATCTGATGATCGCTGGTGCTATGCAAAATAGTAAATGCACGTTTTTATTTTTTACCTGCAAAAAAATGGGCATTTATTTTTCCTTTAAGCCCAAAAACATACGTATTGCTTACCAATGATTAGATGTGATGACTAGATTATTTTTATTTTTTTCCCCCTATTTTCTTGGGCTTGCTTTCTTCTATTTTACTTTGGCCAGTAAGTCTGTTTTTAGAAAGAGCAAGTTCTCTTACAGATATAACAGGGACGAGAAAATTTACCACTGACAGTTGCTCACAATAGTCAGATTTTATTAATGTAAGACTTTTTATCCCAAAAGGAAAAAAAGCTGTGTGCTGTAACTGCTTTTATTAAAGTTTTAAAGTCTGTTTTTCACCTTAAAGCATTCTATGCATTAAGGTGAAAAACCTTCTGTACTGCAGCATCCCCCCCCCCCCCCCCCCCCCACCAGATCCTGATTGTTCCAGCGTCAAGGACGAGCCCAACAGCTCCAGCCGCTGTGTCGGGTCTCATTGGATAGGCTTATAGCTGCAGAAGCCATTGACTCCTGCTTCTGTCAATCAAACCCAGTGACACAGGAGCTGGGGGGGGTGGCTGAGTCATGCTGTCTGTGTCAATGGACGCAGCAGTGGGACTCGGTAGCACGCCCGCACTAGTGACCCCATGAAAAGCGGCTCTTCGCAGGGGCACTCGAAGAGGGGGGGGGGCAGGAGCTGAGGGTGGACCTCAGAAAAGGAATCTTGGGGCTGCTCTGTGCAAAACCCTTACACAGAGCAGGTATAACGAGTTAAAAAAAAAAAAAAAAACCTTTAGGGTCCTTTCACACGGGGCGGATCAGTTCTGATCCGCCCCGTGGATATCCGTTTGCTCAGCGGGGATCACTCCGCCGATCCCCGCTGAGCAGGGAGATGACAGCTCCGTCTCTGCACACTGCGCAGGGACGGACCTGTCACAGCGCCGCTCTCCCCTATGGGAGATCGGATGACGACGGACCGCAGTGCCCGTCGTCATCCGATCCGATCCGCAGACGGATGGAAAAATAGCTTTTTCCTCCGTTACACTTTTTCGGATCGGAGCGGGTCGGATGTCAGCGGACATGTCACCGCTGACATCCGACGCTCCATAGACCTCTATGGAGCACCCGTTCAGGTCCGCCTGAAAAACTGACAGGCGGGCCTGAACGGGACATCAGTGTGAAAGAGGCCTTACAATCACTAAGTATTTGCTTGAGTTTGACTTCAATTTGCTAGTGTATCTAAATCTGCTAGTACAGCAAACATTCCAAGCCTGATCATGCGGCTGTCTAAATGATGTACCCCTTTAAAATCAAAACAAAAAAACACCGCAAATAGAATACTAAACACACAATACTAAACACAAATAAGGTCAGCTGTTTAAACTGCTGTTGACTGTTCTAACATTTTAAATGGCATATAACTGTTTATGTATGATAAAACTTTGAGGATTTTTCAACCCAGTCAAGGCTGAATATTTTCTTAATTTTAATATCTTCTTTTGTCAGGGCCCAGTTAATCCTTTAGGGCCTCCAGTTCCCCACGGACCTCCTGGAGGTGTGCCTGGCCCTCATGGACCTCCTGGACCCCAAGGCCCCGGTGCTCCAATGGGACCATACAACCCTCCACAATATAACCCAGGGCCTCCAGGTCCACAACAACAGTAAGTAACAGTACCCTTTTGTATGAATTGCTAGGTTGTCTGTATTTATGATCGGGTGTATTTACCAAGGCTTTTCATTATCTTTTTTTTTTTTAAAGTGGTCCCCCCGCACAATACGCCCCTCAGGGCTGGGGCAACACATACCCACATTGGCAGCAGCCAGCTCAGCCAGACCCAAGTAAGTTGTCTTGTCTGTGTTTGCATTTTATTTTATTTTTTTTACCTTGATTTTGTAATGTGTTCATTTGATATGGGTATCATTTTTACACAAAATTTGGGTTTATGGTTTTACATTTATATTCTAAGGAGTCCTACATTTTACATTTTGTCTAGTTTTATAGGATAAAAAAAAATCCGTGCATGTGCTTCATTGAGTAGCGGAATGCTCATGACGATTTTAGTTGATTGCAGCAGTGATCATAATGCTTCATTTGGATTTTCACTGCAGTCATTGAACATGCTTCTCTGTGCTGTACATTTAATGGGCATGACATTTCAGCCTAACAGATCCTAAATTCAGTGCAAGCTATGGGAAAATCATTTTACACAAAGGCCCTGGGCAAGCATAGATAAGTGGTAATGGGGCATGCAAAGGAAATGTTTCCATGGTATTTTCTGTACACCAGTTTCCTGCAATATGGGGGAAAACGCAGCCACAAAGGTTAGTGGTTATCGGTAAGCTCAATGTAAGTTACATTTTGGGTAGGTTACAACAGTCTCTATCCTTTTCTGGTGTATATATTTTAATCCAAACAGGAAAATCTTGAGTGTTCAAGTATCACCACAGCTTAATAATGCCTGTTAAATCCTCCAGGGGACCAAGTGCTCATAGCGCTTGGTCACGTTCTGATCTGTGCTGTGGTTTTGAGTTAAATCCGCCAGAGTTTTTTTTTTTTTTTTTTTTTTTTTTTTTTTTTTTTTTGTAGCACCACCCCAGGCTGAAGCCTAATTTATTGGTGTTCCTATGAGGGAATGAGTGGAACTAAAGCCCACCCCTTCTTCTCTGGTTCTTGCTTTGCCCACACTGCCCTGGTTTTCCTCTTGCTAGCCAGCCCTGTCAGCATTGGCTGATCCTTTACTATTGTGAGTGCAGACCTCATGTTAAAATAGTTTAAATGTTCAGGCAGCACTGTCGTGGTGTGTGACTTGACAACAAGAGTTCAAATAGTGGCTGCTATTAGACATTCCCCAAGCTCACAATAGTAAAATGCAGGGAAATTAGCAGGTCCTCCAGTCCCTGCAGCAGAACATCATCTACTCCATAAACCTGCATAGCTCGCCACCAGATGGCACCTCCCTTGGTTCTTGCAGCTTGCATTCCTGGCTCCTTGATAGCCCCCATGATTTTACCAGTGCTGACTGACCTTTTACTGTTGTGGATGAATAGTCTGCAGTGGTGGGGCTGTGATCTTTCTGCTAGTGTAGTGAATGTTGACTAGTAGCTGGCGGATCAGTCGCTGAGCTTTGCCAGTGCTGACTGTTCACTCAGATAGTAAAAGTTCAGTCGTCTCTGGCTAGACCAGTGATGGCGAACCTTGGCACCCCAGATGTTTTGGAACTACATTTCCCATGATGCTCTAGCACTCTGCAGTGTATTGGAGCATCATGGGAAATGTAGTTCCAAAACATCTGGGGTGCCAAGGTTCGCCATCACTGGGCTAGACTGTACTCGATCTAACCACTGAGAGTTGACATTCAGGCTCGGCTCTCATAGGTCTGATGCAGGAACACTCCAAAGCGGGTTCCTGCATTGCACCTGACTGGCAAGGCAGTTCACACCACCTTATGCGAACCGCTGGGAGTGTCAATAGAACGTTAATGACACCCCCAGATCGGTTTTCATATCACAGTGCGGACTGACAGTTCGGACATGAATCGGATCATGTGGGTGTGAACACCCATGAGATCTGATTCTGGTGTGGATCAAAAAAGGGTCCTGCCCGATTGGTCTGAATACCATGCGAATTCAGCCATACATTCTGTATGACTGAATTCACATCGCACAGACATTGCATGTGATTTACATTGCAGTGCTAATCACATGCAATCTCGCACAGTGCACTGGTGTGAACAGAGCCTCAGTGCATCTGCAAATGGATAACACAGCCCCACCGTTTTTTGTTGTGAATGGTGCTACTGTTGACCTTACCAGCTCGTGAACGGCAGCACGAATCAGAACGGGACCAGGAGTTCCAGATACTTGGTCCCATGGGAGAATTAATAAGTATTTTAAATATATAGAGATAACTACTTTAAATTTATGTGGTGGGGTGGATGGGTTTGGGATATAGGTGGTAAATTTATTCAGGTTTGTTTACATACAATACACTATAAGAGTGTGATGTTTAATTTCTTAGGTAAAGCAGGAACAGACCCCAATTCTGCAGCATGGGCAGCTTATTATGCTCACTATTACCAGCAGCAAGCACCTCAGCCACCTGCAGCTCCATCTGCTGGACCAGCTCCAACCCAAACTAATGGACAAGGTAGCATCTCAGTTATAATACTTAAAAGGAAATCCATTCTGTGGCGGAGAGCAACTGGATGCAATGTGGGCAACAGTGCTGGAATTCTACATCCACCAAACTTGTTGTGTGGTGTGGATGTTGCAGCTTTGAAAATGTTACCATTAGACATTATTTTGGTTAAGGCATTATGAGGATTGCCTTTTTTAGGTGGCATGTTAATTTTGTTTGCGCACCTTACATGCTTTGCATGCACATGTGTGAGTGTCCTGTAGCGGATATGTGTCTTCCTTTTTTATGTAACTTTCTTTTCCTGTGTGTATTTAGCAATGCTGAAGTTCTCACTTATTATTTTTCTCTCCTTTTTTTGTCAAGTGGAAGCCCCTCAAGCTGTCCCTCAAGGTGGCCAAGTGGATTACACAAAAGCATGGGAAGAGTATTACAAAAAAATGGGTATGTGACATCTATATATTGGTGCTTTTTTTTATTGTGTGTAGTTAACTAATATGGTTGTAAAATGTAATTCTTTAAGGTGTTACTAAACCCAGAACCTGCATTTACTATACCTGGTCTCGCACAGAACATGGAAATGCAATAGTTATAGTAAATATAAACTGATACCTTTTTTTCATCAGCTGTATATAGCAGAGCAATCTTTTGTATAAGTGTGTGCTGAAAGCTTGTATGAGGAGTATTCACTTCTCCCAAGATTGCTTCAGGACCCCTGATGCTCTGTCTGAACAGTGCTAATTTGGCCTTTGCTGATCACATGTACGCTCCCAAGAAGAAAATAAGCTCTCTAGCAATACACAACAAATTGAGCATGTGCAGCCTGACTCCATAGACTGTAAATATCGGGTTATATTTCTGTCCATGAAAGGAGATAGACAGGATCAGGATCAAACAGCCTTTTTACACAATGCAGAGGATTAACCCCTTAGGTTTCACAGTGATTATAACAAACGTGCTTTACTGTATATACAGACTGATTTTACTGTTGTGGGTTTAGTAAAACTTTAAGGGCTGTGTCGGACAAAGGTGGTTGGGTTGCGATTTTAACACTTCCCAAAAGCCTATCAATACCACACAGAATTGTTACAATGGAGGTGTTCACACCGCAGCCAGTGTTGCTGCGAGTCAAAAATAACGCTGCTTGCAGAGTTTGGCAGACCTTGACTCTTTGCAACTGCCCCCATTTACTTCTATTGAAACAACTAACCTCAGCCGCGCTGTAAAGGCACCAATGGTATCGATAGTGTGGTTGCAAAGCAACAAAAATGATTTCCCATTTTAGCCTTGTAAAAGGAAAAAAAAAAAAATGAAACCATAACTGGTTGTGTTTTTTTGTTTTTTGTCATAAGACCTGACTTGACATAAAGGGCTTACTGCCGTATTAAATATGTCTTGGAAAAACTCTGTACTGGACAACTTTAGAACTCTCAGTAACCAATCATATCTATAGCTGTGCTGGCCTGTTTTATAAAAAATAAACATTTTTTTCATGCAAATCTGTTTTGATTATAATACTTTAAATGTCTACATACAAGGAGATTGATCAAGCCTGTGTCTTCAGTATAGATAACTGCGTCAGAGGCTGAGCACAGAGGCCTTCATATGCTGCCTCTTTTTTTTTTTTTTTTTTTTTTTTTTTTTAAATAAAATTATGCTGGGAAGCATCTGTACACTCTGTGGACCGATGTCCTTATGAAAAAGGTCCCCTGGCAGATAAGGACCCCCCCATACTGCGCAGCTCTTGCACAATACAAATGACTACAGAGCCGCCAAAAGTCTCAGAAAATTAACAGCTGGTCGTCCGCGCTACACGGCGCCTTAATACTACGTTCTGCTCTGAGTCCAGCTTCAAGCCCCACCATCTAAGTGGACATAGATTAAATGTATGCCGAGCGACGCGTGACAAGCGAAGTGAGCGCCGTGTACAGGTGACTCGCAGGTCAGCTTCTGCTATTTTCGGCGGCTCCATTGTGGTTTGTACTGCAAGCGATGAGCCTGCGCAGTACAGGGTGGTCATCTGCCGGGGGGGGGTGGTCCTTTCTCGGCAGAACACTGGCTCCAGATCCCAGTGCTGGGTTGTGTGGCCAGTGAAGACAGATTTCCTTGTCCAGTGCAGTTCTGCCATAAATCTGGGTCTGAAATAACTAGAACACATGCCTGGTGCTTAAAACGGACCATGGCAGAATTATACTTGCTACTTGGTTCAAAGCCTGATTGATACCATTCCTAGCAAATAGCCCCAGGCCCACTCATTGTATATTTTGCAGCTACCTGACCCAGTTGCGAGTACTGCACATATCTAGCATCACTGTAGAGATTGCCTTGCTAGCGCACAAAATATTGTACAGCAGAACTTTTGTGAGCCTGTTTATTAATCTTTCTTTCTTTTCTTAGGCCAGCAAGCCCCACCTCAAGACTACTCCAAAGCATGGGAAGAATATTACAAAAAGCAAGGCAAGTTTATTCAGGATTTATTCTCCAGATTTTTGATATTTTAGCTGAGCCTTCATGCATAGTGCTGTATGTTGCAGTGTTTGTCAGTAATGCTTGCTTTGCATTAAAATCAACTTGATTTCTGGTTGCCCTTATAAGGAGGTGGTATTTTCCATGACTCCCTGCAGATACTATCCCCTCCCATGTATTTTTGATTTAAAGTTGTACTTTCTCATACACAATAAATAAAACATTTCAGCAAAGTGAAAGCAATGCAGTTTTCCTTTGTTCCATTCACACCTGCATCTTAGTGTTGGAGTGATGGTACACCCTCCGTTTTTTTTTTTTTTAAAGCTGATGTGCATGGTTTGTCACTTTTTTGTTGAACCAAGCTGGTCCAAACAAACTATTTGCATCAGGAAGTGCTGGCAAACAGATTGGACATTTTTGGCACCAGTGACTTCTATACAGTGATCATTGCTATAAATATGTACTGATTACTGTGTAAATAACACTGGTAGGGAAGGGGTTAACACTAGGGGGTTAAATTTGTTACCTCCATGAGTATTACTGGGGAGGGGGGCGGGTGAAAGGGGATTGGATGGAGGAGGAGACTTGTATCACTGTTCCTACTTACTAGGAGCAAACAATCTGTCTCCTCTCCCCTGACACAACAGGGATTTGTGTGTTTACACGCACACATTCCTGTTCTGACTCTTGCGTCCATGATTGTGGGTGGCCATCGGCCATCGTGCCTGCTGACCATGCGCTTTGGGTCCCCCGCAGTGCAGGGGGCATGCGTCTCCGACTCTTAAGCTACCATACGTTTTGCAGGAATGTGCCACTTTGCAAACGTATATTGGCGTGAGCCTAAACACTGTATGTAACATCAGCTACATACAGTACGCAGTGCTGGGTTCCGCCTGTGAGGCAGGCTTCCCATCTCACAAACAGAGCAAAACAGAATATAGGCAGCTTTGTATTCTGTGACTGAATATAAAGCTTCCTCTGGCCGACTCTTGGAGTGTAATGTCGTCCGACCTGCCCTTCCCACTTAGTCTGGCTGACGTTGCGTGCTGCTAGAGCCTGGTCTTTCTTACTGGAGGAGTTTTTCAGACACTTTAGCACTAAAAATGGTGCCTGTAAAGTGCTTGAAAAATGCCACATCTGCAGTCCCAGTGTGAAAGCCCTCTGCTTGCAGGACATTAAAGTTCTGCAAGCAGCATCTTTGGGGCACTTTAGGACTGCTCCAAAAGAGCCCCTGCCTATTTAAATCTGTGAGAAGCGGTGCTTTGCAAGCGCTTTTAATCCTTTATTTCAACCACTAACGGTGTTAAAAGCTCTAAAACTATGGTAAAGCGACCGTGCTGTCAGTGTGAAAGGGCTCTTGGTGAGAGTTTGTGTAACTAATGGGTTTTTCTCAGTCTTAACAATTCATTTATTTCCTACTTTAGGCCAAACGGTTCCAGCTGCAGGTGCAGCACCACCTGCTGGCCAGCCTGATTACAGCGCTGCCTGGGCAGAATACTACAGACAACAGGCCGCATATTACGCACAGACCACAAGTCCCCAGACAATGCCACAGCACCCTCCTGCACCTCAGGTACGTCATTAAAATTTGTACATGTGTCTTAATTTTTGGGGAGCTTTATTTGCCCTTGATAAATAGTAACGACTTAAAAAAAAAAAAAAAAAATTCCTGTGCAACATGTGGTTTCTGTGTGATCACAACATTTTCCCCTTTCAGGGCTAATGAAACCATACAGGAAGCAGCCAACATTTGTTAACCAATCTTTCCTTAGGGTCTCTCCTGAGTTGGCTTCCTTTAAAAGGAATGTCTAGTTTAACACTTTGTATGTCTTATGTATTTCCTCTGCACAGGGCCAGTAATGCGAAGTGGACAGTACAGTATTTGCTTCATTGTGTTGGGGAAAACCTTTGTTAAATGTTTGGATGCAGACGCCTTGATGAAGATCTTAATTTTGTTTTTGTTTTGGTTTAAAAGTTTTTTTTTTTGAAAAATGTACAGAAACTATCACTACTGACTGATAGGAGGCTATATTTCTGTGTAGAAATGACAAATTGGTTTGTTTTTAGTATTAGTGTAGATGTACACATTCCAGCAAATGTATTTGCAACTATTATGTGGTCAAAGAATGCTTTGTGATACAAATGTACTTTTTCAATGTATACTTCATCACTTTTAAAAAAATGCCTGTTTTGTGCTTTACAATAAATAATATGAAACCTCCTGTGTCGGTAAGTTGGATATGTGAGTATTTAAAAGGAAAATGCTTTTTTTTTTTTTTTTTTTTTTTTTTATTAATGGTTAAATAACAAGGTAATGGAAGTATTTTATAACATGAATACTTTTGTTTTTTCCTCTTCAGTTTCTCTTTGTGAGAAATGTATTTTATGCTCTTGTAGGTTTGGAATAATCTATGCTGTAGTAAGCTTTATATGTGTTTATTTTTTATTTTTTTTTCCTGCATGTATATAACTTTAAAGCAGGCACATTTAAAAGACCACTGTTATGACCTGTAAAGCACTCTTCATACCGTTCTTTTTGTTTTTCATAAATTGATATATTTCCAGACTGTTTGTGTGCCGCTTGACTTTATTTTTTTTTAACATGGTGTAGTTGAAGGACGAATAATAATGTAGGCTTTATTTTATTTTCATTTTACGACCTGAGAGCCAATATTGACTTTGTAGTGGACACAGTTCACTGACTTTAAAAGGGCACTGATTAATATAGAACTGCATTTTCTGTTGCTGACTTTGTGCTCCTTCCTTCATTGCATGTGACAAGAATATGAACAAGCCTTTTCATGATCGTGTGCCTCTACACAAGTGCACCAGGTCATTGACTTCTCCATACAATGAAGGATGCATGCAGGGTGCTGGTCTCAGAGGAAGCATCCCTCAGAATGTTGGCAACAGCAGTTGCCGTGATTTTCTGTTTTGATTTGTTCCATTCAGAGGTTCTCCATGAAAAACTTTTTTGCACTCATCCTGTGTACAGCACAGTGAAGATATGGATTCACCTATCATCCATTACATAAACACATCAACCTGCATTTTAAAAAGCATTCTTAACACTATATCTGGTGGGCAAATCCATCTCTCTTGCTGTTTTGAGACATTGCTGGAATATGATACAAAATTATTGTGATAATTAACCTCCTATGGTCAATTTAATGAGCCCCCTCCCCGGCTCATCAAATAGACTGTGGGACCTGATCTGGAAACAGTCATGCTGTGAAGAAGCAATACTGCTGTAGCTTTCAATTTCTTCTTATATGTACAATATTACTACAAAGTTGCACAGCTTGGTGTGAAGCCCAGCCTTCTTTAATTGCGTGGTTACTACATGCTACCATCAAAAATGGGACTTTAAATTCCAGCACTCAGTCAACATTCCACACAAAAAAAAATCCTAGAATTTATACAAAAGAATGGAGATGATTATAGCACTAACATTCAGTGCAAGCCTTTGGAGTATGTCCCCTACGAAGTCCAAGCAGTACTAATGACAAATTTTATCAGAATGTTAAGACAGAGGTGTAGGATTCTTTGTTTAAAAAAAAAAAAGGAAAAAAATCCTATACCTCGGTGTCTTAACATTCTGCTAAAACTTTGCATTAGTACTGCTTGGACCTTGAAGAAGGGGACACTGCAAATTATCACACACAGTACTCAATTGTTTCTGTACAAAAGTATGAATACCCTTTAAATGTGTTGTAGAATGCCCCTTGGCAATCCCATACAGATCCAAAACTTGGGACAAGTGTAACGATCGTTGTCACTTTTTTTTTTTTTTTTTTTTTCTCCATGTTTATATCTGCAAGTCTAGCATCATATGGCTCTAGGTGTTTGGCAACAAATGTTGCCTCCTTTAGAACACCTCCAAAATGGAGAGTAGGTTGGTGATCAGATTGTTAAATGTCTGTGTTTTGGAAATTTAAGAAATATCTGTGACCACATTCTAAGAAGTGACCTCATAGAAATCGTCTACCTGCGTAAGGCCCGATTCACACCTAAGCAGATTTGCACTACAGTTCATTTAACGCACTAAAAATGCAAAGTGACTTTTGCCATTAAATGCATATTTGCAACAGTTTGTGCAGCTCTTCACATACATGCATACATACATGCAGCATGCATTGTAAGTTTCTTGAGGGTAGGGACTGATGTGAATAGAATACTCAAAGATTCCTTTCTTTATCTTCATACGTATTGAGCTAATTAACCTACCAACATGTCTTTGAGGGGTGGAAAGAAACCCACGCAGGCACAGGAAGAGCATGCAAACTCCAGGCAGGTAGGGTTAGTGTTAAAACTAATGAACCTCATGTCCTGCCAGGCAGAGGATGCTAATTACCAAGCCACTGTGCTGCCCAGGAGACCCATGCATAATAGAAATGGGGCTACCAGCTGTAAAATGGTTAAAAAAAAAAAATTTGGTATCTATTATAACAGTTCTACACTTTATCCATGTTTTTATTGTATGCGGTTACTATAGGGTGTCACCGCATGTATTTTAATTCATTTTTGTATGGAAAAGTTGACTGACTTCTTTTGATGGGGTTATGTAGTTGATACAACAGTACTGGTTTGTCTTTACTTGACTGGTTTCAGGTAAGGGGCCAAAATTTTAACTCTGCCTTGAGCACAGCCGTGCTAATTAATGAATCGGGGGGGCTGTGAACCAAAAGAAGAATCCTTTGTGACTTAATGATGCATAACTTTTTCGTGGAGAACCTTTTTAAGCGGTTTCCAGGAGAAAAAGGAAGTCCTTTATTTGTGGACCTCCCCTTAATCAACTTCTGTGGTTTGCTATGACTTTAAGCTGTACATTTAACAGATTTTACTTGCATCGCGTATATAGCTGCCCAACGATACAAAATAGTGTAGAACCCTTTAAACCGGTCAGGTTTTAGATTAAGCCCTTGTTCACACTGCTGTGGCTTTGATTCCGACATCCCTGTGTGTCGTCATTGCGTCTTGCATACAATGTCATTAACCGAAGTCAATACAGGTCGTGTTGAAGTCTCACCAAACGGTTCCATTGCTGTTTAATGGGACACGACTTGTCATGCACCTTTAAACTCTCAAGTTGCGGCAGAGTGAACGGGGACTTTAGCACTGTATTTAGACGGGTGGCAGGGAGGTGAGGGCTTTTTTGTTTAAGGAGGGTTCATAAGCAAATGGGGATTTCCATTTTTCCTGGAAATTCCCTCTTTTAAGGGTTCCTGCCCACTGGCATTTACATTTGTAAAGACTCTGGCATGGCTCTGGAACCACGTAAAGGAAGTTTTAAGTCTATTGCCTCCTTTTCAGTGGTTCATTTTGTGTTTTCTTTATTTTTAATGCATTTGTACGCTCTTGTACTCAGCCGGTACAACGTCACAGCATGACAAAATTAAGTGCCAGTATGCTAGGGCTCTGATGAAATAATCATGTTTATGCTTACTAGTCCATCAAAACCCTGTGTTCACCAATAATGCAGTTGAACTAGAATGGAAAGCATAATGTAATGCATACCATGATCCATTTGTTTGGGACAGCATTGATATAAATATGATGGTAGACGTTATTTAAATGTCCGTGTAAGTAATTCAATGCATACTCTGCATAACATGCCAGTTCACTATTGCTTCTGTTCTATTAGATCCCAATCAAATGCAGTCTTTTGCCCATTCTCTGAAGTAAATCCAGTATAGGAGTAGCTGTAATATTGTGAGGAGAACTGTGCATCATCCCTAGATACATGCACTGTAAGTACCTCAAATGATCCAATGTTGCGCAATGATCTTGCTGTGCAGTGCTGTATATTACATAATATGTTAATGTGGATTGTCGGGTAAGTATGTAGGCTTAGTTGCAGGAAGTTTTTTTTTTTTTGTTTTTTTTTCTCTCTTGCCAGTCTTCTAGCTTTATTTTAAAAAAATTGCAGATTTTATTGCTATTGCAGTCCAGTTCAGTTGGTGACATACTGTGATGATCCCATTAGGTCGCTGCTTCATATTTGTCTTTTTTTCATATAGTTGAACCTGTGCATTTCTAGAACTGCAATGTAATTTCAAATAGTCTCTGATGGCTTTTTATTTTTTATTTTTTTGTTATATGCCAGTGTTTGTTTCTCCTCCACCTCATACCTGACTCGGAAATAGGCAGAGAAATTTTGTGCAGTTTTGTGTGACGATATTTCTTGATAAATTTTGAGCCTTGACATGTTCCGATAAAATTCACATGACATTTGTGACCATTGAAATTGGAGGCTGTCAATCTAATTCCAGGTCTTAATATATCTATATAGTTGGAAAGAAAACTATTTAATCCTCAGTGCCTTCCCAGATCTTCCACCTTAGGTTTTGCTGCAAAGTACCTCAGGTAAGCACAACCTAAGGAAACATATGCATTATATCAGTGATGTTGTCCCATTGAGGTTTGTGCTTGTTTGTTCTGAAATCTGCTCCATTAACATGCAATTGGACTGCATATTGATGCCATTTATTAGGGAGGTGTCTTGTTTGTTTTTTATTTTATTTTTTTCCTCTAAGCAAATTGTGTTCCTTAGTTTTCACACATTTATTGCTTTTTGTTTTCCTGAACAGTTTTATTATTGTACAAAATAGAAAGGACCCCATTTGTCTTCTCTGCTAGGGCTTTGTACATAAAGTTACATTACCTTGCAATGGCAGATGTATTTTCTTTGTCAGGATTTCTCGTTGCATTTGACTGTATGCCAATGAGCAGAGTATGATCTTGTTGTGTTTTTATTTTTTTTTATTTTTTTCCTCTAAGATCATTTATTTACAGTTTCCTAGAAATGTACTGATTCTATCGTTTAAAAAGTCCTGCATATTTTGTACATTTTTTTTACAAGAGTTTCAAAACCCTGCCTTCATTTTCACACACAGTGCTGAAGATGCTGCAATTGATAGCTCATAAAATCAGGTCCTGAGGTAGTTCCCACCCAAAAGGAGGAATCCTTTTCTGTGTATGCCATTGGTGAGCCGATGAGCATGGACGTAGAAGGGCTCATGTAGAAGGTAACACTATAATGATGCATAATAGTGCAGATTGTCGTTCATCACTATTGATGCTTTTTGAACTATTTGCCCTCTAAATTACTGTCATACAGTAGTGTGCATATCTCTTCCAATTATGTTCCGTGTTCATAGAACTATCCGAATGAGCCTGATTTTATTTGAGAAGTGATGTATTTTTTTTGCAATTGGTTGTAGGGATGTATATATTTTTTTTTTTTTCCTTTTGTAGTTTATTAAAAGTGCAATGTTTATTGAACATATTTGCCATCAAAATTGCTGTCATACTATTTTTTTAAAAACTTTTATTTGCCCTCCAAATTACAGTCACAGGTAGTGTTCATATATCTGCCAATTCTGTTCCTTGTTGATAAAGCTATCCTGATTTTTATTTGAGAAGTGATATATTTTTTATTTTTTGTAATGGCTATTGTACCTTACTAGTCCTTTAATGCAGAGTAGAATACTGACTTTTTCCTCTCCCACTGTATTGAGCATAAAATCTAAACTGATGTTAAGTTGCATATAGATTTTAAACTACTGTGATACAGAACATGCCCTTTTCATAGTAAAAGAACTTGGTTCACAATTGCAGGTTCAAGGATTTGACATTGCATTTCTATTTTTATCAATAAATGTTCTAAGCTAGTTTCCTAGCCCCAGGATGTATGCAATTTATCTTCCAGCAATTGTTGGATTGCAGCAATGTGGGCTACAGCTTGCATATGTACCTGGTGTTGGGTTCACTGGCCAAGCTTGACTCAAGGCAGGTACATCTTCATAATTCTCCTTCTGGACTGACAGATGAGTGGTACAGAGGTAGTTTGTAGTATACCCAAAGCAGCAGTAAATGTATCGCTTTTTAACTGATGTGGCACTTCAAGCTCTGATATACTAGTGATGGCGAACCTTGGCACCCCAGATGTTTTAGAACTACGTTTCCCATGCTCAAGCATTTTGTACTGTAGTTAAGCATCATGGGAAATGTAGTTCCGAAACATCTGGGGTGCCAAGGTCTGCCATCACTGTACTAGAACTTGCTGCACCTGAAGGCTTATTCCAGCTATTTCAATAAAACTTGTGTATGACTTTTACTTGCCTTTTCCAAAATCAGTGTAGACATTGTGATCATTTTGCCAGCGTCCAAGGAAAACGGTTTCATAAGGAGTCCCCTGTTGGCAAAGTTTATAGTGTGTGTGTTTTTTTTTTTTTTTGTTTTTTTGTGGCAAACAAATTGTGCAGTTCAACCAGTTGCATCCACCTTCCTGTAAAAGACTGTTTAAAGCGACTGAAATAAAATTGAAAGACTTGGTGCCTCCTGTAAAGAGCGCTCATTCATGCCTCCCCCCTCCATACAGACTATCTTCACATTTTTCCCCTGCTGGGGGTTTAGAAGTTTGACCGTACATCAGTGGTCTTTGGCAATGTATGGGGCCAGTGGGAATCTAGTACTTTTTAGAACTGTCAGATTGTTCAGACAACCACATGTCTGCAGTCTAGTTGGGGTCGGCAGCATGAGAGTTGGGGCATTAGCCTAGGTTCACATGTGTGCGGGAATAGCAGCTGTTGCTGCAGCCAAAAACGTGCTGATGTTTAAAAAAAAAACACAGCGTGTTTTACAGGCATGGGAACCACCAGAAAATCACATGGTGCAAAAGCACCATGGGATTTCCCTCCCGCTGCATTTCAAAAATGGTGCAGAAACCCTTTTCCTGCATAAAATGCAGTCACAGCAGCCTATTCAAATGAATGGTCTGCTGTGCTTGTGCAGACCCATCTCGCAGAGCTGCAGTAGTTTGAATTAGGCCTTAATGCACATTAGGGGCTTGAGCCACACACAACCCACATCGGTGTATTTTTGCCAATATCTGCAGCTGTTCATGTGTAATTTTTAACTCTGCATCAATTACCTGCGTAAAGAAAATGTCCCTGAATGCTAGCAGTCTGCATCTATAGGTGCAGATCTATCCACCACATGTTGATCTGGAGAGGTGTATAGTCCTAATCAGCTGTGTGCATGACTCCCTCTAAGCTGTCATCTTTGCCGGAGGCACTTAGTTTTTTATTTTATTCTAGTGACTGGGTCAGTTTAATATGTTCTATACCACCTTATATGTGCCTAAGTGCTCCATAAACATTTTACTGGGTTATATTGGGACTGCTGATCCAGGTTATAAAAGTTTTTTTTTTTTTTTTTGTCTGTGGAACTAGATTTCCCCTGCCTCATGATCTTAAAATCATGGGATCGTCTGCAGCACAGGTGTGTGTGTATAGCTCTATCTTTATTTTATTTTTTGTGTGTTTAGAGGGTGGGGGTGTTTTTTTCTTTTTTTTCCTGTCTAGTTGGCAGTTCAGGTGATTTGCCCTGCACTTCCTGTCTGACTGTTGGCTACTGACAAAAAAAATGGTAGACTTTTTTTTTTTTTTTTTTTCTTGGCATGTTTTGTGCCCAGTGACACCCAGTCCCTCCATTCTTCTGGTGTCACAGGGACAGAGTAAAGTCAACCCAGTAGAGTCTGATAACAAAAATGGAGGGGAAAGAGACTAATATTGCCCTCTTCTCTTTCATTTTGATAGACTAGTTGCGATTTATTTTTTATTTTTTTTACTTTTTTTTGGCAGGGGGGGGGTTCTTCATATTTAAGAATTCATTTATTGCTCCAGGTTAGCCTTACTTGAAAATATATTGAGAAGATTTAGAATTTCGAGGATTTTATTTGAATGCATTTCTTTTAAATGTCTTGATTTGAGCAGCTTTCATAGCTTTATTTTTAGGATATGCAGCTTTTTTTTTCTGATGCTGTAAGTTACTAACCCTGTTATATATTTATACATAGTTTTTTTTTTTTTTGCTGTGGCTTGCTAACTATTAATAGTTTAAATATCAGTTCTGTGGGTATTTAATATTGACAAATGTGCTGTCACATGAGTGTCACACAAATGTGAATGCATTTCTGCTCTTTGTGAAATGATGCCCACGGATGATAAGTGGCCGTGACTACAGAAGATCGGCCCTTGTATCTTGCCTAAAGCCAGTATCCTAGTCGACCGTCTTAAGCCTGTATCCTAGTCGACCGTCATAAGGATTGAGGTAACTGTAATGCATTATTCTGTATGTACACAAATATTTACATAGTTGTGTGCCTATCAAAATGTCAGAAATGTGCCACAAGTGGTCTGCTGTTTTCCTGTAGGAATAAGGGTGATGTTTAAATACAGAATATTGCTTTTTTTTTTTTTTTTTTGCCTCCAGCCTATTTTCACTTTTGGCTAGAGTGGTGAAAGGTAAATGCTGCTGAAGCTTGTTTTCTGTGACAAATTTTGGACATTTTTCATTGGGACAGGAACTGATGGAATATCTCTCCAAAGGCGACACAGCAATAAAAACAAATTTTGCGCTAAAATACTGATGCCTGCTTTTAACTTTCCACACTAGCCAAAATTAAGAACTTTGTTCTGCTAAAAAAAAAAAAAAAATGGAAAAAATCCTACCTGAAAATAGTTTGCGTGCAAAGATTCTTTAGTTATCTGTTTATTCTTTTTAAAATTAGTGGTATACTATAATGCATTTTTAATAAGTATATGCATTCTCCACAATAGGCAATGGTACATTTTGTCAAGAAACCTCTAACCCGTAGTGTAGACAACGTAAGATTATAGATTTTTATTTTTATTTTTTCCCCCTCCGGGAAGCTATGGAATTCATTTTTATAGTACAAATAAAACTGTTATAAAATTGATTCTAAATAGTTTGTGTTTAACTGCTCAGGATTACTACATAATGAAAAGCTTTTAGTTATCAAGATTTTAGGTTTGAGTACTGCACATCCTGAAAAGTGTGTAAGGTTAAAATTGGATATTCAAACTGTATTGTTTGCAACTGCATATGCATGATTCATGTGAAGCTGCTTTTTTTTTTTTACTGTGATTTTAACATTGTACAGAATAAACACAAATGATCCTGCCTCCAATTTTGTCTTAATTATTGTGTTTTTATTTATTTTAACTTGCATTTAAGTTTAATAAATGTACAAGATGACAGAGTTTAAACAAATCATTTATTAAGAAATCAAGGCATTCATTCAATTTCACATATGTCAGTCTTAAAACAAAAAGTTGGCGCATCTCATTTCCCAAAGAATGTTTTATAAAAATCAAGTTGGCATGAGAAGTTTATAAAGACAATTAAATACACTATGAAATCCTGCGGTTTTCCCCATATGCGGTGTTTCTTGTAAAGCCCTTGCATCACTGTTCAGCGTCTCTACTCAACAGTAGCAACACATGCAGTGTAAGGCCAGCACTACAGGAATGGTATATTAATAGGCAGTGGAGTTTCCCGTGTCCCTTGGCCCACTGAAGGAAGGCTGGATGCAATGAGAGTCAAAGGAAGTCTCCAGTAAAAGCAGGTTAATAGTCATCAGCTAGAAAGCAAGAAAAAAGAGTAGAATGAGTGTCCTGCCAAGTGTTAGAACGCATGCAATGACATCCTAAAGCATTAACTCTTACTTTCAATGCTGAGAATGCAGCTGCTTGCAGCGGTGCCCCTGCTGTTCACTACTTTACACATATATTCTCCTTCATCCTCTGGGAAGGTTTCAGGTAGGTAAAGGCAATAGGTTTCCCCTCTTTCAATATATTGATAGTCTTCAGAATCTTGTAGCATCTCTCCTTCAAACCACCACGTCACCTCAGGCTTTGGCTCTCCAGTGACTTTTACTGTAAACCTTACCGGTTCCCCATCTACCACAGACATGTTCTTTAATGGTTTCTTAAACCAAGGAGCCCCTGAACGAGCCAGCTCCTCATCTTCGTATTGTGAGCCATTGACACTGGTTTCCTCCTCATCCTCGTCTTCCTTCTTTAAAAAAGAAAAAAAAAGTTGACTCCACAGCTGTAAATAACTTTATTCTTGTTAAAAAAAAAAACTTAATTTTGTAGGGCAAAATACGTAAAAAAAATCTTTAAGCAGAAACTGCCATTCTGTGTCTCAGGGATTGTGACAGCACTTGCACAGCAGAGTTTAAGATCTAGTTCATTAGTGAGGGAATATCTGCTCTATCTTTAAGGCCAGGTTCACAATGCTCTGACATAAAAGTCGCATGACTTTGCCAGGTGACTTAGATGCAACTACAGGGAATTCTTGTGTAATCCTGTAATGTCGGATCCAAATCACATCAATTAGGATCTGATTTTGATGCGACTTCCATTCAATGCTATGGGCTGAAATTGGACGAAAGTCGGACCAGAGTAGCACAGGAAACTTTTCCAAAGTGGGACCAGTTAAGATGGCTCTCATTTGGAGAGAGAATTCAGAAAATTAGATGACAAAAGAGGAAGTCTAAGATGATCCCTGGGAGTGTTTATTCCACTGGACAAAAACACCAGTTAACCAATATCTGAAATCCCTGCTCCCCTCACTCCTGAACGGAGCCAAAAGTTTAATTCCTGGACACTGGCAAGGTCCAGATAGCCCCACGCAGAGGAACTGGAGTAATAGAATATCTATAATTTGGAGTACCTGAGATTTAGTGGAGAGGAGGCTTGGGTGGGATTTGAGAGAAAATGCAAGAACTGGCACTCATTTAAGCTTACTTTGAAGTTCGCAGAGATGTTAAGAGCTGGTACCAAGATAGATGTAAGCGACATTAAATGTCTCCAGAGCAGGAGAGGGGAAAGGATAGTATGAGAATGGGGGGAGGGTTTTTTATTTTTTTTTTTTAAAAGCTTTGAGGTAATTTTGTATCTAACTGTAGAGAATGTTTTCGAGTGTTAAACTTTATTGGAACTTTTTTCTACTTAAATATAATAAAGATATTGGGGGAAAAAAAGATGGCCCTCGTAGGGAATGCTTGGTTTTTACGTGTCATGGGACAATGCTCTCAAGTCGGAGTGCATGTCTTACCAGTGTGAAGCAGGCCTGAAGAACAATAAAGCCTACTAAAGGCTTGTAAATGTGTAGAATGGGTGCACCTTCCTTTTGCATTACCAATGATAACATTTATTTATAAACTATAACAAGAATTATACTCCAAAACAAGCTTTAACCCCTTCCCGCCGCACGTACTCTACTTTTGGTGTTATATCGGGATGCCCGCAGCTGCAGGCATCATCACGGTACGGTTGTTTAGAGCGCCACTTCTGGCAGCTATTGACAGACTGGAAATGGCTTCGCTCCAGCCTCCTGATTATAAACACGGAAGCGACGTTACTTCCTGTTTACTCGGCTGCCAATGCTGCCGGTTTTTAAAATATACATTATTCAGAATCGCTGAAAACGGCACTCTGAATACTTTGAAATGCAAAGGAGGGATTGGAGGTCTTTTACACCCCCGATTCCCTCCATAAAAAGTACCCATCCCCCACCTATTACTGTCACAAGGGATCTTTACATTGGAGAAACCAGATGGCATCACAAACGGCTTACTCATTACAAGGGAGGACCATTGGGGTGGCTCTGAAGAAAGAGGGTCCTCCCTCGTAAAGCGCAAGCCGGTTGGGATGCCATCTAGTTTCTCCAAATATCTGGTCCAGGTTGTAGGTGTCTAGAGATACTGCTCACAATTGATGAGCCTTGTTTGGATAATTCTTGTGTTTTATAAATACATTTTATATTTGGTAATGCACAAGGTCGGCGTGCCCTTTTTTATTTATTATTTTTTTTTATTTGTTTCAGTTCTAAGGATACCCATTGTTCTGTCGAGGGCAGCAAGACCTGACATTCCATATACTGTCTCATAAGGGTGGGCTACACCACCTACTCATTTGACCAAGCTCCCGAGCGGAGGAGATCGTTAGTGTGACAGCCCTTCTCACCCCACTGAAAAGCCATCCATGGTGGCTGTGACTTAACCGCCTACTTTTACTGCCCTATGGCTGCATGTGTGAGCTAGCCATAGACAGCTAGACTTTTAATTCTCTCAAAAATGTTCTGTTCACTCACACTTGCAATTACAGCGCCGGTTCCCACATCTCTCCTGCAGGCAGTTCACACTGCCCTCTGCTGTGGGTGTCAATGACACCCCCAGATTGGTTTACAGATCGCAGTGTGAACTTGCACAGGAATCAGATTGCATAGGTGAAAACACCCATGCAATTCTATTTCAGTGCAGGGGAGAATGTCCCTGCACTTTTTGAGTATCTAATGCGAGTTTAGCCATGTAACTGTATAGCTGAACTCGCATTGCATGTGATCAGCACTTGGGGTGAGAAATTGCATGCGATCTCTGAGGTTGCATAAGTGTGAACCTAGTTTGAGTTTAACATTTGATTTTGGACTGAATGGACATTACTAAAACAAAATCCATATACACTGTTTGAAATTTGTTCAATGACATTTTTCCATCCTGATCCTTCAAAATTTGTCACTGCTTTGACCCACTAATGCTTAGAAAAAAAAGCTCTTAGAACTTTTATATTCCTAACAATTTTTGTTTGCATTTCCTACCCATCTATGAGCAGCTTAGGAGTGAGGGAAAGAAAGCAATTCCCGTTTATGCCACTGTTTTTCTAGTACTGTGTTGCTCTCTACCAAGTATGGCAATTCCAGGCAGACTAAAACCAGGTACACTTGTACCGATAATCAGCTGGTTCTGTAGGATCCGGCTGACTATCAGTCTGCGTTTACTCCTCTCACATTAGCTTCCACTGAACAAACGACCAACTTCTGTCAAATGGTCATGCTGAAAAACCATCATTTACAGCCAGTAGCTGCAGTAGTGATCTGTGTATTCTGATGGGCAAGCACCTGCTGTCAGAATACAATACTCTGGTTTTGTGTTGCTTTTTTATTTTATCCCCCCCATTTCATTAGTCACTGGATGGCTAGCGGTGCAAGATTTCCAACAAAAAAATTCAGACTGTGAGCGTTTTCTCGCAAGAAGAGCAGGCTTCAAGCCTCTGGGGTGTGCAGTACTGCATTTGGCCAGGGGTGCCAGAGACGCCCTGAAACACTCCATTCCTCAAGCACCTCTGGCCACATGCGGTACTGCATAGACTAGCAGTGGCTGTGGAACGGCTTACCTATTTCCATTATTTCCTATGGGGAAACTTGCTTTGATATCAGTGCTTTTGGATTTCAAGCATTCTTCTGGAATGAATTATGCTCATAAGCCAAGGTATTACTGTATTTGTTTATTAATAAGGGGATATCCTTCTGGCTTCCCTCCACAAGATGGCATTGCAGAGTATGAATGGCACGCATGTTTTGACACCTGACATACCATGCAATGTGTGTGGTTATGTCATTGGGCTGCTTGGAGGGCCAGCTTAGGAAAAAAATACAAATAAATATGTGGGCACATGTACATGTGGCTTTTGTGGGGAGGGAGTTAATGGTGGATATAAGTTTGAGCATTGGGGTCTGGTGCATCCCCGTTCACCGATTCAGGCAAAGATGCACAAGACCCTTTTTAAATACGGACTGTGGGCGCTCCGGAATCTGCATGAACCAGCTCCATTGAGAGCCGGTCACACACTACTGTCATGTGAATTGGATGTGGAAAAGCCTGCATATGTGTGAACCCAGCTTTTGTCTTGGCAGTGGTCTGAAGTTTTTATGAGGCCTATCAGTACAGGCAGTATATAGGATTTTCCACAAGATGTATGAGGCAACGAGCACAGGCAGGGGGACCTCTATTGCTCATATCTCCTAAGCCAGCATACAGGATTATAAAGGCAGATATTCAGAAGTAGATTTGGGGTCATTATTCGTGATGGTTTTCTCCATTGGTCGTAGGTGGGTGTGACTTGGTTAAAACTGCAAACGGTCAGATACTGTCTGTAACCCTTCGGTTGTAAGATGACATCAGTTGCGCCTACTATAGTCTATGGAAGACCAATGCTCTGGTAGAAGGGCTGATGGCAATCTCCTTTTTTCTTTTATAATCTTATGTCTGCACAATTGACCAGTAACCACTGCTTATTCTTTTGTATCCCAATAAAACTCAAACGCCTCCATTTTAAATGAATTAAATGTACACAGTCACATATATATTTTATACTGTTGGCTAAGGTGCGTGGGGCTACGCACCCTTGTTTTGTTGAACTAAAACCCAAAAGATCAGCAATTGGCAGCCTACGTATTTCCTTTAAAAGAGTATGGGATTTTCATCCCATAGTCTTACTTGCCTAGGTGGATGCAGCAGTGGTAACCCGCCGCCTCATCACTGAGACCTGAGCCACGAACACTGCTGATGGCTCGGTTCTCTCACCTCCCGGAGCGGAAAGCTGCTACTTGTCAATCTGCAGCTGTCCTGCTCTGCTCCTCCACGCTCATTGGAGCGATGAGCTGTGGAGGGGTGAGGAGCGGCTGTCTCAGTCCAGGTTCCTGGTGGGCCCAGATTTCGGAAGTAGGGATGGTGCGGTGCCTAGCCTGATCCTGTTGACGTTGGTAAAGAGTGGACTTCAGACCGCTCTCTGCTGAAAATGGGTCACAGGAGTGCAACTAATAGTATTCCTGTGACCCATAGGAGAAGCCCAGCCGAATGAGCCCAGGGTGGACTTCTTCTTTAAACTGATATTATTAATTTATGTGGTAGTTGTTTTTTTTTGTTTGTTTTTTTTTTTTTTTTTTCCTTATGGTACCTTCTGCAAAGCAGCATCAATTTCCTGCTGCTCAAACTGCATTCTTAAGAGCTTTTGTTCTTCGATTCGCCTCTGTTCCTCCTCTTCCCTAGCTCTTGCCATTTGTTCAAATCGAGCCTTCATGTTAACCTTATGTGAGAATGGGGCATGGCTCTTCGCTGCTGGCCTCACATCGACCTCTTCATCCTGAAACATGATTAAAGTTACTATACTTTCTTTGAAAAATCATTCTTGACCACTACTGTTCCTTTTGTAAAGTAGAACAATGGTCATTCAGTATTATCACCAGTTTATAATGTTTTTGTTTGCGATCCACATCCTGTACAAGCAACTGACCTCTTGAAAATGTTCAGCTTCCCTTTCTTTCAGTTCCTCATCCTCGGCCTTTCTTCTTAACCTTTCTTCCTCCACCTTTTTCTGTATTTCTTCTTCCGACAGTTTTCCAATCTTTTCAAATTTGCTTTTTAAGTTTTTGGCTTGAATGGAGCCTGCCCGCTTTAGTTTAATCAATTCTTCATACTCTCTACTTAGTACCTCATAACTTTCATTTATTTCTTCCTGGAGGAAAAAGAAAAAGTTACAGTATATAGGACTGCTTTTATAGCTAATAAAACAACTGTGCAATGCAGATTCTATATTCTAGGTGTTTCTGAACATTCTTTCAGTCAATGCAGCTTTTAAAATTATGCACAACATTGAGGCACCGAATCCTAAAATGTAGAAAATAAAACACTAAGGCACCTTTTTAAACATGGGTACTGACTAGTATTCCATTGTTTCTATTCTCCCTCACCCAACTAATGTGATCCCAGTGCTGATGAAGGACAAACAAGGATGCTGTACAGGCGCGGCTGAAATTCTTGTAATGGTGTACAAAAAAAAAAACTTCTGTAACTAAAAGGCTTGATCCACCCGCTGGATTGTAGACATTTTGCCAAGGCACCTTGGTTAAAAAATAAATCCAGGCTTACTTGGAGTGGGGTAGCATTCAGAATGAATGCTGATCATAAGCACTGCTGGTGTGAGCCCTAAACCTGTAAAGTTTTTCGTGATGTAAATATGTAATACAGATAAAGGACTGTCCTCAACTCTGCCCCCCAGCTACATCACCAATCTGGTCTCAAAATATCATCCAAACCAATGTCTTCGGTCTTCACATGACCTCCTGCTCTCTAGCTTCCTTGTCACCTCCTCCCCTGCTTGCCTCAAGGACTTTTCCTGAGCTTCTCCCATCCTTAGGATCTCCTTATTCTAATCTGTCCGAATATATCCTAACCTGTCAAGCTTTAAACGATCCCTGAAAAGCCTTTTTACTTATTTTTTTTTTTAATAAGTCTATTCTGCTTCTAACTAATACACTGTGGGGTTGATTTACTAATGGCAAATCCACTTTGCAGGACAAGTTCACTTGGAATTGCAGTCGCTGTAGATCTGAGGGGTAGATCTGCTGATTTTATCACCCATCCAATCATGTGCAAGGTCAAATGGCATTTTTTTGTTTTTTTCCTTGCATACATATCCTCAGATCTACAGCGACTGCACTTCTAAGTGCACTTGTTGTCCAAAGTGGATTTGCCTTAAGTAAATAATCCACCCCCCCTTTCTTTTTTTTTTTTTTTACTTTCCCAATCAGCTCATCCCCCACAGTTATTACATTTTTTCATCACTTGACCCTCTCTCTTAGATTGTAAACTCTAATGAGCAGGGCCCCCCTGATTCCTGTTGTACCAACTTGTATTGTAGCTAATATCTGCCTTCATTTTGTAAAGCACTGAGCAAATTGTTGGCACTATATAATTCCTGTATAAAAAGTAAATATGCAGTGCACATTCAAGGTAATTTAGACCAACCTAAACGGACATCCTCCGGTTGCTTGTGTGTATGCAGCCATGAGCCTCAGTACTACCTTTTGTACCATACATAACTGGAACATATATCAGGAAGTCCAATTTGACTCCAGAACTTTCTTTCAACTGGCCCGTTACTATTCACCTGCTATGCAATATCACCTTTATTACTGCATTTACTGAAAGGAATGCACATGCTCCCTTAAGGCTGAGTTCACACTATTGCGAATTGGATGCAGTTTTCCCGCTGCATCCAATTCACATGTCAGAAATTGTGACTGGCTCTCAATGAAGCCGGTTTACACATCTCTGGAGCAAATTGCACAGGAATCATGTGCGTCTTCTGGTGTGTTTCAGGTGCCAATTCAGCCAAAAATTCGGACCAAAATCAGACCCATGCTGTGAGCTGCTCCCTACCGCAGTGTGAACCCAGCCTAAAGGTAATGAGTAGGGTCTGTATATATTCTGCTCAGGACTAAAAAACATTTAATTACCTTAATTGTATAGTACAGAACACAAGCTAAAGCCGAGTACATACGGGCCGAATGTCGGGAGACATTGGCCGGTTAAAAAAAAAATGCGCCCGACATTTGGCTTGTGTGTGTCGGATGACCATGCTGGAAAACCAGCAGCCAACCAACTCCCGATCAAAGGAATTGCTTCACCAGAAGAAGATTCAAGTTTTGGAGTGGCCCAGCCAGAGCCCAGACCTGAATCAGATTGGAAATCTGTGGGGTGATCTGAAGAGGGCTGTGCACAGGAGATGCCCTCGCAATCTGACAGATTTGGAGTGTTTTTGCAAAGAAGAGTGGACAAATATTGCCAAGTCAAGATGTGCCATGCTGATAGACTCATACCTAAAAAGACTAATAAAATCAAGGTGCTTTAACAAAGTATTAGTTTAAGGGTGTGCCCGTGATTGCACGTGGCCGGCAATCATCACGACCTCCGGCCATGTGTATCGGCACCCCCGCAGTGCAGTGAGCACACACCTGCTATCCCGCTTAAAGGAGCTGGCGTACGATGGTTTGCGAGATCATGCCAACCTGCTGCCTGGTCTGCAAATGGCTGCCCTTTTCTGTACTCGCTCCATTTTCAGCACATCCTTCCTGAGGACTGGTACCCAGAACTGGACAGCATACTCCAGGTGAGGCCGGACCAGAGTAGAGTGGGGAATTATCGTTTTATCTCTTAAATAATGCCCTTTTTAATGCATGCCAATATTCTGTTTGCTTTGTTAGCAGCAGCTTGGCATTGCATCATCTACTTGGACCCCAAGGTCCTTTTCCATCCTTGATTCTCCCCCCAGTGTATAGATTGCATTCATATTTTTGCCACTCAAATGCATTATTTTTAATTTTTCGACAATAAACCTCATTTTCCATGCAGTTGCCCCCTCCACTAATTTGTTCAGATCTACTTGCAAGGTTTCCACATCCTGTGGAGAAGTTATTGCCCTGCTTAGCTTAGTATCATCCGCAAATACAGAGATTGAACTATTTACCCCATTCTCCAGGTCGTTTATGAACAAATTAAATAGGATTGGTCCAAGGACAGAATGCTGGGGGATCCCACTTACCACCCCTGACCATTCTGAGTACTCCCCATTTATCACCTCCCTCTGAACTCGCCCTTGTAGCTAGTTTTCAATCCATGTACTCACCCTACAGTTTATGCCAATGCACCTTACTTTGTACGGTAAATGTTTAAGGGAAACTATCAAATGCCTTTACAAAATCCAGATACACCACGTCTACGGGCCTTCCTTTATCTAGATGGCAGCTCACCTCCTCATAGAAGGTTAATAGATTGGTTTGGCAAGAACGATTCTTCATGAGTCCATGATGATTATTGCTAATGATACCGTTTTCAATACTTAAATCTTGTATATAGTCCATTATCATCCCTTCCAAGAGCTTGCATACACAGTGGGGGTTATTTATTAACCACTACAGCCCCGGACCAATAAACACCTTAAGGACCAGAGGTCTTTTTCCAATTTCGCACTGCGCTGCTTTAACTGGTAATTGCGCGGTCATGCAATATTGCACCCAAACTAAATTTGTGTCCTTTTCTTCCCACAAATAGAGCTTTCTTTTGATGGTATTTGATTGCCTCTGCGATTTTTTTTTTTTTGCGATATAAATGGAAAAAGAGCGAAAATTTTGAAAAAAAAAGATATTTTCTTCTTTTTGTTATAAGAAAAATCGAATAAACTAAATTTTAGTTATACATTGAGGGCAAAATTTATTCAGCCACATGTCTTTAGTAAAAAAAATGTCAATAAGCGTATATTTTTTGGTTTGCGCAAAAGTTCTAGCGTCTACAAACTAGAGTACATTTTCTGGAATTTACACAGCTTTTAATTTATGACTGCCTATCTCATTTCTTGAGGTGCTAAAATGGCAGGGCAGTACAAACCCCCCCAAATGACCCCATTTTGGAAAGTAGACACCCCAAGGAAATTGCTGATGGGTATGTTGAGCCCATTGAATATTTATTTTTTTTGTCCTAAGGGATTGAATAATGACAAAAAAAAAAAAATTTTTTACAAAAAGTTGTCACTAAATGATATATTGCTCACACATCCCATGGTTATATGTGGAATTGCACCCCAAAATATATTCTGCTACTTCTCCCGAGTATGGGGATACCACTTGTGTGGGGCTTTTTGAGAGTCTAGTTGCGCACGGCACCCCGAAAACCAATCACCACCTTCAGGATTTCTAAGGGTGCAAATTTTTGATTTCACTCCTCACTACCTATCACAGTTTCGAAGGCCATAAAATGCCAAAATAGCACAAAACCCCCCAAAATGACCCCATTTTGGAAAGAAGACACCCCAAGCTATTTACTGAGAGGCATGTTGAGTCCATGGAATATTTTATATTTTGCCACAAGTTGCGGGAATATTACAAACTTTTTTTTTTTGCACAAAGTTGTCACTAAATGATATATTGCTCACACATGCTATGGGCATATGTGAAATGACACCCCAAAAGACCTGCCTCTGACACAAACAATGAGGGCCACTATTAGAGCCTGGGGTCAGGCGGTGAGACTGGCGGCCCCTAGTTATAGAGGACTTTCCCCGTCCACTCCGCTGTGGATGAACCACTTACTACCTTACTTCTACAATTTGCCGGATCCGATGATTTGGGCGGTGAGGGGAGTAAAAACGCTTAAGGATATCACCTCTTTTGGTGATTTGCTGACGTTCCCCCAACTCCAGTCGCGACATGATCTACCTAACACATATCTTTTTCGCTTTTTTCAGATCAGGCATGCTTTCCAGAAACAGTTTGGGGATTTAAGGATAGAGTCCCTCCCATCATGTCTTGAGTCCGTGTTGTCCCGAGAGGACCTTGAAAAGGTTCTCTCGGTGTCGTACAAGGAATTCTTTAAGTTAACGCCGAAGGCTGTCCTGAACTGCAGAGCTAAGTGGGAATTGGAGGTGCCGGACATCCAAGGGGATGATTGGAATGATTTGTGGTCTCAACCCTTTAAACACCTGATATCTGCCAGGGATAGGCTAATCCAATTTAAATTTCTCCACAGGAGCTATTACACGCCAGCAAGACTGGCGAAGATTTATGGGCATGCTCGGGCAGAATGCTGGAGATGTTCAATCGCCCCGGCTGATGCCGGGCACATTTTTTGGCTATGCTCACACATACAAGATTTTTGGAAGGAGGTAACGATATGTATTTCAGGTCTCCTGATGGTGCACATTCCACTGACTGTGAAGGTTTGCCTGCTGGGGTCGGTAGAGGAGGTAGTACCCACGAGGGCCTTGCGAACCCTACTCACTATCCTTTTGTATTATGGGAAAAAGGCAATATTACTTAAATGGAAGAATGCTTGTGCTCCTGATCTTAACTTTTGGAAAGGCTTGGTTAATGGTATGCTGCCATATTACAAGGCTACATATATAGCCAGGGGGTGTCTTAAGAAATTTGATAGAGTGTGGAGGGTGTGGTATGAAGCTGACGACACTGTGGGGTGTTGATCTCCTGGGGATGATGATACTGATTTATGGTATGTACAATGACCCCTATGACACAACTGGACATGGTATGGTGCATGGAAGGGGGAGAATTTGGGTTGTAATTATGTGAGGGGTAAGCCCTATAATGGCTGAAGACATATCTGCGAATGGCAATATAAGAAGGTACTTAATGGGGACATTCTGTTATTGACTTGGGTCTCTGTGATCCACTGTGAGCTGTGACAATATGGGAGGGGGTTTGGGGAGGGTGGGGTGGGGGGGAGGGGTCTTCTGGGTGGTAGTTAGGAGTTATCAATGTTAGTCAGGAATGACTGGACCCTGCGCGGTCCTTCTTTTGTGGTTTCTTTTTTTATTTTTTTTCTGTTTTTGTTTACAATGTAAACCTCAATAAAAAGAATAAAAAAAAAAAAAAAAAATGACACCCCAAAATACATTCTGCTGCTTTTCCTGAGTACGGGGATACCACATGTGTGGGACTTTTTGGGAGCCTAGCCGCGTACGGGACCCCGAAATCCAAGCACCGCCTTCAGGATTTCTAAGGGCATACATTTTTTATTTTACTCCTCACTACCTATCACAGTTTTGAAGGCCATAAAATGCCAAGATGGCACAAAACCCCCCCAAATGACCCCATTTTGGAAAGTAGACACCCCGAGCTATTTGCTGAGAGCCATGTTGAGACCATTGAATATTTTTTTTTTGTCCCAAGGGATTGAATAATGACAAAAAATTTAAAAAAAATTTTTTTTTACAAAAAGTTGTCACTAAATGATATATTGCTCACACATGCCATGGTTATATGTGGAATTGCACCCCAAAATATATTCCGCTACTTCTCCCGAGTATGGGATACCACATGTGGGGGACTTTTTGGGAGCCTAGCCACGTACGGGACCCCGAAAACCAAGCACTGCCTTCCAGATTTAAATATAAAATGCTACCAAAAAAACTGTTAGCGATCGCAGGGATCAGGCCTGACTCTGCGATCGCTGCAGTTATGTGTTTAGTGTTTTGTAAGTGACAGTGATCGATCGATACTGCACTTGGGTGGGCTGGGCAGAGGGGCAAAACGCAGGTGCTAGCAGGTATCTGGGCTGATCCCGCTAACAATGCGTTTTTTTTGGAACCCTGAACTGCTGGGGACGCTAGTATAGATCTGATCAGATCAGATATTGATCTGTTCAGATTCTATACCACTACGGGAGGTGTATGCTTTGCGCGTGGGTGTTAGCGGTACTGGCACTAACCTAGTGCTGCCTGGGGCGACGCAGACCCTGACCCTAAAACCTAATTGATATCACCCACCGGGTGATCAGGGGGTTAAACCTTTATTGGGTAATAAATGGTGGGTGCCCTGATGCTATAAAAAGCAAACTAACCAGAGTCACCCGTAACACTTATACGGTGATCAGTGGTGAAAGGGTTAACTAGGGGCAATCAGGGGGTTCAAATTTTTATTAGGTAGTATATGGGGGTTCCTGGCGCTATATAAAAACCTGACGGGGAACCTAAATAACTAACTGGCTAACCAGCGTCACCAGTGACACTTATACTGTGATCGCTGGTGAAAGGGTTAACTAGGGGCAATCAGGGGGTTAAAACCATTATTGGGTAGTATATCGGGGTACCTAGCGATATAAAAACCTGGCGGTGAACCTAAAAAAATAACTAGCTACCTAGCGACAGTAGCGACACTGATGCAGCGATCAGAAAAATGATCGCTTAGTGACACTGGCAAAAGGGGGTGAAAGGGTTAACTAGGGGCAATCAGGATGTTAAAACCATTATTGGGTAGTATATCGGGGTACCTAGCGATATAAAAACCTGGCAGTGAACCTAAAAAAATAACTAGCTACCTAGCGACAGTAGCGACACTAATGCAGCGATCAGAAAAATGATCGCTTAGTGACAGTGGCAAAAGGGGGTGAAAGGGTTAACTAGGGGCAATCAGGATGTTAAAACCATTATTGGGTAGTATATCGGGGTACCTAGCGCTATAAAAACCTGGCGGTGAACCTAAAAAAATAACTAGCTACCTAGCGACACTGATGCAGCGATCAGAAAAATTATCGCTTAGTGACACTGGCAAAAGGGGGTGAAAGGGTTAACTCTAGGGGCAATCAGGGGGTTAAATCTTTATTGGGGGGTGATAGGGGGCTACCCTGGACCTAACACTAACTGCCCTGACAGTTTTTACTTTTACAACTGACACTGAATGCATTGATCAGTAAAGAAATGATCAATGCAATCAGTGACACTGTGATGGGGGTCGGGGGGCGATGGGGGGGGGGTTTGTGTACCTATGTGTCAGTGTAGTGTTTTGGTGCACTTACTTTTAGTCTTCTCCTCGTAGTCCGGTCAAAAAGACTTCCTGTGTAAACAATACACAGTGGGAGGAAGTTCGTCATTGGCCAGGAGCGATCCAGAGGGGGTGGCCAGAAACCAACGGCCATCCCCTCATCACGGATCGCTCCTGGAGGGAAACGGACCGCCGTATCCAGCGGGAGGGGGTCCGATCGGACCCCCCACCCGCTGGAAGGCAGGCACATACATGTACGTGCTTGTGCCTGCCTGTGCCATTGTAATGACGTACATTGGTAATACGGCGGTCCTTAAGTCGTTAAAAGAAATCCACTTTGCACTGCAAGTGCACATGGATGTAAAGTCGCTGTAGATCTGAGGGGGACATGCAAGGAAAATAAAAAACAGCATTTTAGCTTGCACGTGATTGGATGATAAAATCAGCAGCGCTTCCACTCATTTCAGATCTACTCCTTAGATTTAGAGCGACTGCACTTCCAAGTGCATTTTCAGTTCACTTTCAAGTGCAATTGCAGTGCAAAGTGGATTTGCCTTTTGTAAATAACCCCCAGTGTGTGTGCTTTCCTAAAATTATAAGGCTAAATACCTTCTTTGCAGAGCCCTGCAGTGCAGACACGTGACTAGCTTGCATTCATCAGATGGAAATCTCAGCCCCTCCCACTGTACTCACTCAGAAAGGGAAGCAGAGGGAGGTCACATGACAGGACAGCAGGGCTCTGCAAAGAAGTTATTTAGCATTATAATTTTAGGAATACATACACACTGTACTGACCAAGGGCCTAAAACAGAGAATCAAAGTAATGAATACATGTGACTTTACAACCATTTTAAAAGTTATTACACAAATCTCCAGAATGGCTGTGATATTTATTCACTTACACAGAATAACATGGCTCAAAACCTGGTCAGCTGAAGGTGGATGTCTCTTTGAGGCACTTTCATTGATTTATTAAGCACTTGCTGTTCGGGCAATTTTTTTAAGTTTTCACATGCATGCTAAAAAGGAAGTCTACTGGAAGTCTACCGGATGCAGCATCGGCCCCCACCGGCTCTAAGATTGATAACTGAGCGATCAAAGAACGCAGATCGCATGGTTCTCAGTGCTCTGTGAGCAGAGAGCTGGTGACTGTCAGTTACCGTCTCTCTTCTCTGCCAACCCAACCCCCCTACCTCACTCTATGGAGCACTGAGCTGTGAAGGGGGTGGGAGCGGCTGGCTCAGCCTCTCAGCGACTTGCTGAGAGGCTGAGCCAGGTGCCAGTCCAGGCTCCAAGTGGATCTCAAAAATATGGTCACGATTTTTCCCCAGCCTGGGTCGGCTCTGTGAAGTTAGTCGATAAGTGGGCTTCAGCAGCAGAAGTACAGCCAAACAAGCTTTAGCAGTACTTATTTAACCAGCCATGATCTAATAATCTTTTCAGCTGGCAATTCAGTACAAGGTAAAAGTGATCACTTTTACAGGCAGTGAAAGGGGGTCTGCCCCGGATAGACCCTAGAACTCTATGTAAAGAGGAACTGTAACTGCCCATGCTATCACAAGAGATGTTGTTCATCCATTGTGATCGCGATAAAGTCAATAAAAAAAATTAGAGATGGTGTAAAAAAAATGTTTTTTTCTTTTAAGCGCCCCGTGCTCATGCACAAATGGGGACAAGTCATGGCCAAAAATATTGGCACCCATGCATTTCTGTAAGATAATGCACCACTTCGCCCAGAAATTGTTGCAATTAGGTGAGCACATAGTTTGGAAGTTGAAGCAGCACGTAAGGGGATTCATGCTAACAAAAACCTGATTTACAGACGATTGTGTTTTTTAATATGGACTTTGCTCACAGCCTTATATTTTTAACTTTATCTCATGGAGTGATACCACTAAGCAGTGTGATATTTGATGTGTTTGTATTTATTATGATACTCTTTCACTTAATATTTTTTATGGTTCACATTACTTAATAATTGTTTGAATATATACTGCATAGTATTATCAATAATTGCTATTTGTAGCTACCTCCCTATAATTTTATTTAGGGGTATTTGTTGTGTTTTAAAATATAATATAGTGGATAGTGGTTTATCATTTACCATTTACAGTGTTAATTTATGTGGGAACACATACAGGTGTATAGCAGCAGACCCCACCATTACTCTGTCACTAGTATTACAAGTTTATTTGTTTTCACATATTAGTGCAGGGGATCGAGCACTTTTTTTATGGCCACTATAGCAGCGGATTCCTCATTCCTATCTGTAATCTCAGACCACCTCTTTCCCTTGTCCTGCAGCAGGTGTGTCACAATTACCAGAAGCGGAAGCCGCTGGGCGGGACACCAGGGGTGGAGGTGGAGATTGATGCCAGGCACTGAGGAGGCTCGTACCAGAGGAGGCAGGGCTGTGCAGCACTCATTCTTGTACACAGCAAGTGTCATTCCTGTACACAACAGGTGACATTCACCCGGGACCATTAACGTCTCCTGCCCTCCTCTATGGCAGCAAGTGGCTGTAAATTAAACATCAAGCTGCTCTGCTCACCTCCTCCAGTTTCTAACAGGCCACAGACCGGTACTGGTCCGCAGCCTGGGAGTTGGGGACCCCTGCTATAGTGGACTGGTTCGGAGAATATATTTAAACCTGTTCACGGTACTAAAACCCAACAGACATTTGCACTATCCTGGATAGAGGTCGACCGATATATCGGCCGATATTTGACGTTTTTTAATTAATCGGCATTGGCCGATTGTGCTGATAATAAAAAGGCTGATTTAGAACTACAGAAAGACTTGCAAATGACTTCTGTAATTGAAGTCAGTGCAAGTTGCCTGAGTCTTCATAGAAGTGACTCCTCCTCTCTGGGCAGTCTGCCAAGAAAAGAGTAAAGAGATACAATGTTTACACTTGAATGAATGATCTGAACTCAGTGTGTAGAGTTCTCAGTTTAACCATTTAAAGACTAAATCTTCTCTGACACTTGTTGCTTACAAGTAAAAATCCTGTATTTTCTGCCAGAAAATCACTTAGACCCCCCAAAAATTATATATATTTTTTAGCAGAGATCCTAGGGAATAAAATAGCGTTTGTTGCAATATTGCAATGCGCAGCGGTCTTTCAAATACAATTTTTGGGGGAAAAAAATACACTAATGATTTTAAAAAATAAATAAAACTAAAACAGTAAAGTTAGCCCATTTTTTTTTTCGTCCAAAAGTTTTGACTACCTGTTTTTATTTAATATATAGTTTTTTTTTTTTTGTAAATCATACATACAAGTAAACTGATTGGAGGTTTGTTTTGTTTAATAAATGTTTAATTGTAAGAAATTTTCTGTATCACTTATTAAGGCTGCTTTCACACTGGAGCGGGCAGGCGTTGATGATAAAATGCTGCTAGTTTAGCGGCGCTTTACCATCATTTTAGTGGTGCTATTCGGCTGATAGTGGGGCGCATATACCCCAGCTAGCGGCCGAGGAAGTGGTTAAATGCGCCCGTGAAGCACCGCTGCCAAATCACATTACATGCGCTTCGGCAGTGGTGCCCATTAATATCAATGGGCAGGAGTGGTGGAGAAGCGGTATACACCACTCCAAACGTGCTGCTTGCAGGACTTTTTTTTTACTTCCAGCCAGCGCATCGCCTCAGTGTGAAAGCACTCGGGCTTTCACACAGACTGCAGGGGAGCCGTTTTACAGGCGCTATTTTTAGTCCAAAAGCGCCTGAAAAACGCCCCAGTGGGAAAGGTGTCTGTTAGATTTTATGAGATGAAGGGGGATAAAAAAAAAAGGAAAATAAAATAAAAAAAATCGGCCTAACAAATCGGCCCAAAAAAATCGGCATCATATATCGGCCATCGGCTGCCATGATTTCTAAATATCGGCATCGGCCAGAGAAAGACCCATATCGGTCGACCTCTAATCCTGGACCTAAAATACTTTAACCGAATACCTTTAATTTCCAACATTTCACATTTAAATCTGCAAAGTTAGTTATTGCTTCTCTGAGAGGAGAATACTTGGCATCTGTGGACATTCTACATTTTGCAATAGAAGAAGATTGCTTCCAGTTTGTTGTACTGCCATTTTGCCGCTGCTACACATGGGAGATCATGTAAACACACTGAAGTGGCCAGAAAATAGGTAAATATACAAATTTTTCTTATTTTTTCTTACACAGGTAAGTCAGTATAGGTGTTGGGGGGGGGGACATTGTTAGACCTCATGTACAGTGCTGCTGATAAACGGATGTTAGCAGTTGGGCATTTATTTCAGCAGCTCCTGAACTCTCCTCTATGTTATCTTATCTGTCCATGTGCACTGAGTTGTTTAGAGTCGGTTGAGTTTAGTGGCATTTTTTAAAAGCAAAAATTGCGTTCAGGACGGTATTTTATTGCCATTTGAAACGCCAAATGCTTGTAACAGCATGTAAACGAGTCTAAACACTTTAAACCGTGTTTATAAGCGTTTTCATTTATAGGCCCTTTTTAATGGAGAAACATTTCCCACCATTGGCAATATGGAAAATACGATTTTAAGCGATCTGATCTCATGAACGCCACTAAACGCGGCATGTAAAAGTGGCAAAACTGACATTTTTATACGTCGGGTTACTAGCTGTCAAGTTACTAACTGTCAATGTCCTGTGTACGGGAAGCCTTAAGCCGCGTACACACGGGCGGACTGTCTGTCCAACTTAGTCCGCCGAAACACATTTCAGCGGACAGTCCGCTCGTGTGTGGGCTTCAGCGGACTTTTTCGGCGTGCAGTCTGGCGGACTAAGTATTTCGGAATTTCCGTAATATTGTCCGTCCAACTTTGGTTTCAGCGGACACTCCGCTCGTGAGTAGGCTAGTTGGACGGACTAAGTATGGCGCATGCTCAGAAAGGATTTACACGGCGAAAGGTTGCATTGCTGTGTATTGGACGTCCTATTTCTAGTCCCGTCGTACGTGCTGTACACGTCATCGCGCAAGCTTTCAACGGACTGTTTGTTCATCGTGTGTGGTCAAGTCCGTTCATTCGAAAGTAGGACGGACTGTCCGTCGGATTGTCTGACGGACTAAGTTGGCCAGACAGTCCGCCCGTGTGTACGCGGCTTTAGGATTAGTTAGGTGATGCCTTGGATTCCACTTTGTCTACTGCAGCATATATTGTTAAATGGTAGGCCATAGTTATATTTTCAATGGTGTTTGATGTTGTCCTGTGGACTGTATGAGGCCTCATCTCAATACGGGAGCAAAGGTAAAAGCCTTCATGGTGGTAATTACAGTTAGGGCTAATAGTTTAGAAGCAGTGTACCTCTCCCATCTCCTGTCGTAACTGAGCAAACTCGTGTTTTTCTTGTTCCAGCTTTTGTTTTTTTTCCTCTTCTTTTAATCTTTTCTCTTCATCCTTTTTCTGTTTGAGACGTTCCTCAAAGTTTATATCCAGTTTACCTGGTGCAAGTGTCTCCTGAGATGTGGTCTTACTGAGAGGCAGGTCATCTTCATCTGGCTCCTGATGGGAACAACAAATAACATTCATTTGTTTGGCCTTCCTACATGATAGAAGACCCTGTCTAATGAGTAAAGGGATTACAGTCAAGGCTGCTATTGCCTGGCTTCTGGAAATAGTTATTTTTTTAACAATTTAGCACAGTGTAATGTTGCTGCATGGTTCTTCTCTGTCCTTGGCTGGCTTTGCCAAAGAACCACAACACAATAGCAAGGGAAATAACATTGCCTTCAATTAGTGTTATTCACACCTATGCACTGTGCTAAAATGATGCATGTTACATTTTTGTACAACGCTATACAGTGTGTCCCACAGCAACACATTCACACATGATTGCACAGTATGAATAACATTTAAAACTGCTTTGGCTACCTGTTGCATAAGCAAGGAATGAAGCTAAATGCGCTGATGCCTCCTCAGGGCAATTGCCAGCACCCCAATTATGAACTTGAGGTTCAGTTCAGGGAGGGTTGCAAGTGGCCCAAAAAATGCTAGTTTGCCATACCTAGTCGAAATGGTCTCTGGTTAAGCTTGATGTGCACGGCAACCATATGTACTGAGGAGTAAATACAAAGTGAACATCCACAACAGCTACATGCATCCATCTTTTTAACCACTTGCCGACCACACAATGTACATTTACTGCGACAGGCTGGCTGTGCAGAATCACATATATATATATATATATATATATATATATATACGTGATTCTGCATTTCCCGGTAGGGGGTGCGCCTGCCCAGCTGTGAAGTAGTTTGTCACAACACATGCAGATCACTGGGTCCCTGCCAGTGATTGACTAAGGGCACCCATCGATCGGCTCTGGGCTTCACAGAACACAGCTCTGTGAGTGTAAACAACACAGAAATGTGTTCCATGACAGGGGATCTAGTTGTTCTTTCAAACAACTAGATCCACAGTAAAAGCAACACACATAAACACTTGTTGGGCACATAGTTAACACCTTGATTGCCCTAGATGTTAACCTCTTCCTGCCCAGTGTCATTATTACAGTGACAGTGCATATTATTAGCACTGATCACTGTAATAATGTTACAGGTGATGTCGGTTGCAGTTCCCACAGTGTCAGTTAGTGTCAATTTGCGCCATGTTCCACTATAAGTCGATGATCACTGCATTTACTAGTATAAAAATTAAAATAACTAAAAATGGCAGCATAAATCACATAGATTCTAGACGCTATAACTTTCATGCAAACCAATCAATACACACTTATTTAGATTTTTATGCTTAGTCTATTAAACACCTGCCAAGTTTGTTTTGTGCATGACTTTTTCAAATGGGTGCATGGTTTGCTATGTTACAGGGAACATCGAGAAGTGTTAATTGTTTCTTAGCCGCTTCCTGAAAAATGTACCTTTTGGTCTTGAATCCCTCATGAAAATTAGCAGTGCAGTTTCTCTTGTGCCTACAATCTAATAGCTGTATAACTGCAGCATAAAACTAAAGCGCTGCTATATTGGTCTGCTAGTTTTAGATGATTTTAAGATGTGCTGCTCCCTCCCCGTTCTCCCTGCTAGAGGCTCTGATATGAGAAAGAAAAGCCTTGCTTCTACCAAGATTGCCACTGCCAAACACAATGGGGTTGAGTGTAAAACCTGGTGCAGCAGTGCATGGTAGACAATCAGCTTCTAACTTCAGCTTGTTCAATTAAAGAGGAACTAAACCCTGATGAGTTTACTTCCTCTTTCATTCCCTGCAAAGGTAAAACATAATGGACTGCTATGCATCGCATAGTAGTCCATTATCTGTCACTTACCTGACACAGGAGCCAGCGAAGTCACCGCTGTCCCCTGTAGTCCGGCGCATCCATCTTCTCGGTGGGTCTCGCTCCTCCGCTGCTGTCATTCGGCGAAGCCGCGATGATGTCACTCCCGCGCATGCGCACGGGAGCGCGTCACTCGCGGCATATCGCCGTTGACCGTGGTGCGACTGCCCGCCGCATGCGCTGTAGACAGCGGGGCCTGTCTTTCGCCAAATATCTCCTAAACCGTGTAGGTTTAGGAGATATTTCTTGGACCTACAGGTAAGCCTTAATCTAGGCTTACCTGTAGGTCAAAGTTGGTTGTAAGGGTTTACAACCACTTTAAGTTTTCATAATAAAACCTATAAGCTGATTGATGGTTTCTACGCAGAGCCACACCAGATTTTGCACTCTCTAGTTTTAGTAAATCAACCCCAGTGTAGAATAAGGCTTGATAGTCAGTAATGGGGAAAGTGCAGCCTTAGAGGACCACAGCCAATACTGGACACTAGCCCTTTGCCTGACTTTTTTTTGTCACAGCTTCAAGAGTTTACCTGTTTTTGAATAGTGTAAAAAAAAAAAAAAAAACTTTTCATTTTATGGAGCATTTTGTAATAGTTTATGCATGCACATCCAAGAGAGCAAGAGTACCTTATACCCACAATCTCTAAGGCTGTTTTAGTTGAAGACATACCATGTTTTTCCTTGCCTCTGCAAACTGCTTCCTCTCGTCTTCCAGTCTCCTCCGGGCTTCCTCTTCTGCTCTCCTGTGCTCCTCTTCTCTTCTTTGCTTTTCCAGTTCTTCAAAACCTAGTTTCAGTTTGCCAGGTTGGCTGTACTCCTTTGTATCTTCCAGTCTGAATTTTTCATCCTCCTCCTCATTGGAAGCCTGTAAATGCAACATATTTACTTTCCCAAACATTTTAAAAACTATTACAAGAAGCTTCCCAACTCGTGTTAAACTGAGCAACTTCCTGGCCATCTCAAAATATTGACATTGGGCTTACATAGAGCTGAACTAGCCAGTCTGATGTCACAGGTCTTTCCTCTTTTTTGATGTAGGGGAACAGTCCTTCTATCTAGACTCAGCAGAGCTCAGTCCAGGAGTAATGTGATGACAGCCTGGGCTCACAGGAAGTAGGCAGACAACCTAAGAGTTTTGAGGATTTATAGTGGGGAAGTACTGCAGGGCACATATGTGGTCTCGAGGTGAGCTTTTTTTTTAGCAATGCTGCCTTTTTTTATTTTATCAGGCACTGGGCATTTAAGTAAATAAAAAACAATTAGACTTCTGTTTTAAGTGTATGTTTTAAAAGAAATTGGTGTAAATACTTAATTAATTTATATCTTAGTATCTGCATAGCAGAGTTCAGAAAGAAAGGGCAGCAGCACAAGAAGTCAGTTGTGCTGTAGTGCTCATGTGCCAACAAGGTGCCTTGAAAAGGTATTCATAACACTTAAAATTTTCCATATTTTGTCATGTTACAACCAAAGACGTAAATGTATTTTATTGGGATTTTATGTGATAGACCTACACAAAGTGGCACCTAATTGTGAAGTGGAAGAAAAATGATAAATGGTTTTCAGAATGTATTTACAAATAAATATGTGAAAGTGTGGTGTACATTTCTATTCAGCCCCCCCTGAGTCAATACTTTGTAGAACTGCCTTTCTCTGCAATTACAGCTGCAAGTCTTTTTGGGGATGTCTCTACCAGCTTTGCACATCTAGAGAGTGACATTTTTGCCCATTCTTCTTTGCAAAATAGCTCAAGCTCTGTCAGATTGAATTGAGAGTGTCTGTGAACAGCAATTTTCAAGTCCTGCCACAGATTCTCAATTAGATTTAGGTCTGGACTTTGGGCCAATCTAACACATGAATATGCTCTGATCTAAACCATTCCATTGTAGCTCTGATGTATGTTTAGGGTAGTTGTCTTGCTGGAAGGTGAACCTCCGCCCCAGTCTCAAGTCTTTTGCAGACTCTAACAGGTTTTCTTCTAAGGCCGCGTACACACGGGCGGATTGTCTGCCCAACTAAGTTCGTCAGACAATCCGACAGACAGTCCGCTCAAAATTTGAATGAACGGACTTGACCACACACGATGAGCAGACAGTCCGCTGAAAGCGTGCGTGATGACGTGTACAGCACGTACGACGGGACTAGAAAAACGGCGTCCTATACACTGCAATGCAACCTTCGGGCGTGTAAATCCTTTCTGAGCATGCGCCATACTTAGTCCGTCCAACTTGCCTACACACGAGCGGACTGTCCGCTGAAACCAAGTTTGGACGGACAAAACCAAGTTTGAACGGACAAAATTACCGTATATACTCGAGTATAAGCCGAGATTTTCAGCCTCTTTTTTGAGGCTGAAAGTGCCCCCCTCGGCTTATACTCGAGTCATCGCTGTCTGCCCGCTCGATCAGCGTGTCGAGCAGACAGACAGCGGCCATTCTGATTCAAAAGCCGCGCCTCCGGCTCCCCCTTCGCCTGTGATAGGCGGAACACTGAATTTCCCAGCAGCCTGTGTTCCGCCTATCACGGACTTCGTATCATCCTCGTACTACGGACGAGGATGATACGACGTCTGTGATAGGCGGAACACAGGCTGCTGGGAAATTCAGTGTTCCGCCTATCACAGGCGAAGGCGGCGGCGCAGCTTTTGAATTTTACAATGGCCGCCGACGAACGAAGAGGGCACGGGACGGAGGCAAGGCACAGGACGGCACGGCACGGGACGGGACGGGACGGGACCGGAGGCAAGGCATGGCGGCGAGGCACGGCGGCGAGGCACGGAGGCAAGGAGGCTCGGCACGGGACGGAGGCTCGGGACAAAGGCTCAGGACACAGGTAGGCTGGACACACACACACACACACACACACACACACACACACACACACACACACACACACACACACACAGGGATGGATGGATGGATGGAGACACACACACACAGGGATGGATGGACGGACACACAGGGATGGACGGACACACAGGGATGGACGGACACACAGGGATGGACGGACACACACACAGGGATGGACAGGCATGTCTTACCCTCGGCTTATACACGAGTCAATAAGTTTGCCAGTTTTTTTGGGGGTAAATTGGGGGCCTCGGCTTATATTCGGGTCGGCCTATACTCGAGTATATACGGTACGGAAATTCCGTAAGACTTTGTTCGTCAGACAGTCCGCTGAAGCCCACACACGAGCGGATTGTCCGCTGAAACACGGTTCAGCGGACTAAGTTGGACAGACAATCTGCCCGTGTGTACGCGGCTTAAGATTGCCCTGTATTTGGCTCCATCCATCTTCCCATCAACTCTGACCAGCTTCCCTGTCCCTGCTGAAGAAAAGCATTCCCACATCATGATGCTGCCACCACCATATTTCACGGTGAGGATTGTGTGTTCAGGGTGATGTGCAGTGTTAGTTTTTCGCCACACATAGAGTTTAGCTTTTAGGTCAAAAAGTTAAATTTTGGTCTCATCTGACCAGAGCACATTCTTCCACATGTTTGCTGTGTCCCTCACATGGCTTCACGCAAATTGTAAAAGAGACTTATGGCTTTCTTCTTGCTACTCTTCTATAAAGGCCAGATTTGTGGAGTGCACGACTAATAGTTGACCTGTGGACAGATTCTCCCATCTGAGCTGTGGATCTCTGCAGCCCCTCCAAAGTTAAGATGGGACTCTTGGCTGCTTCTCTGATGAATGCTCTCCTTGCCCGGCCTGTCAGTTTAGGTGGATGGTCATGTCTTGGTAGGTTTTCAGTTGTGCCATACTCTTTCTATTTTTGGATGATGGATTGAACAGTGCTCCGTGAGATGTTCAAAGCTTGGGATTTTTTTTATAATCTAACCCTGCTTTAAACTTCTCCAAAGCTTTATCCCTGACCTGTCTGGTGTGTTTCTGGTCCTTCATAATGCTGTTTGTTCACTAAGGTTCTTTAACAAACCTTTGAAGGCTTCACAGAACAGCTGTATTTATACTGAGATTAAATTACACACAGGTGGACTCACTAATTAGGTGACTTCTAGAGATAACTGGTTCCACTAGATTTTAGTTAGGGGTATCAGAGTAAAGGGGGCTGAATACAAATGCACGCCGCACTTTTCACATATTTATTTGTAAAACATTTTGAAAACCATTTATCATTTTGCTATCACTTCACAATTATGTGCCACTTTGTGTTGGTCTATCACATAAGATTCCACCAAATACATTTACATTTTTGGTTGTAACGTGACAAAATGTGTAAAATTTCAAAGGGTATGAATACTTTTTCAAGGCACTGTATGTATGTATGTGTGTGTGTATATATATATATATAATTGCACACACACAATATTACCAAAAGTATGCCTGGCTTCACACGCACATGAACTTTATTGGCATCCCAGTCATAGTCCGTAGGGTTCAATATTGAGTTGGCCCACCCTTTGCAACTATAACAACTTCAACTCTTCTGGGAAGGCTGTCCACAAGGTTTAGGAGTGTGTCTTTGGGAATGTTTGACCATTCTTCCAGAGGCGCATTTTTTAGGTCAGGCACTGATGTTGCAGAGAAGGTCTGGCTCGCAGTCTGCGCTCTAATTCATCCCAAAGGTGCTCTTATCGGGTTGAGTTCAGGACTTTGTTCAAGTTCCTCTACCCCAAACTCGCACATCCATGTCTTTATGGACCTTGCTTTATGCACTGGGCCAAATCATTTGGTGGAGAGGGGATTATGGTGTGGGGTTGTTTTTCAAGGGTTGGGTTCAGCCCCTTTGTTCCAGTGAAGGGAACTCCTAAGGTGTCAGCATACCAAGACATTTTGGACAATTTCATGCTCCCAACTTTGTGGGAACAGTTGGGGATGGCCCCTTCCTGTTCCAACATGACTGCCCACCAGTGCACAAAGCAAGGTCCATAAAGATATGGATGAGCGAGTTTTGGGGTGAAGGAAATTGACTGGCCTGCACAGAGTCCTGATCTCAACCTGATAGAATACCTTTGGGATGAATTAGAGAGCAGACTGCAAGCCAGGCCTTCTCTCCACCATCAGTGCCTGACCTCATATATGCGCTTTTGGAAGAATGGTCAAACATTCCCATAGACACACTCCTAAACCTTGTGGACAGCCTTCCCAGAAGAGTTGAAGCTGTTATAGGTGCAAAGGGTGAGCCAACTCAATATTGAGGGCTACGGACCAAGACTGGGATGCCATTAAAACGTGTGTGTGTGTGTGTGTGTGTGTCTATAAAGGCAGGTGTCACAATACTTTTGGTAATATAGTGCGTGTAATATATATATATATATATATATATATATATATATATATATATATATATATATATATTTATATTTATTTATTATATCTGTATATGAAGCTGTTTGCCTGCAGTTCAGCTTTTAAAAAAAAGCAGCAAGATTTCAAAATTAGTTTTAACCCCAGGCAGCCAAACAGCAAATGATTTATCTTATGCATTTATTTTTTAAAAAGGAAAGCAAGTTAAAGTGCATAAGTAATTTGCAAGCTGGCATTATTTGAAAAAGCCATCTATTAAATGCAAGTACCAAAAAGCGCCCCAAATTAATGATGCACTGAAATACAGTAGGAAAGTGATTGACAAATAATCGTTGCAGCAGCCATTTTATATAATTATAGCAAGAAGCTAAGAACTGCAGCAGCATTCTGCAGGTAAATATATCAGAATGCTTTCATTTTTTGTTAAATTGAGTTGACTAAATGTAGTTTGTTTAGAAGAGCGTGTAAAAACTTCTAGTTAAAGCCAAGCTCCTTGCCTCAAGCTCACCTGCTGCGTTCTTCCAACTACTAAATACAACGATAATAGAAGGCACATTAACTTTGTAAAATGCATTTGTTGGCCATATTGGAGAACTGTTGGAACTAGCTTTGAAAAAATTAATTTCTGTCACGTTGACGAGCCTTCTTTTACCCCATCATAGTTTAAAAAATATTTTTCTACTCTACCATGCTTTTCCTTGCTTCTGCAAATGCTCTCTTTTCTTCTTCCATCCTCCTTCTTGCCTCCTCCTCTGCTCTTATCCTCTCCTCCTCCTTTCTCTGTCTCTCTAACTCCTCAAAACTCAACTTCAGTTTTCCTGGACGGAGTTCATCTTTGTGTGTGTTGACTTGTTCTTCGTCTTCGTCATTGACCTTTGGAAAACAGATGCTAGAACGTTATGTTGTCCTCATTTTGTAGCAAAAGATATTTCTTGTTTAGGTTCACAGCAACATTTCAGATTATTACATGGAAAGTTGAAGACCCAAAGGAAATCAAAATGTCTACAAAACTAAATATTACAGATAATTACCCTTTCATCTAACTGAGAAGAGACAAAAATTTAACATGCCTATTATCAAGGCTAAGGAGCTGTACCTCTGGAAACACATCCCAAGCAACTATCGTGGGGTAGAGGTAAAAAAGGTCAAAAGATTGAGGGAATGTGGGCAGTGTATTTAGGTAGATAGCTCTAAGCTTGGAAGATGAGAAATGATCTTCTCTTATATGCTTAAAACGTACCCAAAAAATCATTTGTAAACAAAAACCTTCTAATAAATCAAGAATCCGAAGACTAAAACAATTCCATTTTCTTTACCGCATATTGCCTTGCTTCTTCAAATGCCCGTCTCTCTTCCTCTAACCGTAGACGAGCCTCTTCTTCTGCTAGCTTTCTCTGCTGTTCCTGCCTTTGTTTTTCTATCTCCTCAAATGTTAATTTGAGTTTTCCAGGTGTCGTTTGTTCTTTGCTCTTCTTGTCTTGGGTTTCTGTATCATCCTTAGAAAATAAGATGTGCTCTCATAAGTTGGGAATTTTTTTTCGAAGTTGAAATATTGACTGCTAACAAAAGTATTGAAGCAACCACAAATACCATAAAACCATGGTCGTGTGTTACCATCAAGTAAACCAACTTAAACACATGAGACATTTCTCTTCTTGTGACTTTGGAATTCCTGCCTACAACATGTGGCTAGAATGATATGACCTCTATGTAGATGTGATCCTCTCAGTTTAAACCCAGTTTTCTGGTCTTATCAATTGACAAAAGCTATAACACTTCCAGTATATCTAACCATTACCATAGCAGAGGAACGTCTCTTTGCTTCTCTGAATGACCTCCTATGTTCATCATATCTTCTCTTTTTTTCTTCTTCACGTCTGTTCTTTTCTTCCTCTTCCCTCTCTTTTTCCAAATCTTCAAAATGAATATTTATTTTTCCAGGAGATCTAACTGCCTTTTCTGGCGTGACCGCAACTTCAACTTCTTCATTTCCTTCCTGTTTGAAATAAACATTCTTCTTGGTTAGTGGATTTGTTTTAAAACCACTGTTTTTGCTAAGAGGAAACCTGTGTGTCTAAGTTGACAAATTCAACTCTGAAAACAAAAGAATGTAAGTTTATATGATACAGGAAGAGTTATTATGGAACACAGGATGACCTTGTTGTCAGAGCATCTTCATCAAGGAACAGTAACGGCAGGTATAAATCTTGCAGATGTGTCATTTGACCTGATTTCATCACTCCTTTTGGTAGACTAATTTGATACTGAAAAAATATGAGGAACTTTCATACTTTTAACTTGTATAACCACTTGACCTTCTGAAGATTTAACTCCTTTCCCGACTAGGCCATTTTTTGCGATACGGCACTGCGTTACTTTAACTGACAATTCAGTGGTCGTGCAAAACTGTACCCAAGTTAAATTAATGTTCTTTTTTCTCACAAATAGAGCTCTCTTTTAGTGGTATTTGATCACCTCTGTTTTTTTTTTTTTTTTTATAAGACTTAGTTTTGAAAAAATATTTTTTTTTTACTTTCTGCTATAAAGCATATCCAATAAACAAAATAAAAAATAAAAATCGAACTTCATTAATTTAGGCCCATATGTATTCATATTTTTGGTTAAAAAAATTCCAATAACCGTATATTGATTGGTTGGCGCAACAATTATATCTTCAAACTGCGGGATATTTTTTATAAATTTTTTTACTAGTAATGGGGCGATCAAGTGACATAATTATTCATCTTTTTTAAAAACAGTGTAAAAATAAAAAGTAAAATAAATAAGAATTTTTTTTTTAAACACGCCCTGTTCCGCCGAGCTCGCATACAGAAGCGAACGCATACATGAGTAGCACCCGCATATGAAAACAGTGTTCAAACCACACATGTGAGGTATCGCTGGGATCGGTAGAGTGAGAGCAATGATTCTAGCCCTAGACCTCCTCTGTAACGCAAAACATGCAACCTCTAGAATTTTTTAAATGTCGCCTATGGAGATTTTTAAGGGTAAAAGTTTGTCGCCATTCCACAAGCAGGTGCAATTTTGAAGCGTGACATGTTGAGTATCAATTTACTTGGCCTAACTTTATCAGAATTATAAAATTGGGCTAACTTTACTGTTGTCTTATTTTTGAATTCACAAAAGTGTATTTTTTCAAAAAAAGTGCACTTGTAAGAGCGCTGCGCAAATACAGAAAGTATTGCAACAACCTCCATTTTATTCTCTAGGGTGTTAAAAAAAAGTATAATGTTTGGGGGTTCTAAGTAATTTTCTAGCAAAAAAAAATGTTTTTTAACTTGTAAACAACACATCTAAAAAAAGAGGCCCGGTCCTAAAGTGGTTAAAATTAAATTGTAGACATTTTCACCAGTACATTACCTTGTGAGTTTAAAAGCAGGCTATTTCCTTATCCAGTAAGTGTTAGTGGAGAAAAGTGGAAAAATAGGAAGAGTAGCAAAGGAAGAAAGGGTTTTTTAATTGAATAAATATTATCTTTTTACCTCCATGTCCGAGTCACTTTCCGCACAGTTAATGTCCTCAATCTATCAAATGAGAATTTTAAAGTGTCAAACCCTTCTGCTTATCTTATACAAAATTAAAAAAATGTTTTTTCTTCCTCAAAAATAATCTCTTCTGAACAGCTCAAGATCTCAGGTGCACTGGAAAGAATGTAATTCTGTTAAAAAAAATTCTAAATTTAAAACAACTCCTGAAATTGAAAATACAGATCTGTAAGCTTATAGCTAAAAAAAAAAAAGTAAACAAAAAATGGCCAAGGTTCTACAATTGTTTTTAGTTCTGTTTTTTTCATCCTTTTATTAGAAAAGCACTCCAGTAAGTGTCACTGTAGCGTGTAAACATGTGCACAAAAAAAAATCAAAGGAGCAAGAAATATAGAACGCTGTATCTTTAATTATGCTTATCTGCACATGAAAGCTTAGAGTAAGAACTTTTGTGCTGGCTGCCACTTGGATAAACATTTTTTCTCGATGACTATGTCGACTAACAAGCATACTTGTACACTCTTGACAGTCATCTTCCTTGTCTCTTTACCACCTTTGAGCAGTGTTAAACATGCATTGTTGCAAGCTGCAAAACATGCCTAAAAATACTAAATGTCAGCTGCAGACTTCATTTATAAACAATTAGATGGTTAGTTCTAGCTAAGGCTTAATATAGGAATTTTCTGTATCTATATTGCAGCAGGTAACCCATGAATTCAGTCTATAGTATGTGTGGTACAGAAGAACTAGGACCAAAGGCATAGCAACACATTCTGCATGTTGTTATCCGTGAACTGCTGTCAGCACTTTGATCAAGTGCATGTTTGAGTATTTGAGTCATACCTGTTCGGCTCTCTTGGCCAGTTCACGCTGAATCTTTCTTTTCTCCTTTAAGTCTTGTTCAAGCCTCCTTTTTCTCTCTTCCTCCATTCTTTTCCTTTCCTCATCTTGTCTTTGCTTCTCCATCTCTGCAAATTTCCCTTTAACTGTACCTGAACAGAAAGGGCTGATTGGGTTAGGAGTCACAAACGCGTACAAGCTCCAGTTTCCATGAACACCACTATTGCATACCACTTAAAGTATTTGTACAACCAATACTTTTTGTAGTAGAATAGGCAAAAGCTAGAACCCCACCAACTTTTATTTCCATTCTTGTCCATGTTGGAGTTTTATCCTCGCAAGGACAGTAGGTGAGGTAAAATCTTCATAACGTAGCCCCAGATAGCAGAAAAAAACCCACAAGAGTTCTTCTCTTTCCCTGCTCTAAAAATAGATAAATACATTTTGGCAAAGCATATGCTTTAAATAGAGGATGCCAGGCAAGAGCATCTCTAGGAGCCAGAGGTACTATTGCTCAATGAACATGAAGCTACTGCTTCTATATTCTTTCTCATGAGCCTTTAATTAAAGATAACCTGTCATGAATAGAATATGTGGGCTTGAACTGATGACTTCTTTATGAAAGTACTAGTGGTCTGTCTGGCATATTGATCCTGTTGCCTCAATGATTTTTGATTTGTAGACTCACTGCATGTACAGTGCTCAGGATAAATGAGTACACCACAACAATTTGTCAAAAAACTTTACTTTCCTTTCAGAATTAACATTTTCAATGGGACACCATACTATAAAATACTCCCATAAATGCGGGACATTGATTGCAACCAAGATTTGTTCATTTGCACACACAGAAAAGTATTTTTCCTAATTCAGACCACATGGACCACGTTGCAGACATTAATACATCTCAATGAAAGTCTTAGGAGCAAAGCTAAATTTTAGACAACAAAATTCTAATTAATAAGAATTCAACTACAGGTGAGTCTAATTATTCAATAAACAGGTGTCCAGCGGACAGTTGATTATTAAAGGGTGTTACTTAACAAAAAGAAACCCCCCTTCCCATTTTCTGCTGTCAGCAATGGCACCACATGGAAGAGAATTGTCACATGGTTTGAGAAAGAAAATAATTTTGTTTACACAAGAAAGATGAAGGCTATAAGAAAATCAGCAAAATTTTACTTATCAGTGAAAATACTGTAGTAAAAGTGATACAAAAATTTTACAAAATTGGTACTGCAACCATCTCACAGAGACATCCTGGCAATCCACAGAAGTTAACACCTCGACACAAGTGTCTTCTGATGAGAAGTATTGAAGAAAATCGCAATGTAAGTTCACTGCAGTTAGCTAAAGAAGTAGAAAGCCAAACTAGGGTGCTTGTCCTGTGACACAATATGGCGTACATGGCAGAGGAATGACATACGTGGGTGTTGTCCATGAAGGAAGCCTCTCCTAAAGACAATGCACAAAAAAACCCCGCCCAGAATTTGCCAGGGCCCATGCTGGAAAAGACTGTTGGGACTCTGTACTCTGGAGTGATGAGACCAAGATAAATGTTTTTTGAACTAATAGCTTCAAAACTGTGGCGTTGCAAAGGGGAGGAGTACAAAGAAAAATGCATGGTGCCTACACCATGTGGCGGTGTCCTTCTGTGGGGCTGCATGAGTGCTGCTGGTGTCGGGGAGCTGTATTTCATTGATGGTATCATGAATTCACAGATGTACTGCTCTATATTGAAAGAGAAGATGCTACCATCACTGCCCTTGATCATTGTGCATTCAGTGGCCAAGTATGTCTCCTGATCTGAACCCAATCGAACACCTATGGGGAGTTTCTGAAGAGACAGATTGAGCATCACTCTCCATCCAGCATCCATGCTCTTAAAGAATGGAAAAAGATAGATATTGCAATATGTTGCCAACTTGTTCATTCCATGCCTAGAAGACTTGGTGCTGTCCTTACAAATCACGGAGGTCATACAAAATACTAGATGTAGTTTTTTGTTGTGGGGTGTATTCATTTTTGCATCAACTAATTTAAGTAAAACTAAAGATTTTTTAATCTTAAACTTCTTACTTTCATGAGCTAAACACATGTTTTATGAAACTTAGTTTGTCAAATTATGGAAATTGTTTTTTGAGATATTTATTCATATCTTGCTTTTCAAAAAGGGTGTACTCATTTATGCTGAGCACTGTATATATAGAGTGAAGTAAGAACTGTTGTACTTCCTGATCAGAGATTCAGTAAAATGGCTGGGTCACTGGCATTTTCAGAAGAAGAAGGTTGGAAACAAAAGCACATACTTTTGTAATATTTCCTTTAAAAAAAATGCAATAACGGAATATACTCTCCAACCCAAAACATTATTTTCCATACTACCCCATTGATAATTTATTAAAGCACCTTTAATTACATTCTTTTTCATGCACCTATGTATCCAATAAGCATGTCTTTAACATTGGTGTATTCATTGTGTAAGACCACAAGGGGGCATTAGAATGACATCAGGTGAATTTAGATTTTTAATTTTTTTTGTATAATTTAATTATATCACTTACCGGTGAGTTTTGGAACATATCCCTTTTCTACCTGTTTAGGTTTATCTTCTTCATCATCAGAAGCTAGCAGTTCTTTCATCTGGACAAATGGAAAAGACAGCTTGGTTAACTGAAGAAATAAAATGTTAGATTACAGATACAGAGGTTTATTTACTAAAGTCAAATAAACAATTCACTTTGCAACGGAGGTTGCACTTGGCAGGGGTATTTTCTGAGAGCGTAGTGATTTCCATCATCCAATCATCTGCAAGCAAAAATGCTTTTTTTTTTGTTCCTTGCAAGTGATTAGGTATTCTTTGCAAAGCAACATTTTACCACATTCACTAAGTTCTGGGGAGAATATCCTTGCAAAGGGCAACTTCCTTTGCAAATTAAACAGCCTATTTGCCTTTAGTAAATCAACCCCACTGTATCCAAATTGTCATTTTTTTGACACTGAAAAATGTTTTGCAGGGGAGATTATGACAAAAGAGAACAGTATATACAATAACTGTCATTGGTCCTTAATTTCCCTTAATTTCCATTGACGGTACCTAAATTGGAGTTTAGCTTTTGGAAATGTGTTTCCAAGAATGAGTTTACCTCTTAGAATGTCCTTGTATTGTAGAACTGAACAATAGTACCATAAAATTTATGTTCTACATTTAATTCTGTTCATCTCCTTATTTGTAAGCTAATAGTTTAGTGAAGGACAAAATGCAGAAGTACAGTTTAATGGCAGTTACAGAATTCCCTGCACGACTGATATCCAAGTTTAGGTACTTAATATAAACTTGTATAGGCAGACAGGAAAATATATTTTAGGGTGAACTTCCATTGGCAAATTATCTGAGCATGGTTCACCCCTTGGTCTAGTTTGTTTGTGTAGTTTGAGTGCTCCAAACCGTGTCTGGGAACAACATTAGGCATACAATGCCCGGGACTCCTTGGAAGGGATGGTCCTGGGAACAGTTTACATGTGATCTGATAGGATTTGCTTCAGTGTGACCGCAAACTGTGCCAGAGCACAGAACTCTCTATAGATAACTGAACACAGAAGTGAAGATCACTGCCGTCTGGTTGGCAGAGGTGTTGATGTTAGTGTGCCCAGGAACACTTGCTTTAGCCCAGTGAGAGTTCAGAACGCCTGGGAGAGAGGACAACCAAATGTTGGCATCGTTCAATTCAACCGTGTCCAGTGTGAGTGCACCTGTAGACACTTTTGGCACTGCAGCTTTTAGTACACCCCTCACAAGAAAAGTATGAGGGCCTTCTTAAAATGCCTTGCTGTATCTGTCTTCAATTCTTCCCTGCTGCTGTCCAATGGTAGTCTCCAGTTCAAACCCAACCAATAAGCTGTTAAACTTTTGATTGCCATACACAGAAACTACCCCCATCTCCAGATGTTAGTGCACTAGTGTGACATACAGGTAGCTTGTACTGAAAACCAAAGAAATGCTATGAAGAAGGGCCAGCAGCACTGATAGCCTCCAAGCTGCACTTCAAACCCCTGATTTGCAAGTGGAATATGCAAGACACTCATTGCTAATGAGCAACATGGAAGGATGCCGTACATGCCAGCTGTGTAGGAGAGTGGCCATGGGATTTTCACTTCCTATGTAAGTTTTTACATTGATTGATGAGGGAAGCTTTGATAATCATTGGTGCTAGAGATAGCCATAGTCTGAGCCCCTGTACACACGGTCGGAGATTTTGCCAACCAAATCCGTCGGATTTTGCCCGTCGGATTTAGTCCGACGGATTGTGTCCGAAACTGTTGCATACACACGGTCGGGCCAAGTTGGCGAAAAATCCGATCTTTCAGAAGGTGATGACGTAATTTTGTTACGATGGGACTACATTCAGGCTAGTAGCCAATAGCTTTGATGTAGGAATTTGATCTGAGCATGCGTGGCACTTGGTCCGATGAAAATACTCTACACATGATTGGATTAGGTCCGTCCGGCCAAGTTGGTCGGGAAATCTTTCCAACATGTTGGAAAATTGGGTCGGACGGAGATTCGGACGGAATCAGTCCGATGCATACCACACACAGTCGGATTATCTGACGACACGGTCCGATAAGACTCATTCCGACAGATTCTCCGACCGTGTGTACAAGGGCTAGGACAGCCTTTCTCAACTAAGTTTCCTCCAGATGCTGCTAGGGGTTCCTTAAGCCAGTGTTTCTCAACTTCAGTCCTCAAGGCACCCCAATAGGTCATGTTTTTAGGATTTCCCTCAGATGAAACAGCGGTGGTAATTCCTAAGGCAGTGAGCAACCTGTGCCTCTCAGTTGAGTAACCACTAACAATTATCTCTTTAGCTATCTATAAGAAGGTTATTTTTAACAGTTAACACAAATGTAAGGAGCATTCTTCTTGCCCATTACACTAATGTACAGTGAGCAGTAGATACAGCAATTATTAGCAATGTTTCCCTGAGGCCCGAAAAGTTTTTTCAAGGGTTACTACATGTTAGGAGGCTGGGAAAGGCTGGTCTAGGCAGTTTGAAGTAAATGTGGTGCATTAATGTAGGATAATGTAACCCCTTACACACCCCCACCCCCCATCCAAAATAAAATTAACTTAATGAATTTCTGTGATCTGTAAAAAAGCAGTCAAGTTGTGCTCTTGTACTTTGTCCCATGGTCAAGTCAATGATATCTAATTCATCTAAACACACTAGTGTAAGAGTGAATTATCTGGACAGAGAACCTCTTGCTTCCTTTTGTTCCAGATTTTCTCTCTGTTATATTGCTCTTTCCTCCGCTGTCTCTCCTCTGTGGTTTTCCTCTGGCTCCTCTCCTCTCTGGCTTTATGCATGGCTTCAAATTTGTTCATTACATCTCCCTTTTCAAGCTTGGGGACGTAGCATTTTTGGACAGGCTTAGTTGAAGAGAGCAGAATCTTGAAGATGAGAAAAACAGGAAAAGTCAGAAAAGCGTGACAGATTAGGCAGTAGAAGATGGATAGTAGAAGTGAGTCCGTAGCAGGGCTTGTGCTTTCATTCTGCAATTCTGCTTAAAGCTGAACTCCGGCCTTACTTTCAGCCTTGCACAGTAGTGCAGGCTCCTCTCCTGTGCTAAAATTGTTGCCTCTGATTGCACTGCACACTGTGAGCTTCTCACCATGTGCATCAGAAGCTGTAGAAAATGAGACAGAGCCAGTCTCATTTCCTGCTTGAGGATGTCCAGTATCAATTATCTATTTCCTCCCCAGCTGAACTGGAAAACCCCCTTTTTTTCAGTGCATTTTAGTCCTTTGAATCACAGGCAGGGGGGCATTATCTAGGGCATGCTGATGTTTTCAGGAATCTATGTACAGCTCTACTCACAGGCCATGATCTGTCTGTTTTGCACAGAGATCCAGGAATTACATCAATGGGTCTAAAATAAGGTATGTAAAGAAAGCTCTATTAAAGTGGGAGTTCCGCCTTTTTTATTTTTATTTTTTTAAAAGCCAGCAGCTACAAATACTGCAGCTGATGACTTTTAAAATAAGGACACTTACCCGCCCAGCCCACCCCTCGATCGCCTCTCGGGTGCTGCCGCCGCCATCTTGGTTATGGGAATCAGGAAGTGGAGCCTTTCGGCTTCATTTCCCGGTTCCCTACTGTGCATGCACGAGTCGCGCTGCGCAATAAGGATGGTCCCCGCTGTCTCTGGGATCCGTGTGTTTCCCAGCGGGCAGCGGGGGACTTTCGGAAAGGGGCGTAGATTCTGCTGAAAGGGGCGTTCCTTTCTGCAGAATCTACGCCAGAAGTGGGTGCAGATACCTGTACTGTACAGGTACCTGCACCCCCCTCCCCCCTGAAAGGTGCCAATTGTGGCGCCGGAGGGGGGGAGGATTCCAATGAGCGGAAGGTCCACTTTAGGGTGGACCTCCGCTTTAATTAGTAATGTCATTAGCCTATTGATAAGGGGGGGGGGGGGGGGGGTGGAGGAGAAATAAAGAATGTTCTTTGATCGGAGAGGTGGGGTAGTGACATCATGATTTCCATCTCATTCAGAGAACACCGTCTATTTATTTAAACTAAATACAAGACATTCTGTAAATGGCAGCCTTGCCAAATGAGCGACTCCCTGCTCTGTATGTGCAGAGGGTGCCACTTGGCGCAGGACTTGGAAGATCATATAGTATTGCCAACTACTACAGTGATTGCCAGCTTCCCTAACCGTTCTTCTGGTATGTGATCTGCATATTAGTATTTGTCCAAGCTGGACCAATGCCAGTGTGCAGTTAAGATTATACCTGGAGTTCAGCTTTAAGTCCAGGACATATCAGCTGGAAGATAAATTGGGGTGCAGATGAGAAAGAAAAACTCAATGAGAATGAAAAATATGTTGAAAAGATAAATGTCTATACTTGAAGAGTATTATGTTATTCTATACCAACATGCAATATCTCATTGTTTCTTATAGAAGTAATTGTTGCAGTTATCTTAAACCTCTTAAACAGCAGCCACTTCTCAAGGTGAGAAGTACAGCCTGAAGTAGCTAGAAGTAGTTATTCACATTCAGTTGGACTAGCTTTGTAATAAAGATGTTTATCCAAGCTGCTTCTTCAGTTCTCATTAGAAGTAAACAACGCAAGGAACAAATAGCTAAGTGCAAAGAGCAGTGATCTGCAGTAACCAATCAGAATTCACGTGAAGATGGACCAGAACAGATGGATACTGGCTTTGGGTACTACACTTTGTACTTGGTCCGAATGGCCTTTTTAGAGATGGTCATTGCTATGGGAGTGTGTTGTCACAGATTTCCCAGGCTGCAAAATATGTAGGGAGCCAGGCGCTTCTATGCTTGGTAGAGAGACAAAGTGAGGAGGAGCTCCTCCTTACTCTTACTTTGAGAAAGATTATACAAATATGTAAGTAGTTTGAACTAAGGCTCCCCCTTGGAGGAGTGTGACTAACCCTGGCTGGGAGCAGGAGGCAAAAGAAGCTTTTCCTTTGAAGCAAAATGATAACAGATAGGGCCTGGGATTGAGACTGGTGGGGTTGGTTTATGGCATTTTCCAGTGTTGACAGTGTATAGCTTGTGGGCCCTATCTGAGAATTTGACCAGGGAAGACAACTCTGACAGCTGGAGTGGAAAATTAGAGTGCAACTCCTGAGCCAGCGTGGGATTGGACAGCATTGGTTGACCTGGGAAAGCATTTGCTGGCCTCTGAGTACTACAGAATGGGGTTGATTCACTCAAACTGGAGAGTGAAAAAGCTGGTGCAGCTGTGCATGGTAGCCAATCAGCTTTTAACTTCACCTTGTTCACTAATGCCTTGGCAAAAAAAATGGAATCTCATTGCTTTCTATTCAGAGCTGCACCTGATTTTTTACTCTCCAGTTTAAAATGATTGTAAAGTCTTGTTTTTTTTTTTTTTCTATTAAAGTAGCAAATATATTATACTTACCTGCTCTGTGCAGGGGTTTTGCACAGAGCAGCCCAGATCCTCCTCTTTTCTGGTCCCTGTCTGGAGCTCCTGGCCCCCTCCCTCCTGTTGAGTACCCCCACAGCAAGCAGCTCGCTATGGGGGGAACCTGAGCTGCAGCTCCGTCTATCCATTCAGACACAAAGCTGCGGTTCAGCCCTGCCCCCTCTCTCTCCTGATTGGCTAACTGAGTTTGATCGACAGCAGCGGGAGCCAATGGCGCCTCTGCTGTGTCTCGGCCAATCAGGAGGAATAGTTCCGAATGGCCGATTCCCTCGTGGACATCGCTTGATAGAGGTTGGGTGCAGATGCTGCACACAGAAGGCTTTTTATCTTAAAGCATAGAATGCATTAAGATCGAAAAACTTCTGCCTTTACAATCACTTTAAGTAAATCAACCCCATTGTTTCTGGCTCCATAGTACTGGAACAAAACAGACGGTAGTCACAAGTGGTTGGGTTCAGTAGAGGTATTGGGCCCCCTTACATGTATTTTGTAATTGTTTACAGATTGTATTTCAGGTGTGGTAATACCAGACTTATTTTCTACATTTTTGTTTGCCTCTCTTTATGGCAATCATAAAATACCCTCAGGCTAATAACTACTATTTGAAGATGTACACATATATAGCAGAAAAGGCCACAGCATTGCCATGTATAAACTAGCAATTCATTAAAGTGTTACAAAGCCCAGGGCCCTGTATTCACTATATCTGGCCTCTCACAGAACATGTAAATGCAATTATTTTAGTAAACCTAAACTGTTAAATGCCTTTTCTCAGGAGCAGTACATAGCAGTCTTGTGACTTCTATCAGTGTCTGGTTAAAGCTTGTAGGAGGAGTTTTCATTCTCCCCTGATTGGCCCAGTGCTGATCACATGCACTCTCAAGACAAAAAAAAACCTCTAGTAATACACACCACACTGAGCATGTGCAGATTGACTCCACAGGTTTGTTCTATCAGCAGAGAGATTGGGGAAAGTGGAAGAAGGGGAGGATCAGAGCAGGCGAATCAAACAGCCTTTTTACACAGTGCAGAGGATTAACCCCTTAGGTTCCTCAGTATAACAAACACGCTTTACTGCATATACAAACTGATTTTACTGTTGAGGGTTTAGTAACACTTTAACTCAATATGTACACTCTTGTGCCTTACCTGTTATGCAGCTGCACACAATTCTGTGGCATGATACAGAGCATTGTGGTAGTATTAGAAAAAAAAAGATATACATGGGGGGGAATTTAATTAAAATTATGCACACAGAATGTGGTGCTACTGTGCATAATAACCAATCGGCTTTGACAAAAAGAGCTCTGAAAAAAGAAAAACCTAGAAGCTGTTTGATTACTATGCACAGCTGAGCAAGATTTTCTGTATCAGTTTTAGTAAATTTTTTCCCTAATGGTGTCTGAGAATTGGCATACTGTATATCAAAACCCACATGCACCCTTTCCAATTACATTCCTGTGTGCATATGTAGACTATAAGTCTAGTATTACCACACCTGAAATACAATCTGTAAACAATTACAAAATACTTGTAAGGGGGCCCAATACCCCTACTGAACACTACCACTTGTGACTTCCTTCTTTTCGTCCCAGTACTATGGAGCTAAAAACAATGGGGTTGATTTACTAAAACTTTCTGGAGAAGAACCTTTTGGCGACTTCTTTGACTACATGCAGTATATATATATATATATATAATATATATTTGCAGCTATGTTCTTGGTATCTGATCCAAGTGGCTCAGTGGCTGCCCAGTCACTTTTGCGGTACCAAGAAAGCCCCCCACAGTGAGTCCCCGCTCTTCTATTACCCATAAGGTAAGGGGGCATAAGACCACAGTAAATGGCCAGAATCACTTCACACAGAGGAGACGGAGGAACATGCAATAGTTCTAGGGCAGTGATGGCAAACCTTGGCACCCCAAGGTTTGGAACTACATTTCCCATGATGCTCATGCACTCTGCAGTGTAAGTGAGCATTATGGGAAATGTAGTTCCAAAACATCTGGGGTGCCAAGGTTTGACATCACTGTTCTAGGGCCATCATTCATGTTTAACTCTACACTGACATCCTGTAAAGACTTTTAAAGCGTAGCCTAAGAAATTTTTTATGTACCGTAGTTTGTTACAATTTCTCAGGTGTATACAATTTTGGCATGTTATTTATCCATTTAGTTGACACAACATCATCTTTTCTATTTTACAAAAAAAAAGAGGGCACTATATTGTGGTAGTGTATTATATTGTGTAAAATAAAATTAATTTTAATGTATTATTCCTGAACATTTGCATATGATAAAGGGCTGCACAGATATCATGTGACATACAAAATGGCAGAAACCACCATATTATTCACCAAGGTCTGTGCTTTAAGAAACTATAATATTTGGGGGTTTTAAGTAGTTTTCTACCAAAAAAATGCTGATTTAACCACATGAAAACTGTACCAATTCTGACATTTCTCACAGTGGGTAAAATAAGTATTGAACACATCACCATTTTTCTAGGTAAATATATTTCTAAAGGTACTATTGACATGAAATTTTCACCACACGTCGATAACAACACATGCAATCCATACACACAAAGAAACCAAATCAAATACGTTCAGAAATTAAGTCAAGTGTAATAAAAATGGAATGACACAGGGAAAAGGTATTGACCAAAATGTAAAAAAAAAGTATTGACCGAAATTAACTGAAATGTATTTAATATTGGTACAAAATCCTTCATTGGTAATGACAGCTTCAAGACACCTCCTGTATGGAGAAACTAGTCGCATGCATTGCTCAGGTGTGATTTTGTCCTCTTCTATTAACTCTGATATTTAGTTTTTCCATAGATTTTCTATTGGATTCAAGTCGGGTGATTGGCTGGGCCATTCTAGCAGCTTTATTTTCTTTCTTTGAAACTAATTGAGAGTTTCCTTGGCTTTGTGTTTGGGATCATTGTCTTGCTGAAATGTCCAGTCTCGTTACATCTTCATTATCATGGTAGATGGCAGCAGATTTTTATCAAGAATGTCTTGATACATTTTTCTATTCATCCTTCCTTTAACAATATGAAGTTTGCCAGTACCGTATGCTGAAAAACAGCCCCACCCACATCATGATGTTCCCACCTCTAAACCTCACTGTTGGTATTGTGTTTTTGCAGTGATGTGCAGCAGTGCCATTTGAACCTCCAAACCTCACTGTTGGTATGGGGGGGGGGTGTTTTTGGGGTGATGTGCAGCGCAATTTGACCTCCAAACATGGTGTGTATTATGGCATCCAAAGACTTCAATTTTGGTCCCATCTGATCAGACTATATTCTCCCAGTATTTCACAGGCTTGTCTAAATGTTGTGCAGCAAACTTTAAACAAGCTTCAGCAATGGAGTCTTGTACAGTGAGCGCGCATACAGGCCATGGCGGTTTAATGCATTACTTATTGTTTTCTTTAAAACACTTGTACTTGCTAATTCCAGGCCTTTCTGAAGCTCTCCACAATTGGTTCTTTGCTCTTGGACAACTCTTCTGATAATTATTTTCACTACTCTTTGTCAGAAATCTTGCAAGGAGCACCTGGTCATGGCCGGTTTATGGTGAAATTATGTTCTTTCCACTTCCAGATTATGGCCCCAACAGTTCCAACTGCAACATTCAGAAGTTTACAAATCCTACTGTATGCCATCAGTATTTTTTGCAACAATAAGGTTTTCAAAGGTCTTGAGAGAGTTATTTGCTTTTACCCATCATGAGATGTTTCTTGTGTGACACCTTGGTAATGAGACACCTTTTTATAGGCCATCGGTTGACACTGAACCAGCTGATATTAATTTGCACTGACATGGGGCAGGATTGCTTTCTAATTACTGATAGATTTCAGCTGGTGTCTTGGCTTTCCATGCCTATTTGCACCTCCCTTTCTGGATTGCATAGGTTGTTAAAGACATGGTGAAAGTTTCATGCCAATAGCAACTTTAGAAATATATTTACCTAGAAAAATGGTGACGTGTTCAATACTTATTTTTCCTGCTGTATGTACTGTACGTATAAATATTTTATGTACACATTGGTTTGTACTATGGATTCCCTAGATGTTCATTTCAGTTTTGGTTAGTAAAATTTCAGTGATTCGTTACACATATCAGTTTCTGAAAGAAAATGAATACAGTAATTTTTAAAAAGTGAAAATGCTACTCTAAATTATTATTATACATCCATTTTCATGTTTGGCAAATTTATTGTACCTACCTCAGCCTTTTGAGCCACGTCATTCATGATTATTATCCCTTCCCTTCTGTTCCCCCGGAAATTAGATTTTTTTTCTCACTCAGCCTGAAATCATACAAAATACATCATGTTAAGCTTTTTCATTTCCTGTTTACAGAAGACTAGTGTGGCTGGGTCCATTCTGCACACACAGAATAAAACTTTCTGTAAGATCCAAATAACTAAAGAACCAGACACCGAAAACGAAGCTGTACTGGGAATGTCTCTGAACATCATTAAAGCATACCTAAAGGCAAAACTTCTCCCACATACCACTAGTGTAATGAGGCCCTTCTTCCAATGACCACCAGTTTGATTGGGCCCTTCTCCCACAGATCACAAATGTAATGGGGCCATTCTCCCAATGATTACCAATGTAAGGTGGCCTGTTTCCCTCTGACCACCAGTCCCTTCACTAATTGCAAGGAACAATGCAATGTTCACTATCTACCTTTTTTCTGACCTTAATTATTTTTATTTTATTTTGTTACTATTACAGAAAATAATTTTCATATAGATTTGGTGTCAAATATGCAAAGTATGCTACATTACGTATTCTTTTATTTATTCTTATAGTTCAGCTGTTGACGATATTGTACCATGAGTGGATATAATAGTTACACATCAGTCCTTGCCCTCAAGGAGCTTTTAATCTAAGGCAGCCTTGACCAAACTTTTTATCCTAAAGGCAGCCTTCAAATAATTCCCCTACTAAAACCATTTTTTTTGGAGGTCAGTGGGAAAATAACCCTTACATTGGTAATCGGTGAGAAGAATGCCCCCCTTACAGTGGTGATCACAATGGCACTAAAAAAAAAAAAAAAACAACCAAAAGAGGGCGCACCGGCCTAGTGCATTATCCCACAATGTTTATTAAAACAAGATAAAATACACTCACAAATGCCTAAATTATAATCGCTTATCTAGCTATTTGTCCCGTCCCCCTCATCAGGCTACACACTTATGTACAGGAGATTGACTTGTTTTTATTTTGGCTTATGATCACAATGCGACCCTTAGGCTCGCCATACACCCTACAAGCTGTACCACTTCCTTTAAAGGGAAAAAAAAAATATTTGCCTCTGGGTGATCTACAGTATGTACATTACAAGGATTTAAACAAAGTTTGTTGTAGATTTCTACCTTTTGTTATTCTGAACATGTCTGTGTCCATGTGAAAAGTAAATCTAAAGGGAGTTGTTTCATAATTATCAACCGGCTGCTGCACCTGCAGGGCTGTAATGAGGAAATTTGCAGGATCTGCGTCCTTTTAGACGTGATTTCCTATTGGGAGTATCTCACCAAAAATGAGATGCCGGAGGATGATGGAAATCTGACTTGTATCTTAGTGCAGACTTCTGGGAAAATCGGTGAGCCAATCACACAAGAAGGAAATGAATTTTCTGGGGACGTTCTGCACACAGGTGTACAGAACACCTCCAGGTAGCCATATTGCATTTTACAGAAAATTACAGAGCTGCAAATTGAAAAGGAAAGGTCATTTTTAACCACTTGGCTACTGGGCACTTTTACCCCCTTCTGCCCTTCAGCCAATTTTCAGCTTTCAGCGCTGTCTACATTTTTATCATTTTTTTTCACACATCAAGCTTACTTTTGGTGGTATTTAACCACCAATGGGTTTTTATTTTTTGATAAATAAACGAATAAAGACTGAAAAGAAAACAATAAAGGTTTTCATAGTTATAAAATTTTGCAAACAGGTAATTTTTTTTCTCCTTCACTGATGTGCACTGATAAGGGGGCACTGATTAGCAGCACTGGTGGGACTGCACTGGTTATCAGTGTATATGTTCTTTTTTTCAAAAGCTGGTTATCGGCTCTCTTCTCCTCTCCTCATGCTGTCAGCGTGAGGAAAGGAGTGCTGATAACCGGCTTCTGTTTACATCCATGATCAGCTGTGATTGGACACAGCTGATCACGTGGTAAAGAGCCGCTGGTTGCTTCTTTACCTCAATCTGTGATCAGTGTCCAGAGGACACTGATCACAGAGCACACCCACAGTAGGTGAGTGGAATCACGGGAAGCTGTCATATGATGGCCTCCCAGAACTAGCCGACCGCGCTGTAGCCGTCATTCGGCTATAGCGCAAGCGGTTAATGACATTCAATTACAGTATGACTCATGTCGCAATTGTATATGCTATATTATTTTTTTTATTTGCTATTTTGAACGTGATGACATAAGACAGGACTAGAAAAGGATTAAAAAAGGAAGTTCAATAGCCAGTAGCCAATAGCTTCCCTTGTGTCGTATTTGGCCAATGGACTGATTCCGTCGGACCTAGTCTGACGGAAAGTCTGGTCGTGTGTACGCGGCATTATCCTAACCAATCTATAAATTTAGAACTCTCACCCTGAATGCTTGTTCTACCCAGGAATCTATTACTGAGACCATTAGACCCTGGACCATTATCGACTTTCCTTGATGAGTTCTCTGCCTGGCTACCCTACTTTCTCTCTTAAGAAATTCCCACAATCCTTTTTGGTGATTTCAACATCCCTGCTAATACAAACACTCCTGCTACTTCTAAACTTCTTAGTCTAACCTCTTCATTTGATCTGAAGCAATGGGTACAGGCTTCTACTCATTCTGATGGCAACACCCTTGACCTTGTATTCTCCCACCTTTGCACTCCATGCAACTTCTAAAATAATCTTTTTCCTCTCTCTGACCATCACCTTATTAGTTTCTCTCTCTCCCTGTCTTCCAACACCTTTCCCTCCAATCGCCTAACCATCACCCTTTCGCAACTTCAACTCTTCTCTCCTCTATTTTGCTGCTGACCACCTCTATGACAAAATCTCTCCCCTGTCCTGCCCCAACCAAGCCACTTCCATCTACAATAAATCCCTGTCCTCCACCCTGGACAAGCTCGCTCCCCTCACTACACGCAGGATCAGGCCTCGACCCCTACAACCCTAGCAAACAGATGACACTAGAATTCTCAAAAAACGTAATCGCGTACTTGAGCATCTGTGGCACAAGACTAAGTCTCTCAAAGACTTCAACCAATACAAATCTGCCCTCCAAAAATATTTCTCTTTCCTCCACACTGCCAAGCAGACCTTTTTTACAACTCTTATTAACACCTCGTCCAGTCCCTGTAAACTTTTCTCTACCTTCAACTCTCTACTTCGTCCTCCACTACCTCCACCCACTGACTCACTCACTGCCCAGGAGATTCCTAATCACTTCAAAAACAAGATTGATACAATCCGTGATGAAATCTCCACTCTACAGGTATCTCCCCCCAGTTAAGACCCCATTACAACAGGTACGCTTAACACTCCCCTTATTCAAAACTGCCACTACAGACAAAGTTGCTAAACTCCTTTCTAACACCCACCTAACCACCTGCCCCCTGGATCCTATTCCCCCTCAAACACTACGGTCACCATCTGACTCTATCCTACACTCTCTAACTCACATCTCAATCTCTCCCTCACCTCTAGCATTTTCCTCAATGTTCTAAAACTTGCACTAGTCACCCCATACTTAAAAAGCCGTCCTTGGACCCTACCAATCTTAACAACCTACGCCCTATCTCCTTGCTCCCCTTTTCCTCTAAACTCCTTGAACGCCTGGTTTACAACCAACTGAGTGACTACCTCATTAAAAATAACCTTCTTGATCCCCTTCAATCTGGATTTCGCACTCAACAGAAACTGCTTTTTTAAAACTCACAAATGACCTACTAACTGCAAAAACCAACGGACACTATTCTGTACCCCTACTTCTGGACCTTTCAGCTGCCTTTGACACAATTGACCACCCCCCTCCTCCTCAAAAAACTTTACTCCCTTGGTCTCCGTGACTGTGCTCTTCAGTGGCTCTCATCCTACCTATCCCAACGCACCTTCAGTGGCACAATTCTGCTTCCTCCACTCCTCTTCCCTTCTCTGTAGGAGTCCCCCAAGGTTCTGTTCTTGGACCTCTCTTATTTTCAATCTACACCTCTTCCCTGGGTCAGCTGATAGCCCCTCACGGCTTTCAATATCATTTCCACGCTGGCGACACACAAATCTATCTCTCCACCCCCTCAACTCACATCATCAGTCTCCTCACGCATCACTAACTTACTAACAGACATATCTGTATGGATGTCACAACACTTCCTCAAACTCAACTTGTCCAAAACCGAACTTATAATTTTTCCTCCCCCACGTACCTCTTCCCCTGACATCTCTGTCAAGAGCAATGGCACAACCATCAACCCATCCTCACATGTCAGGGTTCTAGGTGTTATCCTGGACTCTGAACTCTCCTTTCAGCCCCACATCCAATCACTTTCCAAAGCTTGCCACCTCAACCTCCGAAACATCTCTAAATTACGTCCCTTTCTAACCAATGAAACCAAAAAGCTCCTAATTCACTCCCTGATTATCTCTTGCCTTGACTACTGCAACTCCCTCCTCATTGGTTTACCTTTAAATAGACTATCCCCCCTTCAGTCCATCGTGAATGCTGCTGCCAGACTCATCCACCTTACAAACCGCACAGTGTCTGCTACCCCTCTCTGCCAATCCCTCCATTGGCTGCCACTTGTCCAACAAATTAAATTCAAAATACTAACACTTACTTACAAAGCCATCCACAATTTTGCCCCCAGCTACATCACTAGCCTAGTCTCAAAATACCAACCTAATCGCCCACTTCATTCCTCCCAAGACCTCCTGCTCTATAGCTCCCTCATCACCTCCTCCAATATCCACCTCCAGGACTTCACCCGAGCCTCACCCATCCTCTGGAACTCACTACCCCAATCTGTCAGAATGTCTCCAAATTTATCCACTTTTAGGCAATCCCTGAAAACTTTCCTCCTCAGAGAAGCCTATCCTGCCTCCATCTAACAACTGCACTATTTTCTCCATGAGCTCATCCCCCACAGCTATTACCCTTTTGTATAACTTCACCCTCCCTCCTAGATTGTAAGCTCTAACGAGCAGGGCCCTCTGATCCCCCCTGTCTTAAATTGTATTGTATTGTAATGTCTGTCCTAATGTTGTAAAGCGCTGCGTAAACTGTCGGCGCTATATAAATCCTGTACTATAATAATACTGAGTAGTAGAGGGAGTGAGAATGACAGGCCCATAGCCTATAACATCAACGAGTCAGCTATACCAACTTTCATATTTTTGGCAAGTTTCTTTTGAATTGTGTCTAGGCAAGGAAAACTGCTTATACGAAAATGTATCGTAAGGTCCTAAAGTAAGCAGGATTTTTTTTTACAGGCAGTTTAGACTGTAATGGATCCCATGGTCTTCTTTAGAAGGTCAACTTTTTCTTTTTGAACCAGCCTTTAAGATTCAGACAGACAACTAATTTCATTATCATTTAAAAAGATAATGCTCTGCACACATATTCATGTATCTGTGTTCTGTGCTTTATTCATATATCTCAGCATTATGAGAGGTGGACAGCTGCCAGGAGAGTATGTGAGTTGTTAGTTGGGTCATGTTCCCAATCTGAAATGTTATCAGAGCTAAAGACTAAATTCCTCTGTTATCTCCTGCAGCATGAATTAATACCCACTCTGTTGCCATCACTCCCACCAGATTCCTGGCCCCCTGAACCCTGTCACTGTCCTGCATACTTATCATTTGGGCTTCTGCAAGTTTTATGTTTAATGTACTGAATGCATGTTGTGTTGAAGAAGACACCAATGGTCATCAATCCTCAGAAGTCCCAATGCTCTGGTCTGACTTCACTTTGCCCAGTGCTGTACCCAGGCATGCTGTTAGAAATCACGGGGGCCCTGTACAGCCTACTTGACAGGAAGCCCCCCCCCCCCCCAATAAAAATGAAATGTTATTTTTGATAAAATGCCATGGCCATGATGCTATGCTCCGCAGAAATGATACCCTCATCAATCAATTGAATAGCACTGCAAACACCCCGCATCGGTGTGCAAAGTACACAGTTGTAGTGTGCTAGTGTGGCATTAAAGGAGGCAGTGAGGAGGCAATATGCCTCCTCGCTGCCTGTCTGTGAAGAGCTATACAAATGCTGACTGCTTTTTTTAACTTTTTTTTTTTAATGTTTTAAATGCCCTGTTGAAGGGGCCTTTGTTAAAATATCAGGGGTCTAAACAGACCTTTTGAGTTACATTTGAAACAGAAAGGGACTGAGGGCTGAGATTCATAAGTCCCTTTCTCTGCCTATTTATTTACTGCCCTGGACAGTAAATGAATAGGAAAAGCTTGGAGGCTTCCTGTTCATTTACAATGTTTACTATGCTTTAGTGATGACTGGACAAAGGAACGATCTGGACCAATCGCTCTTGGTGTTCATCCAGAAAAGGAAGGGGCTGGTAAATTACATATTTTCTGGCCCCCACTCTCCATCCTGAAACATACCCCTGATTGATTGCAGCAGCTGCCGGGGGGGGGGGGGGGGGGGTAAGCTGACAGCGCTGCGGGAGGAAAGGGGCACACAGGGGAGGGCCAACAGCGGGTTGAAGGGGGTGCAGATTCTAAAACCAATTACACCTGCAGAAGCTGGCAGTGCTGCAGGGGAATCCATACCTGTCAGCAATAAGGCAGTATAGCTGGCCCTCCTTCTGCCTGAGCACCCCCTTTTCCCAGGCATGCATACACCATTTGCAGCAACCCATCTCAACTCCTAAAGGATTCTAGTTGACAGAGACCCTGGAGTACAACACTGCAAAGCTTCTGTAGAACCTAGCCTTGTAACACCTTTGGGTATCAGGCACACCTTTATTGCACACACTTTGGGCTTCCTCATGTGGCTATGTCATGAGAACTCATATACAACATCATTGTCAGGTCACCTGAGTCCAGGTGACAGATGCACACTGTTGGAGTCAGGAGTGCACCACTAAGATAATGGACCCTATGGCTGACTGCTGCGGATGGAACTCTGGGTGGTTCAGGAAGGCAGGTCCACTGCAGACCAACACTGATCCCACTGGGAGCTAGAGCATAATATTCCCCAGGGCACAGAGTCTAAGAGCCAGCAGGTGTTCACCAGAGCCTCCAGTGGTGAGGATGGACTGTGCTGCAACTGACTCCAAGGCGCGGCCCCCAGGGTCTCCCAGCTCCCGGTAGGCTACAGGAGGACAGAGAGGAAGCAGCAGCCCAGGACAAGGGATAGTAAAGAGATAAGCAAAAGGTTGGGGAGACTAGCAGACAAGGATAGACAAGGAACACGGCAAAAGGTCAGGGTCACAAGCAGGATAGTCGAGAACAAGCCAAGATCGGTAACTGGAATCAGACATAAGAGCAATGAGCACACGGAAGCCAAATCACAATAGTTGATCAGCAGGACTGGCTTGCAGTGCGCAGGTTAATATGGAGTTCCCCGATAGGGGCTGAGGTGAGGCCATGCTTTGAGTAGAGATTATTTAAGCAGCCAGGTGAGAGTGGCTGGCCTCTTAATCTGAACACATGGAGAGGTAAGCTGACAGACAAAAACTACTGCATAGCCATGACAATCATTTTGGGATACCTGTTTGAGAAGAGTATATTGTAATTGGCATGTGATTTATAATACTGTAACCTTCCTTTTTACTGTTTGTTCCTATACTCTCACGGATGTGTTTTCACTTACTGTTATTTGCCTACAATACACTGGTTTATTGTCTTGAAAAACACCTAATGAAAAAAATTATGGAAAAAAAAAATCTAGATTTAAGGAGACCTACAAAAGTCCTTCGCCCCCAGGATTTGCCTGGAGAGTATGTTATTGTGAGGGATCCTGGTTTTAGCCTTCTGTGCTCCTGCCTCCCAGGCTACCTCTGTCCCCCAGGCCTGCTGCCTAGGGAAGACACAGTTTTAGGGCCAAGCCAAAGGATAGGAACCTAGTCTATGCTAGGGCCTGGAAATACCGGAAGGTAGTTTTTTTAATCAATTCCTTTTTTTTATTTGAGTTAAGAAATAGACAACCACAAAATATACAAATGTTTCCCAAAACATACATCAAGAACTCCCTTTATGTGTACCCTCCTTCCCTTTTAAACAATTATACCCCCAACAGGAGACAATAAATACAGAACTTGTCAAGACAGAGTGGAAAAAAGAACACCCCTATCATTACAATAAAAAAGTAAGCGGTCTCTTCTTTCATTATTCCCTCCCTCTCCCCTCCCCCCCCCCCCCCCTTCCCCTTATTCCCACTTTCTACCATCCTTTCACCATTCATCCCTTCCACTCCTGCACATACTTCTATCCCCTCTCACACCAATTTTTCCATATCCTTTCATATTTCCTATAATTACCTCTTTTTCTATATATATATTCCTCTTTCTTTATCGTATCTTTTACTATTTCCATCCATTCTTTTACTGTAGGTGCTTCTTTCCTGGGTGTCTTCCAACACTCCTTCCCCTTCTATCAAACCCAGTATACAGATTTTGGCCTCTGCTTCTAATGATGTCCCAGACACCTGATTTATTTTTCCTATTACTTCTTTCCAATATCTGTATAGCCTTGGACATCGCCATAACATGTGTATCAGATCCCCTCTTCTGTCTCCACATCTTTGGCATTCTGCATCCTGTCTTCTCCCAAACCTAAACAGCTTAAGTGGAGTGTAATATGACCTATGTACCGGAAGGTGGTTACTAATGGGGAGCACCTTCAGAAGAGTTATGTTCAGTCTAATTCTGGTGTCCGGTTAAAGGTCCACAACTAGGGACTGAGGGTCTAGGCTTAAAGGTTCACTAGCCTGTGAGAAGGGCTGAGGGTACCTGTGCTAAAAGGTATTACTGAACAGAGGGAATTTTTGTTGCTGCTTTTGGTTATCCTGTAGCCCCCTAACCCTCTCTCCCTTGAGCACTGAGCCAGGAAAGTTGACGGAGTGGATGTCTGTGTTATGGTCACTGCTGGTAGGTCAGTAAGTTTTTTGGAGCAGCTGTAGGCCAGATCACCAGTAGAAAGGCTAGGAGGATCCATAAAATCCAGCAGTTCTTTTCAGGGATGGGTGCTACAGTAATACAACATTACCAATGGACATCATTACAATATGATTCCAATACAGACCTAATTATTAAACTTAGTAAATTTGACCTGACCATTAGACATGATGATTATAAAGAAAAGGAAAAGACAGTGAATATTTATTAAAATATAAGGTTAAAATGACAATATGCACTCACATGTGATGAGATAAAAGTAGGCACATCATCCTTCAATGTATGGATCACCACTGGACTGTCCCAAGAGCATATGCAGGGTTCGCCAGAGAAGCGACCAGGTGTTGCAGAGTAATGGCAGAAAGCAGCTGTAGAGCATATGCAGAGCTCATCGGGGTAGTGACCAGGTAATGCAAAGTGATGCCAGGAAGCAGCTGCGGATGTATGGATGCCATTAGGGACAGCATGGAACGCATAGTGAAACCGGAAGTCCCGTAGCGGTATCAGAATAGCATAATGATGTCAGATGTATGGGCCTATGGGGTCGTATAACAGCTCTCTCTAATGTCTGATGCTGTCAGAGATATATAGGAGAGGGGGAATAGCTGACCAAATCCAAATATAAAAAAAAAAAAACACAACATGACATATCATACCAGAGACAAGGAGCTGCAAATATGTAAAAAGGAGGCATGCTCAAACCAGATTATAAGTTAAAAGGCATTACAGCATGCAAGGGGAACGAGTCAGCAAAAACTAAATGACAACAGAAAACAGGCCTGAATTAATAGAATAACTGAAATTACAAAAATACAGATAAAAGATGAGAAACTGGCATCTCTGGAACAAGAATGGAGGAAAAATGTCCCAGTGGTACACAGACAGCAAAGATAAACTTTCAGGGGTTTGACCTTTCCCCATTTAATGTAGTGCTGGGAGTGATGTCAATATCCTTTAGGCAATATCCCAGGGAAATCTGAACACCCCAAATCTCAAAAGGTGTTCTTATAGCCCCTCAACTTGACCTAATAACTAGATTTAATTATAACACTGCTATACCATATATACAGTGCATTCATAAAGTATTCAGACCCCCTTCACTTTTTGTACATTTGTTCAGAAAGAAAGTGTTTATTGTCCCAAACAGGAAGATATACATTCCAAAATGTTACAAGTCATCAAAGACTGATTTCACAAACCGGTATAATGGCAATATTGACGCTACAGTTGTTTACATGTATTTTTCTCATTAATCTACCCCTTAATGACAAAGTGAAAACATGTCTGTGAATTTATTAAATAGAAAAAAAACATGTACTTACTGTAATTATTCAGACCCTTTAGTCAGTACTTTGTTGGAGCACCTTTAGCAGCTAATACAGCCTCAAGTCTTTTTGGGTATAACGGGACAAGCTTTGCACACCTGGGGGATTTTCTGCCATTCTTCTTTGCAAATTTTCTCAATCTCAGGTTGATTGGGGACCGTTGGACAACCATTTTAAGGTCTCTCCAGAGATGTTCAATAGGGTTCAAGTCAGGACTCAGAGTTGTCCCTAAGCCATGTTGTCTTGGCTGTGTGCTTAGGATCTATAATTAAGAGGACTGCAGATCCTCAAGAGAATCATCAAAGAAGGAAGGATGCGGGGTATATGAAAAACAGAAAATGGTTTATTGAAAAATAAACACTGTGTTTGGCTCCTGTCTCCAAGGTCTGGTTTTTCACACTGACATCCCCAGCATTACTGCTATTGTGGTCCTCGGGACTGATTGGCATTCCTTCACAGATCAATCTTACTTCCCATATTGCATACTTAGATTCAGGTGTATGTGTGGGGATGGAGGCATGTTTGTTGCAGCTGCTTGTCTGTGCTAACAACGTCATATTTTAACTATTGGAATGGTGAAAGTGTTTGATGTTTTTATAATAAATGTTTTTTTTTTCAATACAGCATTTTCTATTTGTAATATAACCCACATCATTCCTATTTGATTCTTGAGGATCTGCAGTCCTCCTAATTATTGTTTCTTTAGTCTAGAGGAGTTTTATCTCTTATTGAGAAGTGACGATTGATTTAAGGGTTAATTGGAATTCATTTATTCCCCCTATACTTAACTACTGACGTGTAGCTTATTAGCTCCCCTATTTCTCTTTGCTATATATGTGTGCTTGTTATCGTTATGTTGGAAGGTGAACCTTCGACCCAGTCTGAGGTCCCGAGCTCTGTTGGAATAGGTTTTCATTGAGGAAATCTCCATTCAGCTTTCCCTCAACCCTGACCTGTCACCCAGTCCCCGCTGCTGAAAAACATCCCCACAGCATGATGCTAACGCCACCACGCTTCACTATTGGCATGGTATTGGGCAGGTGATGAATAGTACCTGGTTTTCTCCAGACATAATGTTCAGAACTGAGGCCAATCAGTTCAATCTTGCTTTCATCAGACCAGAGAATCTTGTTCCTCACATTCAGAGTCCTTCTGGAACTTTTTTCCAAACTCCAAGTTTCATGTATTTTGCACTGAGAGACATCCATCTAGGCCAGTGATGGCGAACATTGGCACTCCAGATGTTTTGGAACTACATTTTCCATGATGTTCGTCTACACTAGAGTGCATGAGCATCATGGGAAATGTAGTTTCAAAACATCTGGGGTGCCAAGGTTCGCCATCACTGATCTAGGCAGTCTGCCATAAAGCCCAGATTGGTGGAAGGCTGTAGTCATGGCTGCCCTTCTGGAACTTTGTCCCATCTCCACAAAGGATTTGTGGAGCTCAGTCAAGGTGACCATCAGGTTCTTGGTCACTTCTCTTACTAAGGCCCTTCTTCCCTGATTGATTCGTTTGGTTGGGTGACCAGCTTTTGGTCATCTGGTTTGCCAGATGTCTTCCATTTCAGAATAATGGAGACCACTGTGCTCGTGGAAAACTTTAGTGCAGCAGAATTTTTTTGTAGCCATCCCCAGATCTGTGCCTTGCAATAATCTTGTCTCTGCAGGCACCTCCTTTGACTTTATGGCCTTTGCTTTGATTCAGTATGCATTGTCAGCTGTGAGGCCTTTCATGGAGGTGTGTGCCATTCAAATCATGTCCAATCAATTTCATTTACCACAGGTGGACTCCAATCAAGGTGTAGAAACATCTCAGGCAACGATCAAGAGAAATGGAAGGCACCTAAAGTTCAAGTGTTGTTGCAAAGGGTCTGAATAATTATACCAATGTGATATTTCAGTTTTTCCTTTTTCATACATTTTCAAATATTTCTAAAATCCTGTTTTCACGTTGTCATTATGGGGTAGTGGGGTTGATTTACTAGAATTGAAGAGTGCAAAATCTGGTGCAGCTGTGCATGGTGGCCAATCAGCTTCTAACTTCAGCTTGTTCAATTAAGCTTTGACAAAAAAAAACCTGTAAGCTGATTTTTTTTTATGCAGAGCTGCACCAGATTTTGCACTTTCAAGTTTTAGTAAATCAACCCCACTGAGTAGACCTCGTTACTAAATCAGGTCATAATACAACAAAAATATAAGAACAACAGTGCACCCAGTTGTCAGTGCTCCATTAGAGAATAAATGACAACAGCAAACAGGTCTCTCCAATTTAGAAAAGGTTAACAGGGGAGAGTACGTTATTTGTTGTTACAGCTGATAGGCAATAAACACTACAGGTCACCAGTTACTAATACTGTGAAGAGGTCAAAACAGTCCTAGTTGCAGCTGGTTTATGGTGGAACAGGTGGACCAGACTTAAGCCTGGTACACACGGTTCGATTGTTGTACGACGAGCGTCTGATTTTTTTTAATCAAAAGCACGTGTGCAGGATTTTGTCCAGCATACGAACTATCCGCTAATTGTCGTTCCACAAACACGAACATAGTGACGTACTATGAGAGTATAAAGAGGAAGTTTATTTCTCAAGCGCCACCCTTTGGGCCTCTTCTGCTAATTTCATGTTAGTAGAAGTTTGGTGAGCGTTGATTCGCACTTTTTTGTTAAGTTATTTTTATTTGGATGGCAGATAGCATCTCTAATTTAATTTGTGTTGGGTTTTTTGCTGCACAATAAAAACCATAACAGCCATAATATTAATATTATTTATATCACTACAAAACATTTTTTTTGGCTAGAAAATTACTTAGAACCCCCAAACATTATATATTGTTTTTTTTCTAACACCCTAGAGAATAAAATGGCGGTCATTGCAATACTTTTTAAGACAACAGTAAAATTAGCCCAATTTTTTTTATATTGTGAAAAATAATGTTACGCCGAGTAAATCGATACCCAACCTGTCACGCTTCAAAATTGCACCCGCTCGTGGAATGGCGTCAAACTTTTACCCTCAAAAATCTCCATAAGCGACATTTAATAAATTCTACAGGTTGCATGTTTTGCATTACAGAGGAGGTTTATGGCTAGAATTATTGTTCTCGCTCTACCAATCGCGATGATACCTCACATGTGTGGTTTGACTACCGTTTTCATATGCGGGCGCTACTCATATATGCGTTTGCTTCTGCGTGCGAGCTCGTCGGGACGGGGTGTTCTAATAAATAAAAAAAATAAAAATTCTTATTTATTTTACTTGATTTTATTTATTTTTACACTGTTTTTTTTTTTAAAAAAAGGATCACTTTTATTCCTATTACATGGAATGTAAACATCCCTTGTAATAGAAAAAAGCATGACAGATCCTCTTAAATATGAAATCTGGGGTCAAAAAGTCCTCAGATCTCATATTTGGACTTAAATGCAAAAAAAAAAGTCATTTGAAAAAAATTTCCTTTAAGAGGTATGGTTTGAAGTGACGTTTTGACTTCACTTCCGCCCTCCTATGGTATAGAGACGAGTGAGGGCCATCTTAGTCTCACTCGTCTCCATATCCCAGCACGGAAAGGACCCGATCGCCCTTACCGACGGCTCCGGTAAGCGGCGGAGGGCGCAACAGAGTGCCGGGAGGGGGTGGCCCCTCTCCAGCCGCCGATAACGGTGATCCCGCTGCAAACCCGCCGCAGAGTCCACCATTATCGTAAACACGGCCGCCTCCTGTAAAGATGGATATCACGGTTGTGGCAGCAGCTGCTGACGTTACCGAGATATTCCTCTTCAAAGTGCCGACGTATATGTACAGGAGGCGGTCGGTAAGTGGTTAAAATACGTTTATGAAAGCAGCTTCATTATTAACGCATTAAAGAAGATGAGAATGTGCGCTGCATTTTGACATTTCAACATTTTCCACGTCACGAATGTTAATTCTCGATTACGAACAGTAGTTTACAAGACCGAACTCTTCCGGCTCGTTCCTTCGTTCCGACCATGCGTCTTTGTACGTTCGACTTTTGTGTGACGGATTTCTTAACTGACAATCCGAAAATCAGACGTTGAGCTGTGCTTTGTCAAAAATTTACTAGTCCTCTCATCCAGCTTTTGTCTGATGAAAAAGTCAAATCGGCTGTCGAAAACACCGTACTAACGATCCTTCTGATTTCCGTATTGTGTGTATGAGGCCTAAGTCTTGCTGTCACCATTTACGTCACTTCACAATCCTACTAGGCCTATACTAACCATTCATACATACACGCATTCATTTTCTAAATAGACATTTACAGGCTCATAAAATTTCTTTTAAATAGACACAAAGAAAAAAAATCCCCTTTATGTACATCAAATGACTTTGTAAAAGCAGCAGTGATGTCATCCCTGTGCTGTACATACCCTGTGCAGGGAGCAGAGCTGTGGGAGGGACCCCATTCATAAAAGTTCCTGCATTATTATGACTTGATGCAGCGTGTTTTATGATAGGTGGGAAAGTCACCTGTCATTTATGTGCCTCTCCTCCATTCGCAGAATGTGTTGCATTCAGTGAAAGTAATGCAGGGACTTTTATGAATGCGGCCAGAAAGGGCCTGACAACAGTCAGAACTTCCTCAATGTACTGCAATGTTAGGCCCAAGGCAATTATCCATGCAGTGCTGGAAGTTCAGCACTGTGATAAGGACCGGCATCACTGGAGAGAAGATTTATACACTAAGGAGCAATCAACATGGTGTGGGATTCACTTCATTACAGAGTTCTGTGATTAAAGCTCAAGCCAAAAAAAAAAACTTTTTAACTAAACTTTAAAGCTAATTAAAATGAAACCTGGGTCCACTTAAAGTGGCTGTTAGCCTAGGTCAGTGATGGCGAACCTTGGCACCCCAAGTGTTTTGGAACTACATTTCCCATGATGCTCATGCACTCTGCAGTGTAGTTTAGCATCATGGGAAATGTAGTTCCAAAACATCTGGGGTGCCAAGGTTTGCCATCACTGGCCTAGGTTCACACTGACAGCGGGATTGAAATTGTGCGAGTTCAGATGAACTCGCACAAATTAATTCTCACATGTCAGTCCGACTTCAGGGGTCCCTGCACAGATTATACAAATCACACCCTGAAGTCACCAAGAGTGGTACAGAAACTAATTTTGGGAATCGGTACAGCGCCGCAAAGTCAGCGCCACACAGATTCAGAGGGTGCCATTGCTGGCAATAGCCGTCGATTTGGCATGCGATTTAACATGTCACATTGCATGCTAAATCGCATCAATGTGAACCTAGGCTAAAAGCTCAAAGTTTTTTACACCTTAATGCATTCTTTGCATAAAGGCAAAAAACCTCCCCTGTGCAGCGGCCCCCTAATACTTACCTGATCCCAATCTTCCTCCAGCGATGTGCACGAGAGCCTCGGCTTTCCGGGAACTCTCGCTCATCTGCTGAGACAGCCATTGGCTCTTGCTGCTGTCAATCACAGCCAATGAGGAGAAAGAGGCCCAGCAGCGGCTCTGTGTGTGAGTGGACATGCAGAGCTGCAGCTCATGAGCTAGCCTGCTTGGGTGTCCTCATTGCAAGCTGCTTGATCTTGGGACAGGAGTAGGGTTGTCACCTCATCACTTTAAACCTGAACACATATGAATTACACAGGTTCTGACGCTAATTTAACGCAGATAAGGCACCAAGTGAGTTTAAATATCACCTTAATCAGACACAGAACCTGTGTAATATGTGTTCAGTTTTATAAGGTTGAGATTTCAGTCCTAGGTAGGAGGGAGGGTCCAAGAGCGCTGCCGAGGGACCCGAGTAGAGGAGGATTAGTGATGCTCTGGTGCAAAACCACTGCACAGAGCAGTTAAGTATGACATGTTTGTTATTTAAAAAAGAAGAAAGCTTTTAATATCACTTTAGCTGAGGACCTTTTCAGTTTTAAAGTTCCCACAAACATGACATGATCATTGTGCAGTCCAGTGATTGGTTTATAAGTAATTTCTTGTGTGTACTATGCTACCTGTGCAGAGAGACCCTGACCAATTGACCTTGGGCAAAGAACCAAAAAGCCATATTGGTTTTTCTCACCCAATCATTTCTTGAGATTAGGCTGTCTCATGGTGTGTCCGCATGGTACATAAACATTCATGCACTGACAATTATTCTGATAAGCAATAATGATCTCCTGACCTTCATCTTGTGGAGGTGGCCACTGTAAACTGACAATGGATTAAATAGCGCAATGGCCAGTTTAAAGCAAAACTATCACTAAAAATAAGTTTCTCCTAATAAAGCAATTCATGAATGTGGGCCATAAAGTTGACAGAATCAGACAATAACAGTTTACTATTGTTCAGTATAACAGTTCTGTGCATGTGACTTGCCAGAGCATTGATCATGTGGTTTGCTGCCTACACTCCACTTGTAGAGTCTGGGTCTCTACAAGTGGAGTGTGATAGAAATGAGGATGGGGGCTACCTAACTGTGATAGGTCCCTACAAGTGGAGTGTGATAGAAATGAGGATGGGGGCTACCTAATTGTGATAGGTCTCTACAAGTGGAGTGTGATAGAAATGAGGATGGGGCTACCTAACTGTGATAGGCATGAATAGATGACAAAGGCTGGGAACACACTATTGCGTTTTTTCCATGACGAGTTCTCCATTGAAATCAAAATATCAACACATATTTGAACATGTATTAAGACACTTAAATATAACCATTGGCGCAAATCAATGCATTTGACTTGCGTTTGAAAGCCTAAGTGCAGCTAAGATGAAAAAGAAAAACGGAAAAATCAGCACAAGGGACATAACATGCAGTCAATAAGATGTGTCCCTTGTGTGGATTCCTCTTCTTTTAGTATAACTCCTCCTCTGACCCTGCCCCAGCCTCACCGCAGTATTCCCTCACCGCAGTATTCTTCTGATGCGGTGGGGGTTAATAGAGGTTCTCATAAAGAGTGCCCAATTATGCCCTCCCTTTCCATCCAGCTCCTTCATTCATAGGAGCTGTACTACAGCATCTGTGAATGAAATATAATCTATGAATGGAGGGGGCAGAGCAATCAATTATTCGCCATCATCCATTCATAGAAGATTGCGGTGCTGGTCCTGGATGGAGGGGTAAAGTTAACAGAAGAGGCATCAGCACAAGGGACATTTCCTACTGACAGTAATGCCGCGTACACACGACCACCAGACTTTTCAACGGACTGGAATCCGTCGGACAATTCGATCGTGTGTGGGCTCTGGCGGACTTTATCTTCCCAAAAGTCCGGCAGACCTAGAAATAAGAGTAGTTTCAAATCTTTCCGACGGACTCGAGTCCAGTCGAAAAATCCGCTCATCTGTGTGCTAGTCCGACAGACTAAAACCGACGCTAGGGCAGCTATTGGCTACTGGCTATGAACTTCCTTATTCTACGTCATCACGTTTGAATCCGTCGGACCTTTGGAGTGATCGTGTGTGGCCAAGTCCGTTCGTTTGAAAGTCGGGCGGACCTCAGCTGCTAAGTCCGTCGGATTGTCCACCTGATCAAGTCCGTCAAAGTCCGGTCGTGTGTACGCGGCATAAGTTATGTCCCTTGTGCTGAGTTTTCTGTCAGAAATAGGTACCCTGAAAAAAATTGCCAACAATTTGTAAGTGTGTGGTGTGGGGGGGGGGGGGGGGGGAGTTGGAGATTAGTGGATGGTTCGAGAAAGGGGGGGTGAATGTTTTCTTTAACAATATTCCACATAAACAAAATTGATTTTTTTTAGCAAGAATGATCCTTGTAGTTTGGATTTAGGCAAGAACCATTTGGCTTTGCAGTGTGCCCAAAACTTTTTATTTGTCAAAACAGGACCAGATTAAGCTGTAGATCCAGCTCTCAGACACCCCACTACAATAGGCAAACTGTAAGCCACGTTGCAGTAAATTTCAGCTTCCAAATTCAATAAAACAAAGGCCTGTGTTCCTGGCATGGACATCCAGACTTCTACTGCCAAAAAATAAAAGGAAAACATAACATATATACATATAACGTGCAGCTTCTGGCTGAAACACAGAATCTTTTTTCAAACTTTTTACATTTAAATAGACCTTTCTCTTTTCAGAATCCATTTAGGTAATCTGTTTGTTTAGGGAGGGTGACAAATACAGGCAAGCCGTTTGTGCTGTGTGATTACTAGAAGGCTACACAACTGTTTCCCAGCGAGTAGAAAGGTCTAGAAAAACAGAAGCTGACATGAGGGGATGGAGGGGGTCTCAGCTGTGTGAGGCTCAAAATAGCCAAACTGAACATAAGTTTGTACGCCGAAGTCTCCTCTTTCAGACGTGGCGCTGTGCCAGGGCCAGCAGACAGCCGTAGAGTCCCAGGAGGCTCCTTGCATTCTGCACAACGAAAACGTACAAGGAAAGTTTTGCATGCGAACAAGAGAGTCTAATATGTTGCTGAAACAAGGCTAAAGGAAACCTGTGCTAACATCTGGGCTCCATTGCTGACCTTTCCTTCTGAAAATGCTAGTTCCCTGGCTGTGCACAGTGGCTTCCATACTTTCCAAGGCACTGACCTTCAACAAGTGTATGGATCGGTTTTAGCTTGACAGCATTTATGCTTATTCCAAGTAATTGGCTCAGGAAACACTAAAGCCATTTGAGCTGTATGAAAACCAGGCAAATAGCATGTTCAGAAGGTCATCGGCAACAATAGCCTACCCATTTCTCCTTGCACATGTTGCTTGTAGAACACCTACTGGAAACAAACAAAACCAGTCCTTAAACAAACACTACAAGTGAGCTGGCCAGTGAATTAAAATTAATCAGAGTTTTACATAATTTATAGTTGCCAGATTCAACAAGCTTTTTACTGTGCTTCTGTGTGACTACAGTATCTCACAAAAGTGAGTACACCCCTCACAATTTTTGTAAATAATTCATTATATCTTTTCATGTGACAACACTGAAGAAACGACACTTTGCTACAATGTAAAGAACAGCAGTGGTTCTCAACCTGGGGTCGGGACCCCCTCAGGGGTTAAATGATGATTTGCCAGGGGTCACCGAATCCTGGGCTGTTCCTGAAGCCCGCAGCACTCTCCCAGCCTTTTCGTGGCCACCTAGCATGGCTGTCCCTGGAGCCTGTGGCCACCTAGCTCGGCTGTTCCTGCTGCCTGTAGCCACCCAGCTGGGCTGTTCCTGCTGCCTGCGGCCACCCACTCAGCCTCTTAGCAGCCGCCTATTCAGTTCAGGCCATGGCTGGGGGGGCAGATTCTAGAGGTCAACTGACTGGTGAGGAATGTGAAGTGGGAGGGGCTGAAAGAGACCCTATCTCCTGAATTCGGCATAGGTGTTACTGCTGCGAGACACCACAAAGTCAGAGACACAGTGAGCAACACTACCCACAATTATAGTTGCCATCAAAATTCCCCACTACAGTTCTCAGATCAGGAGATGACCTTGATCAAGAGCACCTACGTTGGCTGATCAGAACTTCCCCCTAGCACTGCCACTGATCCCACCCCCCACCAGCACTACCACTCATCCCAACTCCCCACCAGCACTGCCACTCATTTCATTCCGCCCCCCCCCCCCCCACCAATGAGAAAGAGAAGGAATAAATATAAAGAATACATGGAAGGGAGAAGAAAAGAGAGGGAGTAACAAAGAAAAAGGGAGAGAAAGAAGAAGAGACAGAACAAGAAAGACGACTAGAGAGAGGGATGGGGGGGAAAAAACAAATTAGGATAGAGAGTGATAAAAGGGAAAGAAAGGAGAACATAGAGATACTAATTAATACGCTATGAGTGGAAGGGACTCAGGGAGCACTAAATATCCATGAGTTAGGGGTGCAAATTACTTGTCTTGCCTTGGGTACTGACAATCCACGCTACCAAAATAATTCTACTGTTTGGGGTCCCCAGAACTTAGGAAATGTTATCAAGGGGTCACGGCACTAGGAAGGTTTAGAACCGCTGGTGTACAGCTTGTATAACAGTGCAAATTTGCTGTCCCCTCAAAATAACTCAACACACAGCCATTAATGTCTAAACTGCTGGCAACAAAAATAAGTACACCCCTAAGTGAAAATGTCCAAATTGGACTCAGCCATTTTCCCTCCCTGGTGTCATGACTCGTTAGTGTTACAAGGTCTCAGGTGTGAATGGGGAGCAGGTGTGTTAAATTAGGTGTTATCGCTCTGACTCTCTCATACTGGTCACTGGAAGTCAACATGGCACCTCATGGCAAAATTTTTTTGCTCTACATCAGGGGTCTCCAAACTTTTCATACAAAGGGCCAGTTTATTGTCCTTCAGACTTGAGGAGGGCCGGATTGTGGCCAGCAGGGGCAGAAAATGACATGCCCCCAGCATGAGTGAGAATAAATGTGGCCTTAGGGTTGGTGGTCAATAGGAGAAGGAGTAGTGACCCTATTAGTAAGAGGACTAGTATCCCATCACTGGTATCGGTGGAAGAAATAGTGCCCTATTGTTGGTGTCAATGGGAGGAAAAGGGCCTCATATCAGTGGGAGTAATAGTGCCCCAAGGGCCGCATAAAGGCTAGCAAAGGGCCACAGTTTGGAGACTATACACAAGTAAATGCGCAAAAACAGGGTCAAATATTTTTCCCAATGTCCACCAGTCTCTCACCAATTGAAACCAAAAATCCAATTATATGAGTGAGAGTCCATATTATGTAAAGATCCGTATGATTATAAATATAAAAGCTACTGTCCAGTAGAACAAAGGAAAGCATTTAAAACCAGGAGCTCCATATCCAGGGCTGCCATCAGTGAAGGACAGAAACCATGTTCCAAAGTCTATGAAAAAAAGCAAAGGAAGAGGCGCCTCTGGGTGTAGAGATAACATACACTTTAATTAAAAAAACGTATTTAATACAGGCAACTCACATTTTGGATGTGGTCTATGAGCATTCAGTCACTTTAAAAGCTGAGCATGGATGTGGTCATCTGATAGTCCGTCAAGCTGAGCGTACAGGCTGAGGTTGTTTGACAGCTGCGCTCCTTCATCAAGCAAAGCCTGTACGCTCACGAAACCGGTCGCACCCACCTCATGATGTCATCTCTCTCCGCCGGCGCTCCATACTTCGCTCTGCTTTGAACTGCGCTCCACGCCCGGCGTCTGTGCCACTTCCTGGCCACTAGCGGCTACAGCGCCTCAGCTTGACGGACTATCAGATGACCACATCCATGCTCAGCTTTTAAAGTGACTGAATGCTCATAGACCACATCCAAAATGTCAGTTGCCTGTATTAAATACGTTTTTTTAATTAAAGTGTATGTTATCTCTACACCCAGAGGCGCCTCTTCCTTTGCTTTTTTTCACAGTTTGGAGACCCCTGCTCTATATAAAGATGGCTTAGGCTATAAGAAGATTGCCAAGACCCTGAAACTGAGCTGCAGCACGGTGGCCAAGACCATACAGCAGTTTAACAGGACAGGTTCCACTCAGAACAGGCCACACCATACTTGACCAAAGAAGCTGAGTGCACATGCTTAGTGTCATATCCCGAGTTTGTGTTTGGAAAATAGATGTATGAGTGCTGCCAGCATTGCTGCAGAGGTTGAACGGGTAGAGGGGTCAGTGCTCAGACCATATGCCGCACACTGCATCAAATTGGTCTGCATGGCTGTTGTCCCAGCAGGAAGCCTCTTCTAAAGATGATGCACAAGAAAGCTCGCAAACAGTTAGTCGCAGACTAAGGGCATGGATTACTGGAACCATGTCCTGTGGTCTGATGAGACCAAGATAAACTTATTTGGTTTAGATGGTGTCAAGCGTGTGTGGCAGCAACCAGGTGAGGAGTACAAAGACAAGTGTGTCTTGCCTACAGTCAAGCATGGTGGTGGGAGTGTCATGGTCTGGGGCTGCATGAGTGCTGCCAGCACTGGGGAGCTACAGTTCATTGGGGGAACCATGAATGCCAACATGTACTGTGACATACTGAAGCAGAGCATGATCCCCTCGCTTTGGAGACTGGACCGCATGGCAGTATTCCAACATGATAACGACCTCAAACACACCTCCAAGATGACCACTGCCTTGCTAAATAAGCTGAGGGTAAAGTTGATGGACTGGCCAAGCATGTCTCCAGACCTAAACCCTATTGAGCATCTGTGGGGCATCCTCAAACAGAAGGCAGAGGAGCGCAAGGTCTCTAACATCCACCAGCGCCATGATATTGTCATTGAGGAGTGGAAAAGGACTCCAGTGGCAACCTGTGAAGCTCTGGTGAACTCCATGCTCAAGAGGGTTAAGGCAATGCTGAAAAATAATGGTGGCCACACAAAATATTGACACTTTGGGCCCAATTTGGACATTTTCACTTAGGGGTGTACTCACTTTTGTTGCCAGCGGTTTAGACATTAATGGCTGTGTGTTGAGTTATTTTGAGGGGACAGAAAATTTGCACTGTTATACAAGCTGTACACTCACTACTTTACATTGTAGTAAAGTGTAATTTCTTCAGTGTTGTCACATGAAAAGATATAAAATATTTTTAAAAATTTTGAGGGTGTACTCACTTTTGTGAGATACTGTATGCAGCTTCTTGTCACATGATTTTTTTGATGTGTGTGTATTATTTCCCCTTCTGAGAACTACAGATGGCATTGCTTGGAACCAGGAGCATGCCTAGATTAATTGCAGCCTGAGCACATTTTTGCTTTTAGTTTTTGCCTCTTGTTTGGTGGTTTGTGGGTTGGGTTACCATGGTAATGAGAACCCCACTGGAGATTATACCAGCTTTTGAATGCTTCTGGTAACCATGCTACACTGTGTACCTTGAACACTCTAAATGCAACCCCATTTTTGCCACTCCATGTGGCCATTTTTGCTGCCCCCCCCCCCCCCCCCTTTGGTTCCTGGAGCAGCAACAGATGACACTGTGGGCTAGTTGCTAGCGCCCTAGCAACCAATAATGCGGTGCAGCTGTGGGTCATTGGTTGCTAGGACACACAACTTCATCAGTTTATAGGATGCAGACGACATCATTGATTGTTATGGAACAGGTGGTGCCAACATCCTGGCAACCAACTCTGTAATGCAGCCATGTGTCGGGCAGTATCATTGGTTGCTAGTATTCTGGAGGCATGGCCACACAACTTCATCAGTTTATAGGATGCAGACGACTGGACCACACAACATCGTTGGTTGTTATGGAACAGGTGGTGCCAACATGCTGGCAACCAGCTCTGAAATGCTGCCATGTGCTTACAGGGCATTGTTACTCAAGCTGCAGTGAGGATGGACACTAGGCTCTGTGCTGTCTGATGCTCTCACCTTAGTTTGCCTCATTGGCTGCACCCCTCATCAGTTTATAAGATGCAGACGACTGGGCCACACAACAACTCCAGCCCAAACTTTTTCCTTCTCTTTTGTATGTATACCGCTTTACTGTTATTCATTAAAATTTCCCATATTTTTTCTTAGAACAAAGCGTGAGAAGAAACGTTATTGGCCACATTTTTAGTAGTGCTGGAATTGCTTACAGAATTGTGTCCCCAATGTGAAGACTTCTCACTTTCTGTCCAGGTGACTGGTTTCAAACAAAACAGGAAGTGAGGTAAATCTCCCTAAGGCCCCTTTCACACTACTGAGACTTCAAAGTCCTGTGATTTTACTGCAATTTTGCCGCGATTTCAGGGAGACTTGAGGTCTCTAGACCTCAACTTGCATCAAAGTCAGACCAAAGTGGTGCAGGGATTAATTTGAAGTCGGCATGAATTGAACTCATACTAATATGAATGGCTGTCATTGGAAATCATGGGGAACGTTCCATACCTTTCCCACACTATGCAAGCTTTGCAGAAGAATTTTCAGTTGGAGTTGGGCTTTATCAGCACAGATATTGATATAGATACAGATATTCTGTCTCAATGGCCCATTTAAAACGGAGAGTGAATATCCATAGCTACTTTAGGCTGGAAACTGCAATGGTACTCCATACTGTGGCCTGTATTTTATGACCCGTTCCAAATCTGTAGGCCATGTTGTGAAACCTGTGGTGTCCTATAGAGTTATTTCTTAATATAGCTGAGAGATTAGAGGAAAGCCCAGTCGCATGACTTTGACAGGTCAAATGGCTCTTGGCCTCTTCATTTTTTATTTTTTTTTGCTTCAGTGTCCTCATGCAAGTTGAACACTAGGCAGATTTGTAATATGCCTCACTGTTCCTGAAAACTGGTTATGTGGCAGTAAGGCCATACTGCTACTTTGTACATAGGGTCTTTAGTCACCATAGCAAGATTTAGGCCAGTACAAGTAGAGGTGCCCAAGACTGTACAAAGTTTCTGAAAATAAACAAAGGAATGCTCAACCCATTGGTAAAATATTCATTTTTGCAGAGTGTGAAAAAATTATCCCGTATTATATTCACACTTGAGTGTCATTATTTTTCATGCTTTTTTTGCACAGTTAAATATGCATTTCTTTTGCATTTTTTGTGCATTCTCAGGCTTGAGTGTTTTTGTTTTACCGAATGGAAAGGTAGCTACTAGGAGGAAACAGCTATTAGGTGCAAGATTGTTCAAAAAACATACGCTATTTACATTTTTTTTAGTGCTCACGTTGAAGTGTATTGGGTGCCCCCAAAGAAGCTTCTCTACTTTTTCTGAATGTTGAATGACAGCACATTTCTCAAATGTGAACGGACCCAATAGTATAAAAAAAACGGATACTGCTCAAAATATCTCAACCTATTATCAAGCACACTGAAGCCGCGTACACACGGGCGGACTGTATGGCCAACTTAGTCCGTCAGACAATCCGACGGACAGTCCGTCCTACTTTCGAATGAACAGACTTGACCACACACGGATGCAAAACAGTCCGTCGAAAGTTTGCGTGATGACGTGTACAGCACGTACGACGGGACTAGAAATAGGAAGTCCAATACACAGCAATGCAACCTTTCGCTGTGTAAATCCTTTCTGAGCATGCGCCATACTTAGTCCGTCGAACTAGCCTACTCACGAGCGGATTGTCCGCTGAAACCAAAGTACGACGGACAATATTACGGAAATTCCGAAATACTTAGTCCGCCAGACTGCACGCTGAAAAAGTCCGCTGAAGCCCACACACGAGCGGACTGTCCGCTGAAATGTGTTTCGACGGACTAAGTTGGCCAGACAGTCCACCCGTGTGTACGCGGCTTTAGGACTAAAGAATGGTGCGTGTCCACACACAGCCTTGGCATGTAGTGAGCTCCTCCTAGTAAAAAAAATAGCTTAAGCTTGGACTCCTATCCATGGGTAGGAGTCCAGGCTGAAGCCATTTTTTTTCAAAGGAGAAGCTCACTACATGCCAAGGCAGTTTGTGGATGGGCACCATTTTGTTGAAGGATGCAATAGAGTAACATAGAAATCTGAATGTCAAGCATTAAAGTGCTTTTGGAAACAGTGCAAACTAGGGCTAAATGTTTTTTTTTTCCCCCTAAACCACTGTAAACACTGAGGCCGCGTACACATGCGGGGACTGTTCGCCCAACTTTGTCCGCTGAACAGTGTTTCGGCAAACAGTCCGCTCGTGTGTGGGCTTTCAGCGGACAGTTTCAGCGAACAGTCCGCTGAACAAGGTTTTTCGGAAATTCCGAAAAACTGTCCGCTGAAACTTTGTTTCAGCGAACAGTCCCCTCGTGTGTAGGCTTGTTCGTCAAACTAAGTTCCGCGCATGCTCAGAAAGGATTTACACGCCGAAAGTTATAATGCAGTGTATAGGACGTTGTATTTTTCGTCCCGTCGTACGTGCCGTTCACGTCATCGCGCACGGTTTCAGCAAACTGTTCGTTCGTCGTGTGTGGCCATGTCCGTCCATGCTAATTTTGAGCGGACTGTTTGCCGAAACTGTTTGACGGACAAAGTTGGGCGAACAGTCCCCGCGTGTGTACGCGGCCTGATTGTCCCACTAAAGTAAGATGAATGTCAGAGTGAAGTGAATGAAGTAAAGCTGGCCATACAATTTTCATTGATGACACGGCTGAAGTTTACACTGTGGGTGGCCTTGTTGGCCCCATCCTGTCAATGTCCTTCAAATAGAAAACCAAAGAAGATTGGTGAAAAACTGGTGGTAAATCGTTCAGGTATTCTGACAGCCACTGCAGGCAGCTGTCAGGATACGTTACTCGGATAGGAGGGATTTGTCCATCTGTTCTGCCCGCAATTTAATAGCATATTGCCATCTTAAAGTGGTTGTAAACCTCAGTCACAAAGTCTAAATTAAGCACATATATCTGTAGTTTTTACTTGTTTATCTCCAAAGCTCTAAGTGCCATTTCTGTCTGGTGCTTCATTCTTCTACCTTTGTTCCTGTGCCATGTGTATAGGGGGGTGTGTCCCTTTCCTCCAATTAGCTCTCACACACAGTACATGAGCTCTAACTACAGCTCTCTGCCCCCTCCTCTGTGATACTGATAGATGAAGAAGGATTTTATAACAATTATGCATTTTTGAAGGGATCAAAAGAAGACTACAGATTAAGGGCTCTTTCACACAGGCGGTCCACCCGACAGACTCTGCTTTGCTCAGTGGGGTATCGATTCATTGATCCCATGCTGAGCAGGCTGATGACAGTTCCGTCTCCGCTCACTGTGCTGAGACGGACCTGTCAAAGTCCCGCTCTCTATGGGGAGATCATATGAAATCGGACAGCCTTTCCGCTTTCATCTGATCCAATTCTCCAGACGGATGGAAGATAGAGTCTCCATCAGTCAGGATTTCACAGACAGGATCGGATAGCGGCAGATGTCAGCGGACATGTCACCGCTAACATCCGCCATTCCATAGGGGTGAATGAAGGGTCCTGGAGCTGATCGGAAAGCCCGTTTGAAAGGCGCCAAACAAGAAAAACTTGTGCAGGAGGATTTGTTTCATCTCTGTATCACCTGAGGCTATTGGGTATATAAGAGGGTTTACAACCACTGGTGACCACCAGTGGTTCTAAAGCCTAAACATTTTTTACCTTAATGCATTCTTTGCATTAAGGTAAAAAATGTTTTGGCATCAGCCCCCCCCCCTTACTTTCTCGGGCCCTTGTTCGATCCAACGCTGTGCACATCTACAGCTCTTCTCTCACCACACTTCCATGTCTCATTGGCTTTGCTGGGGCATCAGGAGCCACTGGCTCCCAGTGCTGTCAATCAAAACCAGTGACGAAGGGGGCAGGGTCGAGTCCTGTTGTCTGTGCCAATGGATGCAGTAGCAGGGCTCAGGAGCAAGCGGCTTCCCATGGTGGCACTGGACAGAGAGGAGGGACCAGGAGCCCCAGCAGGGGACCCGAGAAGAGAAGGTTTGTGGCCACTCTGTTCAATTCTATATAGACGTGTTTGTTTTTTTTGTTTTAATTTACCTTTACAACCGCCTATCTACCCCAGAGTGAGGAAGCAACAATGGTCAACATTTCAGTTTGCATTACCCGTCCAGCAACAGGACTCCAGAAATAAGTATAATTAAGCATTTTCTAGTGGAATGAGCTTTTTTTTCTTTTTTTTTTTTTCTTCAATATTTAAAACACAAGTCAGCCCAATGCTTAAGATTAGACATTGCTCTGAACAATATAAAGTAGCAAAACGAAGAAAAACCCTATAACTCAAAATTCCACAAATATAACATAAAGGCAACTGCTCCCAACATTCCAGACTATTCCTTATTCATAAAAACAATTCAAATCACACTTCAAACATCCACCAGAATATGTAAGTAGAAGGAAATATCATGTTAAAGCCATAAATCCCCACCATTGTAAAAGATTTGGCAGGAAATAGCATAATGGCAATTGCCGAAAAGAAAAAGTTGAAATATGATTGGCTACACTGTATTTGTTTAAAGTGGTATTAACCTTTAAGTGGTATTCACCTTTTGATCCAGCCAGTATATCTGTTATATGTCAACTTCCTTTAACAGAAGTGGAAGTTTATGGAAACTTCCCTCTCTGCAGACTGACAATGCTGCTGTCCAATGACATCTTCATTGCTCCTCCATCTAGAGCAGAGACACCATGTGTGTTATTGGCTGGATCACCAGGTGAAAATAAAGAGAGAAAAGCCAAAAATAAAAGAAAATGAATGCAGTCACTCCATTTATTAATACGTAAGCTGCAATATATACATTTTGTATACATTTTACATACATTTTATATATATATTTTTGTTTCTGTGTTTAATACTGCTAAGATTCAATCCAAATGTTGATTTTCAACATTTAATGATTTGCTGGAAACTTCAGGTTTCAGAAATATGAAATCAAAGAGTGGTTAGAAAGCACCACACATACCACAACTATAATCAAATGCAAACCATTTTTTACAGCCTGACAGATCATTTATGTTTACATTCTTTATGAAGGAAAGGATATGAATCTTTCAATGCACAATCACCAATAACAGCTGCTGGACACATCTGATCATCGCAGGTCCCAGTGGTACATTTGAGAAGGGCAGACATTACACTACACTTTGCACTTAGGTAGGTATCTGCCCCATTATGCTGGATTCACACCTATGCATTTTTAGTGCTTTTTGCATTTTGCAGACTTGCACTACAGTCCAGTCACCATGGTTTCCTATGGAACACATTCTGTAGTGCAAATCTGCAAAATGCAAAAATCACTAAAAATGCCATAGGTGTGAATCCAGCCTTAAAGCTTACCAAACAGATACTTTCCAAAATGTCCTATAGCGTGTGCTTAAAATTCCAACACACTTTGGTGCTTTTTAAAAGACAGCTAGAATGCTGGTAAACTATACAGTCACGTGTCATAGATGTTACAGTGGTGGGGGGTTGTCTGTAATTTTTATCATTTTTTATTTTTTTTGCTATCTTTCGTTCTGTGTCCTTATTGCAGATATTTCCCTTAATTACCTGTCCTGGAGACACAAGAGGAAGCCATCCCAAAGAAAAGGAAATCCAGCTGACACTCAACACGGGTCCATTGGGAGATTTGTTTTTTTAATTGTATAAAATCTCTTTATTTTCTGTTCTGATGATAACTGGCTTTAGGTCACAATTTAAAAGAGTCCCAGATGGTGACACGGTAATAACGGCCTCTCACTTCTGTTTTAATGGGAGGCTCATCTTAAAGAAAACGTAAACCCAACATTTCATATTCCTATTTTGTGCCTGCTGTACCATGTATTTGTCTGAAAAAGTCTCCAGTTCTCTTTGTATTGCTTCCTTTGTGTGAAATCCCTGCCAGGCTTTCTTCCTGCCAGGCTTTCTGCTTTCCTATTAAAAACTGACTACACTATGCAGGAGAGCACAGCATGGTCAGTACTGTAGCTGTGCTGGGAACTCAGTCTGCTCTTCTCCAATGATCAGACTTGTCCTTACATGCCCCGTGCACAGCCATTCACTGGTGCTGCTGTTTCTCCTCCCTTAGCTTTTATTGCAGCTGAGAACAGAGATTATGTTATCACTTGCAATAAACAAAAATACCTTTTCCTTTTTTATATCTATACACAACTTCTTTGCCTTTTATTTATCTTTTAAAGCGGTTGTTTCTTTAAGAATGTGTATGGGGTTAGCCGGTGTTCGATAAGATAGTGTCCCCCATCACATAGTGTCCACCCTGTATTGCGCTTGCGCAGTACAGGGGACAAGGAGAAGCCAAACATCTTCGAAGATAAACAGCGCCTGCGCTATGAGTCCAGGTTCAAGCCCCACCATCCAAGTGGACATAGAGTTAGAATATAAAATAGCGAAGCCGTGCCTGAAGCGTGGCGAGCGAAGCGCGGCGAGCGAAGCGTGGCGAGTGAAGCGAGCCCACGTACGAGCAACCCTATGTCCACTTGGATGGTGGGGCTTCAAGCTAGACTCAGTGCGCAGACGGTGTTCTTCGGAGACTTTCAGAGTCTCCTTGTCCTCCATACTGTGCATACTGGCACACCCTAATTGCCCCATGTTGTGCAGATTTCCCTTTGCGCCCCCCACCCTCCCTGCATCGTTTCCTGTTTCCCTCCTCTTCTCTGCTTCCGGCTGCTGCTCTCTTTAGACCCCCTGAGAAAGGTTCCCAATGGGGCTCCTAAAAAAATTTGCAAAAAAATTATTATTAAAAATAAGATTGTAAAAAAAAACTACTGGTGCCATCCACTGCTCTACTGACAGTAATCTCCACCTTAATGACACATTCCCCTGCTCTACTGACACTCCTCCACTGTAATGACAAAGTCGTCCACTGCTCTACTCACACCGTCCACTGCTCTACTCACACCGCCTACTGCTCTACTCACACCGCCCGCTGCTCTACTCACACCGTCCACTGCTCTACTCACACCGTCCACTGCTCTACTCACACCGTCCGCTGCTCTACTCACACCGTCCACTGCTCTACTCACACCGCCTACTGCTCTACTCACACCGCCTACTGCTCTACTCACACCGTCCACTGCTCTACTGCCACTGCCCTACTGCCACCGTCCACTGCCACCGTCTACTGGTCTACTGCCACCTGACACTGTCCACTGCCCTACTGACACCAACCTCTGCCTCACTTACACCGCCCATGTTTTATACATTTTAAAGTTTGTTTACATTAATTTATAAGAGTGTGTGTGTCTGTATGAGCTTGGGGGTGCACACTATAATGCAATAGGCTGCACACAACTATGGTTGTTTTACAAGGGTGAGGGTTTGCAAACACTAACTGTACTTCAGCTGGGAAATATCAGGGTCCCCTTTGCAGGTACAGGCCTAGGCCACCATGCGTAACTCTACAGTAATCCAACACTACACAAGCATTCCTACAACTGAGAAATAGTCAGAATTTTGACCAGTTTGCAACAGTGATATCACCTCTTGTATTTGGGAAGATGCAGTATGATTATTGCCTGGTCAGAGAGGAAAGTGAACTCAGAAACAAGACTCGGACTCCATGAACTTTCAGCTGGTTCCCTGTTCACACTTGCATTGTAGGAAACAGCTAGGGCTAAATGGTTAATTTGTCTTCACTGCTGTCAGCCAGGAGGGTTAGTATGACAGTGACAGCTGTCACCTGTTCTGAAGACTCACCCACCATCTGAATCTTCAGCCTGTCCTTGTCAACTTCTGTACAGTCCAGAACCATACGGTCAGCTACAGCAAAGAGATCCTCAGGCTAAAATATTCTAGTATTGTAAGCACTCAGATTCATACAGGAGTATGAAAAATAGTAGATGGAAAAACATTTAAGACTTTCCTTTAATGCCCGTTTTTTTGTCAAAGGGTTGTTATAATAAATAGTCAAAAACAGCCTAACCTCCCAATGAAGTAAAAAAAATCTTAAGTTGTAATGTAGAGAGAGTAGAACTCCAAAAAGAGTAATTAAAGACGTCCATATATATGTTATTCTTTTGGGGGTACTAATCAACAATAAAAATAACTTACCAGAATTTCTTATTGTCACTCCTTTTCATTTCAAGTTTTACTTAAAGGAGTTGTAAACCCTTGTGGTTTTTCACCTTAATGCATTCTATGCATTAGGGTGAAAAACCTTCTGTAGTGCTGCAGCCCTCCAGTGCCCCAGTTTTACTTAACTGAACCTGGATATCTTCTCCCCGTGGACAAGCTCACCAGCTCTAGCTGGTGTCTCGTGTCCTGATTGGATAGATTGATAGCAGTGCAGCCACTGGCTCCTGCTGCTGTCAATCAAAATGAGGCGGGGGTGGGGCCGAGTCCTGTTTTCTGTGTCGAACGAGCGCTTCTCCGACGGGACACTCAAGAAGAGGAGGAGCCAGGAGTGCCACGGAGGGACCCCAGAAGAGCAGGATGAGGGCCACTGCATAACCAACTGCACAGCGGAGGTAAGTATGACATGTTTTTTTTTTTTTAATTGAACCTTTACAACCCCTTTAAGGGCCCAAAGCAGGGAGAGAGTGCCTGTGGTTTAGGAGGAGGACGAGTCTGTGAGATTCAATACCTTATTTCTACATAAAGAGCTCAAAGATGCAGTGCCACTCCTGACCCAACCTGTCCATATAGTAGAAAGGGAAAAAAAGAGTCTGCTTTTTTGTTTGTTTTAAATAAAACGTAAACTCCATCTGGCTGTAGTTGTTCAAAAAATAACCAGCATTTTGTAGGATTCAACAAACACAACTGACAATTGTAAGCTTGCTACCAAAATGATTACTGAGGATGGATAGGAAGTGATATCGGCCAAAATGATTTCCCAACTTTATGATAAAAATCATTCCCTGCAGAAGATTGCTTTCAAAAATCTTTATCAATACTAATATTTTTTTAGAGCCACCTGTCATTTTCAGGTCCGAGGGAACCCCTCCTAATACAAATGTATTGGGGTCATTGAGAAAACGCCCCTTACATTGATGTTCAGTGGGAAGAATGCTCCCTTAAAGAAAGCTTAAAAAAGATAAATGGTGCCATTCCGCTCGCTTCGCTAAGTGGCGTTAGACTCCGAACTATGCAGGCACCAACAGGTTGAAGGTCAATCGGTGACAGCTCCAGGAATCCCTAGCAACCTCTGGTGGAACCCAAGGGGTCCACAGAACCTCAACCTTTTTTTTTTAGTTTGGAAGAACCATTGAAATAACTTTCTGGTCTCAGAGAGCCCTTACTAATAATTACTATTGCTACATTAGTATATAAATGTGATGGTCGCTGGGAGAAACATCTTACACTTGTGGTCGTTGGGAAGAATCCCCCAGATAGCCAAAAAGATCATTATTGTCAGCGGTTACTTAAGGGAGAAGCAGAAAATTGCTTATTTTTCAAGAAACCCCTAGCAATCTCTGAAGGAGCCTGGGATTCCATGGAACCCTGGTTGAGAAAGGCTGGTCTATACAGTTACACAGTTTAGTTTCCAAAATCAAGCGATCAGAAAGAGAGGCTGATCACAGCGATCCTGCACGGGTTCCATAAAACAATTGTACAGTATATTACTTTTGTTCTTTTAGCTATACTCTCCTCTTTTTTTTTTTTTTTTCTTCCAACAAAGTGTATGTATGTTTAGCTATACTCATGAATAATGTGAAGGTATAAAAACTTTGTAAAGTTTCAAAAAAAATGATTGACCTGTTTGTCTATCCATGTCTTCTATCATAGAGCTATCTCTTGTTGCTCTTCACTTTCTATTGACCCCCAATTAGGTGTATTCTTTCCTTTACGCTCTCTATTAGTAAAAACTGAAAACTGTCAACTGTCTCCACATGAGCCCTGACATCATACAATGTTACACTGTTGTTTTGGTGATTTGTTTTCACAAAAATGATCCATCACTGTTTACTGCAAACCGTGTTGATTTACATGTGATCATCATACAGAGTTGCGTGCCCATGTGTCAAAAAAGAATTGAAGTAAGAGAAACCTATAGTGAAGAAGTCAGGGGGCTTTCATTGATGACCTCTCCTTCTGAAAATACTTGTTTCCTGGCTGTCAATGGCTTCAGCTATTCAGTCACTAAATTAGAACGCAGATCAGACAGCTGCAGTCTTCTGATCTATATAGTTTTGTGTCAGTGCCTAAAAAACAATATTCCTGCCCAGGCGCAGGTATAGATTTCCTTTAATTCAGCCCTACTGCAAGCATTTCTCCTCGATAACTTGGCAACTTCGATGTCTGAAAATCCAGGATTTATCAAAAAAACAAGGTGTCCAGCTTAAAAAAATGTAATTGCGTTTGAGGCATTTTATACATCATCTGATAGCAAAGTCATCAAAAAACCTTTTGATTTACAAAGGACAATCGGGTACAAAAGGAGTGGTGGTTATGCTGTGACTCATGGTTCCACAGCAGTTTCCATTATTAACTGGGAACTGAAAGTTTCTGGATAACTGGAGACCCAAAGCTTGATTCTAAATCCATGCTAGGACTTGTAGTTCCCCAGGAGGTACAAAGAGGTTACTCATACAAGTTGTTAATAGGATCTTACCTTGCTCCAGAGGAAAGCTTTATGGTCAGTTATATGCTTAGGATGAGACAGTTCCAGTAATTCCTGGCTGAGTTGTCCTCTTGCTGTGCCAGACTTGGGATATTATTAAGCTGCACCCTGGCTTGTCCTTTGTCACCCTGAGCTGAAGCAGATCCCCTCCACTAGTCCACACTGAGCTGCTCCTTGTGTGCTGCTGCAGAGCTGTCCTTCTCCTGGTCTGCTGCTCTCATCAGACGGGATGCCATTTGGCTGCACTAACTCCCAGCCTGCGAGTTTCCATAAAAGTCCTGCTGTCAGGTCATCTACCACATTCCAGACAATCCAAAAGCAGCTCTCAGCTGTTCACCACTCACACATACACATACATACAGCCTTGACTCTTCCCACTGTGACCCCCTGCATGGGAAACCACTTCATTCCTGGGCAATGAATGAGCGTAGGGTGATGGGAGCCGTGGCACAGAAGGGGTTAACCCCTTGGTGCAGGATGCTGGAAGCAGGATCCGTTCTCCCATCATCCAGACATGAGGTCTCTTGGATCCGTACCTCCTGGACTCTCCCCCCTCCTTTGCAGAAAGGGAAGCGGATAACTTTTTATGAAGTTTTTCAAAACTTTTCTTAGATATTTGCTTCCCTCACAACAAGTTTCTAAAAGTTCAGGACAAGCGGAGTCTCTAGCCTGCGGTCTGGAAACAGAAACTGAAAGTTAAATTGTAATAAAAGGCAAAATCTTGTATTTTTGTTAGTGTGGAGAGGGATTAGAATGCCTGACAGGTTTTTATTGCTGTGTGTCCCCATTAGGGAGATTCACCCCTTTTAATTGTTCTGGTGACCATTATCAATGAGAGTGAAAGTAAAAGAAAATCCCAAATTTTGGGCTGTCAGCAGATAATGAATAGAGGGAAATCTTCTAATGGAGACACTAGGTCTGGTGTCAGCCTGGGATTCCCTCACTTTGGAGGGATTTTCCCTCTCTTCCTGTTGTAGCCAAGGGAAGTGAAGGGAAATCTCCCCAATGGGACAGTTTACAAAAAAAATATATAACCCTCTTTTATTCAAAATGAAAAAATAAGTTTTGTCTTTAGATATGCGGAAGTGGTACAAAAAAAACAACCTGTACCTACAGATAAGCTTACAATAAAGCACCGTTTAGGTAATATTCACACCAGCAACAGCCGATGACTCTCCCCCCGCGCATGCGCAGTGTCGCTCTGCATTCAGGGCATACAGTATGCCGTGCAATGGCGGAGTCGACGAACCTGGAAGAAAAATTGGGTGAAGATAGAAGCGCTGGGGAAGCCGTGACAGAGCCATGCTCTGGAGGGCTCCGTTTCCGTTTGCAGACAAATGTGTTAATGTGCTACATTATGCCAAAAACCTGCAGGAGACCCTTTTTTTTAACATTTTGGCAGTTTACTACCACGTTCACTAAATGCTCCCGTTTCCAACCCTTTGTCCTTCAACTGTGGAAGACTTTTTCTTCTACAATCTACTATGGCTGATATATATCTGTATCAAATAATGTATTGCAAATGAAAAGCCTGTCATTCCCTGGGAGCATAAACGCAATCCTCACCACAGAAGTAAGGGTCTATGCATCCATGTAAATGAAGCCTTAAAGCCTAACTGCACATTTAAGGTCCCTTTAAATAGTTTGTTTGGGCCATGCTGGCTCAAATGAACAATTTACTACACCAACAGGTTCATTTGTTGGGTGCGTGCTATTAAGGGAATGTAGCCTCGGCTACAGCGCTGCTTTCCGGCAGTGGGATAGGAACTTCCCTTCCCACTCCCAGAACATAATATAAAGTCAGGCTGAGCGCTGCAGGCTTCCTCTGATTGGGCTCAGAGTTTGTGATATCATCCACCTGCCTCTCTGCCTCAGCCAGTCAGAGGAACCTTTGTATAGATCTTTCTTTTGGTGGTATTTGATCACCTCTGCGTTTTTTATTTTTTGAGCTATAAACAAAAACAATATATATTTTACTTTTTGCATATACATATCCAATAAAAAAATGTAAAAAAAAAATGTATTCATCAGTTTAGGTCAATATGTATTCTTCTATGTATTTTTGGTACAAAAAAGTTTTAGCGTCTATAAATAGGGGATAGATTTATGGCATTTTTTTACATTTATTTTTTACTAGTAATGTCTGTGATCAGCGATTTTTATCGAGACTGCGACATTGCAGCGGACAGATTGGACACTTCTGACACTTTGGGTCCATTGACATTATTGCAGGGATCAGAGCTAAAAATAGCCACTGATTACTGTATAAATGACACTGGCAGGGAAGGTGTTAACACTAGGGGCGATCAAGGGGTTAAGTGTGTCCTATGGAGGTGTTTATAACTGTGGGGGGATGGGACTGACTGGGATTAGAGAGAGATCGCTGTTCTTGATCACTAGGAACAGACGATCTCTCTGTACTCCCCTGTCAGAACGGGGATCTGCTTTGTTTACATAGGAAGATCCCCGTTCGGCCTCTCTGAGGAGCGATCGCGGGTTGCCGAAAGACCTGTGCATCGGCACCCCCACCATGCAGCGGGCACGCCCGCAGTGTTTTGTGCACGAAACAGAGTACAGGTACGACGTTTCACGTGATAGGTCCCCCCTGCCGCAGTATATATGCAGTGGGTGGTCCTTAAGTGGTTAAAGACATGGACAAATAAACCAATTAAACAAAATACACCACAAAAAACAAAACAAAAAAAAAACACAAATACAAAACCACTACAAAAAAATAGAGCATACCTAAAAGCCATCATAACAATAGGCGTCTAAATAGCATAGTAATACCAGCCTGCTTTGCATATAGACTCTGCTTTAAAAAAATGTTTTAACTATACAGCTAAACCGACAAGAGCCTAAGGCTGGCCATACATTATACAATTTTCTTGTACCATTTTCCTTAAGATTTAGCAGAACCATATAATATGAGGTCAAACATAAACACTTTCAATTTCTATGCAATCAGTCATGCCCTTGCAGCACATACAGTACTTGAAGGTAAATCTAATGTAAATTGAATAAAATCTAATGTAAATTGAATGAGAAAATTGTATAATGTATGGCCAGCTTAACTCAATACAGAGCTCATATGGTCTAGCCAAGGTGACCAAATTGCATTAAACTGCTTCAATGAGTTTCTAAGAGAATAAGTGTGTGTCTCTCATCAGAAACACACTTGTTGAGATCAGATATCCAGTTGGATAGGGTTAGACGGTGCCGGTAAATCCACTTTAAGGCAATTTGTCTTCGAACCAAAAACAGCGCACTTTTTTTTCGTTTTGTGTTTTTTTTTTCTCCCTTTTTTAGATTCAGATTTACTTTTATTTGAAAAAGTGTTAAAGCTGAAGCAAAGTCCGCTATATTTGTTTTTAAGGCCCCCAGGAGGGTTATGTCATAGTGTGCACAGCATATTAGTACATTATGGCAGACATACCTATCATAAGATGTCCTTCAGCACAGCTTCCATCTTCTCCCACTCTTCCTTCCAGGTCCCGTGACTTCAGCCACTTGATAGGTCAGGCTGCGATGACGCCACTCCCGCACATGCACACGGGAGTCACATCGCTGCGGCACATTTGGGGCCATAAATGTTCCCTGAGCTGTGCATGCGTGGCCCAATGAACATGACAGCCAACAGGCAGAAGGAGGCATTTATTGCAGAAGAGACCAATAAGGGTCTCTTCTGTCATAAATATTGTGCCCGTCAAACATTTGTTTAAAATACAACTTTACTTCCACTTTAAAGACATAGACAAATAAATCAATTAAACAAAATACACCACAAAAAGAAAAAAAACACAAATACAATGTATTCACACATTACATATTGCTAGATACACATTTATGGCTTTGATCACCCCTGATGTTAACCCCTTTCCAGCCAGTGTCATTAGTATAGTGACAGTGTATATTTTTAGCACTGATCACTGTATTAGTGTCCCTGGTGATGTCTGCTGCAGTTAGTCAGTTTCCCCCCAGTGTCAGTTAAGTGTCAGATTGCCTGCCACACTTTTGCAGTCCTATTATAAGTCGCTGATTAGTGTCATTAATAGTATATAACAAAAAAAAAACTGTCTGTATCTGTAGCATAGTTTGTAGACGCTATAAGACATTGTATTTGTTTTAATTGTTTTATTTGATGTTTTACTGCAAAAAGTTAAAAATAGTTTTTTATTTTTTGTTTTTCAGTGGAAACTTAACTGAGAAGTAGAAACTGGAAACCCCGTAGCAACCTTTGGAGGAACCCTGGAATTCCACGGAACCCTGGATTGTTCCCACAATGCAAGAGATCAGAAAGAGAGGCTGATCACAGTGATCCTACATGACTTACATAAAACAACTGTACAGTATATTACTCTTGTTTTTGCCTATATCGATATGAATAACGTGAAGATATAAAATCTTTGTAAAGTTTAAAAAAATGATTGTCCTGTGTTTGTCCATCCATGTCTTCTATCATAGATTTTTTTGTCAAGAATTTTGGTCTTTTTTTGTTTACAGCTCAAAAAATTAAAACCCCAGTGGTGATCAGATACCGCCAAAAGAAAGCTCTATTTGTGTGAAAAAAATGTATATAAATTGTGTTTGGGTACAGCGTTGCATGACTGCAAAATTACCAGTTAAATTAGCACAATGCTAAATTGCAAAGGATGGCCTGATCGTGAAGTAAAACCTTCTGGCGCTCAAGTGGTTAAACATGAAGTTTGGCTTTAAAATAGTCCTAACATCAGATATATTTGTTCATGCACGCTATGTGTAAGTGTAACACTTCTAGGTATACAGTATATTACATCTCACAGCGATCACAGTACTTCCCCTGGCAGTGCAGTTCTCTCCAGAAGGATGATGATGATGGTTCAGGCGTCATCCAGGCTCAGCATCTATTTCCTGGACTGAGATGCTGGCTTTGCAGGCCAGAGCACCTGTTGCCATTTTTCTGCACCCCAGTTCCTATGTTTCCATGTTTTCATGCACAGTTGAGCTGCTTCGCCTTGTTTCCACTTCCTATACATGAAAACATAGGAACTGGGGTGCAGAAAATTTCAGCCGGTGGTCTGAACTGATGAGTTAAAATGTCAAATATTTGGCTGTAGTGGGAGGCAGTTTGTTTGCCGAAGGGCTGGAGAGCGGTACAATATGGAGTGTCCGCAGGTAACAGTGAGGCATGGTGGAGGTGCAGTGCAAGTTTGGGGTTGCATTTCTGCAAATGGAGTTGGACATTCGGTCATGATCAATAGTGTCCTCAATGATGAGAGATACAGGCAGATACTTCATGCCCGGGCTGGCCATTGGGCACACTGGGCATTTGCCCAGTGGGCCTCATGTCCAAGGGCCGTCTTTAATGCAGGGTGATGTGCTGTGATGGTACGTTTTGTGTGCTAGGCGGGGAGGCCAGAGGTGCTGGAGCGGTGACCATCGGGGCTGGAGCAGTGAAACCATGAGGCCGGTATGAACTGGAGCAGGAGGAGTGCCAGGATCGCAGCTGTTGTTCAGTGGCCATCTTGGCTGTGACTGAGTACTGGAGGAGAGTGGGGATCACTGCTGGAGGAGAGAGTAGATTGAAACTGCAGAAGAGTGAGTGGAGATTGCAGAGGGAGCCTGGTGGACAGCTCACCATTGCATTGGCATGGAGGAGGTAGTGGAGAAGGCCGCACCTCCAGGGGTGAGTGCAGCGGGAGTTGGGGGCATGCAGCAGGCAGCTGTAGTGACCTCGCCCCTGTGGGTGTTTGTTGGAGGTCATTTTCCCCTGTGCCTTCAATTTAAGTAGCAGAGATTTCAGGCTTAGCTAGCACTGGGATGTTGGGGCAGAGAGCTAAATTGCATTGGGGGGGGGGGGGGGGGTACTGATAAGCAGTGCCCTATCTGTGTGCATGTCCCCTGTCACACTTGCCGGTTTCCGTCTCTCCATACCCTCATGCTGTGACAGCGTGTGAGAAAAGGAATGCTGATAACTGGAAAGTTTATTTACATGTGATCAGTTCAGACCCGATTACGGGCCCTTTAACATGATCTGTGATCAGCCAAAGGACACAGCAATCACAGAGCATGCCAGATGCGCACCCCAGGGAACATCACAGCTGCCCTGTAACTGTTTTTCGGCTATAGCGTGGGTTGGAAGTGGTTAAAAAGAAAAAATAAGGCTGCTCAGTCTAAAATAACCGGGCTTACTTTTTGTCCCAGTCTGGGCCTGATCTTGCCATACTATCAGGGAGATGTATGATTGGCCCCAAATTTATTCTACAGCAGAACATACAGCCAATGTCATTAAAGCGGAGTTCCCGACACTTTTTTTTTTTTTTTTATTGATCCGAGGATAATGCATTATTACATAAAATAAAAATATTATAAAAGTTTAATAGTGGATGTTGCTAAAATATATATTTTATACTCACAATTTTGTACCTCCTGTTGTGGCCCTTACCATCATGATTGTGGGCATGTGAAGCCCAATCAATAACGCGTCTGGAATAATCATTGGAGAGCTGCATGCCAGCATGTACCTCTCAAACTCGCGCATGTGCGATTCACCCGCAGTCGTGGCGCCGATTGTTTCTAAAGTTGCCATAACAACGGGTGGTGACTGAGGAAGGTTCCGTCCCATTGTTATGGCAACTGCCTTAAATTGCGTCATTTCCTGTCAGGACCTAGGAAGTGTACCTAGAAGAATCGATGCTGTTTTGAAGAAATGGTGGTCACACCAAATATTCTCTTCTGTTTATTTACTTTACTTTTTTGTTAATTGATAAAAATAAACTATTAGCACTTCTATTTCTGAAAGAATTCCTAATTCAAAATTTTTTTTCAGACCTGCTTAAAACTTTTGCACAATATCGTGTATGTGCGTGTATATATATATATATATATATATATATATATATATATACACACACACACACACAGACACACACTCACTGACCACTTTATTAGGTACACCCGCTCTATTCCTTGGTAACAAAAACTGATAACCAGCCAATCACATGGCAGCAATTCTGTACATTTCGACATCTAGATGTGGTGAAGACGAATTGTTGAAATTCAAACAGAGCATCATAATGGGGAAGAAAGGGGATTTAAGTGACTTCAAACTTGAGATGGTTGTTGGTGACTGGTCTGAGTATTTCAAAAACTGCTGATCTACTGGGATTTTCACACAGAGCCATCTCTGGGTTTACAGAGAATGGTCCGATAAAGAGAAAATATCCAGTGAGCGGCAGTTGTGCGGGCAAAAATGCTTTGTTGATGTCAGAGGAGAATGGGCAGACTGGTTTAAGAGGATAGAAGGGCAACAGTAACTCAAATAATAAACACTCCTTACAACCAAGGTATGCAGAATACCATCTCTGATCGCACAGCACATCGAACAGCACATCGAACCTTGAAGAAAATGGGTTAAAGCAGCAGAAGACCACACCGGGTGCCACTACTGTCAGCTAAGAAACTGGAAACTGAGGCTACAATTCGCACTGGCTCATCAAAATTGGACAATAGAAGATTGGAAAAAAGTTGCTTAGTCTGATAAGTCTTGATTTCAGCTGCAGCATTCTGATGGTCGGGTCAGAATTTGGCGTAAACAACAGAAAAGCATGGATTCATCCTGCCTTGTATCAGCGGTTCAGGCACTGGTGGTGTAATGGTGCGGGGGATATTTTCTTGCCACACTTTGGGCCGATTAGTACCAATTGAGAATTGTTTAAACACCGTGGCCTACCTGAGTATTGTTGCTGACCATGTTCGTCCCTTTATGATACAGTGTACCCATCTTCTGATGGCTTCTTCCAGCAGGATAATGCACCATGTCACAAAGCTCAAATCATTTAACGCTGGTTTCACTGTACCCAAATTGCCTCCGCAGTCACCAGATTTCAATTCAATTCAACATTTGGTATGTGCCAGAATGCAAGATTCACATCATGGATGTGCAGCTGAAAAATCTGGAGCAACTGCATAATGCTATTATGTCAACATGGAACAAAATCTCTAAGGAAAGTTTCCAACACCTTGTTGAATCTATGCCACAAAGAATAAAGGCAGTTCTGAAGGCAAAGGGGGGTTCCAACCTGGTGCCAGGCATTCATAATAAAGTGGCCAGTGAGTATATGTATATATATATATATATATATATATATATATACACACACACACACACACACACAGTATTTCACAAAAGTGAGTACACCCCTTGCATTTGTGTGAATATTTTATTATATCTTTTCATGTGACAATACTGAGAAGAGATTACACTTTGCTACAATGTAAAGTAGTGAGTGTACAGCTTGTATAACAGTGTAAATTTGCTGTCCCCTCAAAATAACGCAACAGACAGCCATTAATGTCTAAACCACTGGCAACAAAAGTGAATACACCCCTAAGTGAAAATGTTCAAATTGGGCCCAAAGTGTCAATATTTTGTGTGGCCACTATTATTTTCCAGCACTGCCTTAACCCTCTTGGGCATGGAGTTCAACAGAGCTTCACAGGTTGCCCCTGGAGTCCTCTTCCACTCCTCCAGGACAACATCACGGAGCTGGTGGATGTTAGAGACCTTACACTCCTCCACCTTCCATTTTAGGATACCCCACAGGTGCTCAATAGGGTTTAGGTCTGGAGACATGCTTGGCCAGTCCATCACCTTTACCCTCAGCTTCTTTAGCAAGGCAGTGGTCTTCTTGGAGGTGGGTTTGAGGTAGTTATGTTGGAATACTGCCCTGCTGCCCAGTCTTCGAAGGGAGGGGAGCATGCTTGGCTTTGGTATGTCACAGTACATGTTGGAATTCATGGTTCCTTCAATGAACTGTAGCTCCCCAGTGCCGGCAGCACTCATGCAGCCCCAGACCATGACACTCCCACCACCATGCTTGATGGTAGGCAAAACACACTTGTCTTTGTACTCCTCACCTGGTTGCCGCCACACACACTTGTCACCATCTGAACCAAATAAGTTTATTTTGGCCTCATCAGACCACAGAACATTTATTGTTCCAATAATCCATGTCCTTATTTTGCTTGTCTTCAGCAAACTGTTTGTGGGCTTTCTTGTGCATCATCTTTAGAAGAGGCTTCCTTTTAGGACAGCCATGCAGACCAATTTGATGCAGTTTGCCGCGTATGGTCTGAGCAATGACAGGCTGACCCCCCCACCCCTTCAACCTCTGCAGCAATGCTGGCAGCACTCATAAGTCTATTTCCCAAAGACAACCTCTGGATATGACATTGAGCACATGCACTCAACTTCTTTGGTCGACCATGGCGAGGCCTGTTCTGAGTAGAACCTGTCCTGTTAAACCGCTGTATGGCCTTGGCCACTGTGCTGCAACTCAGTTTCATGGTCTTGGTAATCTTCTTATAGCCTAGGCCAGTGATGGCGAACCTTGGCACCCCAGATGTTTTGGAACTACATTTCCCATGATGCTCTGGCACTCTGCAGTGTAGTTGAGCATCATGGGAAATGTAGTTCCAAAACATCTGGGGTGCCAAGGTTCGCCATCACTGGCCTAGGCCATCTTTATGTAGAGCAATAATTTTTTTTTTTTTTCAGATCCTCAGATTTCTTTGCCAGGAAGTGCCATGTTAAACTTCCAGTGGTCAGTATGAGAGAGTGAGAGCGATAACACCAAATTTAACACACCTCCCCATTTACACCCGAGACCTTGTAACACTAATGAGTCACATGACACCGGGGAGGGAAATAGCTAATTGGGCTCAATTTGGACATTTTCACTTAGGGGTGTACTCACTTTTGTTGCCAGCAGTTTAGACATTAATGGCTGTGTGTTGAGTTATTTTGAGGGGACAGCAAATGTACACTGTTATACAAGCTGTACACTCACTACTTTACATTGTAGCAAAGTGTCATTTCTTCAGCGTTGTCACATGAAAAGATATTTTATATTTACAAAAATGTGAGGGGTGTACTCACTTTTGTGTGTCTATATATTTATTTATATATGTACACACAGGTACATCTCATAAAATTTCAGTAATTCAATTCAAAAGGTGAAACTCATTATATAGATGCGTTACACACAGATTGATATTTCATTCTTTTAAATTATTATGGCTTACAGCTAGTGAAAACCCCAAATTCAGTATCTCAAAAAATTTGAAAATTACAAAAGACGAATAAAAAAACAAACTGAATACTGGAAAGACAGCTAGGCTGTCTGAGACAGCATGGAAACCGAATCCAGGAAGTGACCTCAGCGGGAAGGGATACAAACAACCAGTGTGGACAGCAAACCGGAAGTGATGTCATCAAAGTCATTGAAGAAGGAACCAATTAGCTGTTACGAAACGCGTTGCATGTATATGATGTCCTCCTACCCATTCACCCTTTTGTAAGTGTTTGTAACCCTTTTGGGAAATATAAAGTTTTAATTCTGCACTTAGAGGCGCCTTTTTTTATTTTAATTTTACTTGCAGAGATTGCTTCTCTCTTCGGCTAGATTCACACCTATGCAGTTTTAGTGCGTTTTGCATTTTTCAGATTTGCACTACGGTCCATTTAACATGGTTTCCTATGGAACACGTTCTGTAGTGGAAATCTGCAAAATGCACTAAAAATGCATAGGTGTGAATCAGGCCTTCAAGTGCTGCTTGAAGTCCCTCTTCTATTTCTACATAGACTGATATCTTCCTGGTCTGTTACTCAGAGCGCCCTTATACACACTTTTATCTGAACATTTTCCACAGTCTGTAATGATTTGGGGAGCCATATCATCTGCTGGTGTTGGTCCACTGTGTTTTATCAAGTCCAAAGTCAGGAAATTTACCAGGAAATTTCAGGGCAGTGGTTATCAACCCAGTCCTCAGGGCCTACTAACAGGCCAAGTTTTATGTATTACCTTGGGGAGATGCAGACTAGAATACGGCAATCACTGATCAGCAAATGATATCACCTGTGATGTATTTCAGTTATCTTGAAAACCTGGCCTGTTAGTGGGCCCTGAGGACAGGGTTGGTGAGCACTGTTCTAGAGCACTTCACGCTTTCTTCTGCTGACCAGCTTAATGGAGATGCCAATTTCATTTTCCAGCAGGACTTGGCACCTGCCAAAAGTACCAATACCTGGTTTAATGATCGTGGTATCACTATGCTTGATTGGCCAGCAAACTCGTCTGACCTAAACCCCATAGAGCAGTAATGGTGAACCTTGGCACCCCAGGTGTTTTGAAACTACATTTCCCATGATGCTTCAGCACTCTGCAATGTAGATGAGCATCATGGGAAATGTAATTCCAAAACATCTGGGGTGCCAAAGTTAGCCATCACTGCCATAGAGAATCTGTGGGATATTGTCAAGATGATAGACACCAGACCCAATGAGCAGACGAGCTGAAGGCTGCTATCAAAGCAACCTGGACTTTCATAACACCTCAGCAGTGCCACAGGCTGATTGACTTCATGCAAAAGGAGCCCGACCAAGTATTGAGTGCATACTATACTGTACTTGGACGTATGTTTCAGTAAAGCCCCAGACACACCATCAGATTTTCTGCTGATTTCTTCAGATTTACCAAAACCATATAATATGAGGTCAAACCTTAGGAGTTTCAATGTGTATGCAATCAGGCCGGCCCTTCTACTACATGGTTTTGGTAAATCTGAAGGAAAAACAGAGCAGAAAAACTGATAGTGTGTATGGGGCTTAAGCCAGCATATCTGTATTAAAATTTTTTATTTTTTTGGGTCTTGTGTAATATTCAAATTTTCTGAGATACTGAAATTTGGGTTTTCACAAGCTGTCACTATATAACCAAAATTATTTGGACGCCTGCCTTTTATACGCACATGAACTTTAATGGCATCCCAGTCTCATTAGTCCGTAGGGTTCAATATTGAGTTGGCCCACCCTTTGCAGCTATAACAGCTTCAACTCTTCTGGGAAGGCCGTCCACAAGGTTTAGGAGTGTGTCTATGGGAAAGTTTGTCCATTCTTCCAGAAGTGCATTTTTGAGGTCAGGCACTGATGTTGGACGAGCCGGCCTGGAATGCAGTCTCCGCTCTAATGCATGCCAAAGGCGTTCTATTGGGTTTAGGTCAGGACTCTCTCGTTCATGTCTTTATGGACCTTGATTTGTGCACTGGTCCAAATCATTTGGTGGGAAGGGGGGATTATGGTGGGGGGTTGTTTTTCAGGGGTGGGACTTGGCCCCTTAGTTCCAGTGAAGGGAACTCTTAAGGCGTCAGCATACCAAGACATTTTGGACAATTTCATGCTCACGTTGTGGGAACAGTTAGTTTCTTCCTGTTCCAATATGACTTCGCACCAGTGCACAAAGCAAGGTCCATTAAGACATGGATGAGCCTGACTGGTCTTTTTTATGTGGGGTTTGAAAGACCAGGTTACCAGTCTATAAAAGCAGAAGACTACAACCTACTCCCCTGCCCCCTCCTCCAGGTAGATTACACAAACTATTAATTCCAGGTATCTCCCAGGCACCAGGGGTGCAGAAAACTTAGAACCATTAGCACAGTACAATACTTTTAAAAAGGGTGCCTTGTTTTGAGATCTCACATAGCCTGGGGGCCCCCTGTGGCCACCATTCCATATTTCTAGTATAGTGGGCTAATACCATTGGAAGGTGGTGGTAGGCATATTTTAGAATATAGAAAATGCACAGAAAAAAAAAAATCTTTAATAAAATATAATTTCCACTGAAGACATTACACAAGTTATATTTTTTGTTATTGGTGTTTATTTACTAAAACATACCAAGGATATATACATTGTTATTTAGCTTATTTGTCCTCTTCTGTAATAGATACAAACCGCTCGCAAGACGAACACAAAAATACAACTGCTGTACATCAAAGAGTAACAAGTCACCAAATCAAACTTTAACATTGTGCAAATATATTCAGTATATTCCAAATATAGACAGTAGAAAATGTACATATAATTTTATATCTCTACCCTTTCTTCTTAGTACAAATTGAGTATGTTGCAGTTAGAATGTCATGTTATGTATCAGTAGTAATACACTTGTCCTTATAAGACTTAAAGGGTCAGTCCACCCTTGAAGGCAATCTGCAACAAAGCAAAATTTGTGTGTGAGAAGCAGTAGGTAGAAATGCATTTCTATGGCACCCAGCCGATATATTCTTTGCAGACAGTAAAGCCTCGTACACACATTACGATTGTTGCCCAAATTGAGCGTCTGATTTTTGTCAAAAGGGCGTGTGTCAGGATCTTGTCTTGCATACTAACGGTACACAATTGTCGTGCCACAAACATGAACGTAGCGATGTACTACAAGGAATTTCAGCTCTTGAGCGCCACCTTTTGGGCCCCTTCTGCGAATTTCAAGTTTGGTGAGCATTGATTCCAAGCATGCGTGTTTGTACTTTCCACTTTTGTGTGATGGATTTGTGTACTGACCATACGAAAATCTGACTTCAAACCGTTGTCCGCCAAAAATTTACTAGCCTGTCATCCAACATTTGTTGGCCAAACGCTGGACAACAATTGTCAAAAGGAGCGCACCAACGGTAAGATATTAGGACAACAGTCTGTCAACAGACAATCCCCTTCTGTGTTTAAGAGGCTTTAGTCTGGCCATATACGATACAAATTTTCTTGCACAATTTTCCTCTAGATTTACCAACACATATAATATGAGGTCAAACCTAAACACTTCAGTTTGTATGCAGTCAGGCCCTTGCACTATATAGTTGAATGTAAATCTAAAGGAAATTGAACAAGAAAATTGTCTAAATGTATGGCCATCTTTAACCACTTGCCAACCGCTGCACGCCGATATATGTCGGCACAACAGTAGCAGTGGGCAAATGGGCGTACCTGTACATCCCCTTTAATTGGCGGGTTATTGTGATTTTCTTTACCAATAATATGTAGAAGAACACATATCTGCCTAAACTGAGGAAAAGTTTTTTCCCCAAGTTGTCGCTCTTCTTTTGTTTATAGCGCACAAAATAAAAACCGCAGAGGTGATCAAATACCACCAAAAGAAAGCTCTATTTGTGGGGGGAAAAAAACGTCAATTTTGTTTGGGTGCAACATCGCACCACCGGGCAATTGTAAGTTAAAGCGACGCAAGGGCCGAATCGCAAAAACTGCTCTGGTCAGGAAGGGGGTAAAATCTTGCGGGGCTGAAGCGGTTAAGCCTCATGCACACCGACGCTTGGGGTTGTAAGAGAAAATTTGGGTGCGTTTCTCTATCCAGGAGGCACAGCTGCCCATAAAAGACGAGTATGCCCAGGTACTCAGACAAACACACAGGTGTGTAGATTTATGACCCTGGATGTAGACTATCCGTACACATGCATTCACAAGTACCGGCATGTACAGCCATTGCTTTCTATGGGCAGCTGTATGTGGCACTTGTTGCTCCTGGGCAAGAATTTCATACAAATTGTATGTCATGAGGCCCCTGGCAGTTGGGTGCACGAGGGCAAAACTTCTCACTTAACTGCGGTTGGCATCCCTGGAATTATTATGCAGAGCATCAGAATGGCTGCTTCCATCTAAGGATTCTCACATATTGCTTCATGACAGATGCCCTTTACTTGATATTTTTGCTGTGTACAGATATGATTGGGGTGAATCCCTTACAGGCTTTTTACATATCTCAGGGACTCGGGCACAGAGATCTCTTTCCACCTTCTGTAGCCAATACAATGACGTATAGCTCACAATACAATAAAGCGTTTCTAAACCCACAACAGTAAAATCAGTCTGTAATTGCAGTAAAGCATGCTTTCCGCATTGTGTAATAAGGCTATTTGATCCGGACTTCTCTGATCCTTCCCTTCTTCCACAGTCCCCAAACCATCTCCTGGTAGAACAAACCCTTGGGACACTCTGCACATGCTCAGTTTGGTGTGTATTGCTAGAGAGGTTTTTTTTTTCTTTGGAAAGTGCCGATTGGCCCTGTGTTGATCATGTGCACTGTTCAGACAGAGGGTCAGGGGTCCTGCAGCCTCATAGGACAGTCAGGGGAATGAAAACTCCTACAAGCTTAAGCTACAGACACCGACAGAAGTCATAAGACTATATGCTGCTGACAAAAGGTATTTAGCAGTTTATATTTACTAAAACTATTGCATTTCCACGTTCTGTGTACTGTGGGACACCAAATATAGTGAATGCAGGGTCCTGGGTTTAGCAACACTTTAAATGCAGCAGAATGATTGAACTTCCATTTTGGTGGGCAGATCCATAAAAACTGTGCTGGAGAATTGTCCTCCGGAGTCTCAGAGAAACATAAAAAGTTAGATCTTCCATTAGTATCTAATAACAATCTATATTGATTTTAAGTGGAGTGACCCTTTAAGGAATGCCTGTACTGCGGAAGCATAGAGGCTGCCATTGCTGATCACCACTGCAAATATGAATTTAGAAATGCTTTTGGATTTTGGATCTGTTCGCTTGCTCTGAGTCAGTGTCTCAGAAAGTACTGTAGGCAGAGACAGCCAAGCAATTAGCATTTTTACCAGGAGGCCAGCAGTGGCAGTCTAGGTATCGCTCTTTTTGCAGGTATCCTTTATTATTAAAGATACAAAACGACTCATCAGTTCACTAGACGGGTCAGTGGCACAAAGGGCCCATTCAACTAACTGTCCATGCAGTATTCTGCTAAAATACAATGTCCACATTAAATATCAAATATATAGTATCTTTCCATACACGGCACAGCCATATATAAAGAAGCATTCTATCACACGGAAATTGGCAGCTCAATAGATTGCAAGAGACCACAAGTTCTGACATGGCAGGAACCTGAATATTCATAGCAGTGGAAGGTTATAGCCGACGTATAGCTACAGAAGATGTTAGGTTTTTGCTTTTGACTATCACAGGCCATGTTGACAGGACCCAACAAGCATCTATTTGTATACGGATATCAAGAAAGCTTTAGTCTACTGGTTGATACTGTAATAGTTTAATAAGTGCCAAAGTACACACTAGTTTCTATGTTATGGATTTATTTCACATTAAAGCCCAATTGAACTTTTCGTTTAAATCCGCTAAACACATTCCAGTTGCATCAAAACAAATGCGTTTGTCATTCTCTTTAGAAGGCAGCCAAGAACAGCCTGTCCCCTGCCAGCATGCTGTAGCGAAGGACCCTTGCCCTGTGTAGAAGCAGTGGTCTCTCTGCAGAGATCCAACACCCCCCCCCACTGAGTCAGGGCTAGAGCTCTCCAATCAGCCAACCTTCCCTGCTGCTTGCACAATTATAGGTCTGCCTCATCAGGGGTGTGTCAGACCTTGGCAGAGATCATTCTTTCCACACAAAGAGGAAGGGACCTTCTCTACAGCATGCCAGTGGGGCACAGGCTTTGCTACATAAGGTTGTGGCTGCTTTCTTAATAGTACACCTTAAAGCGTTTGTTACAGCATTTCAAGTTCTTGATATGTGCCTGCTGTACTTTTATGAGAAAGTGCAAACTGACCACACTAGGCAGGAGAGCTCAATGTTGTCAGTTCTCTAGCTGTGCTGGGAACTCAGGCTGCTCTCTTTCAATGCTCAAACTTGTTGTGACACCCCCCCCCCCCTTACAGCTTTTCATTGGGAAGACCAGTGTGTTCTTTCAGGGGAGAGGAGACAGATCGTGTGTTCATACCAAGTATGAACACTGATCTCTCTCCTAGACAGTCCCCTCTCCCCACAGTTAGAAACACACAGAGGGAACACAGTTAACCCCTTGATCACCCCCTAGTGTTAACACCTTCCCTGCCAGTGACATTTTCACAGTAATCAGTGCATTATTATAGCACTGATCGCTGTATACTACTGTGTACTAAAAAAAAAAAGAAAAAAAAATGCCATAAATCTATCCCCTATTTTGTAGACGCTATAACTTCTGCGCAAACAAATCAATATATGCTTATTGCGATTTTCTTTACCAAAAATATATGTAGAAGAATACATATCGGCCTAAACTGAGGAAAACATTTTTTTTTGATAAAAAAATGTGGGATATTTAATATAGCAAAAAGTAAAAGTGTTTTTTTTTTCACAATTGTCGCTCTTTTGTTTATAGCGCAAAAAATAAAAACGGCAGAGGCGATTAAATACCAAAAGGAAAGCTCTATTTGTGGGGGGGGGGGAGTCAATTTTGTTTGGGTACAGCGTCGCACGACCGAGCAATTGTCAGTTAAAGCGGCACAATGCTGAATCGAAAAAAATGGCCTGGTCATTGAGCAGCCAAATCTTGCAAGACTGAAGCGGTTAAAGGGGTTTTGTACATATTTGTTTTTCTATTAAAAATAAGGATAATGTGAAAAACAGTTTTAGCTTTTTGAGAAGTAAATATGTCATACGATTATTATGTAAAGTCAGAACAATTACTGTCTCTATCAGTGGGATAAGTTCAAAGCTTCAACAGAGACAGCGGATTCTAAAAGGGAGATACTTCTGCTGTGCTGTCTCTTTAGCTAACCCAGGTTACTTAAGGCTAATTTGGTCATATGCTAAATGCCTATTTATAAAACAAACACAGGCCAAATTTAAAGTGGTTGTAAATATACAAGGTTTTTACCTTAATACATTATCTACATTAAAGTGGTTGTAAACCCACTTTGAAAAAATCAAAAAACTAACACCTGCAAGACAAAGGCATAATGAGCTAGTATGCATAGCATACTTGCTCATTATGTAATACTCACCTGAGGTCGAAGCCCTCGCTGCGGTGCCCGCACACAGCACCGGCCGGCGACATCACTTCCGGGGGTTACTTCCGGGTATCGTGGCTCTGGTGCTGTGATTGGCCGGAGCAGCGATGATGTCACTCCCGCGCATGCGCGCGGTAACGGCACACTCACCCAAGCAACGGCACATACGTGCCATTTATTCAGTTTGTGTCAGTGCGCATGTGCCGATTACGTCGGCACATGCAAATACAGGGGATGGCTCCTAAACCGTGCAGGATTAGGAGATATACTGGGCAGCTACAGGTAATGGCGGGCGGACTTACTTATATTTAAATAACATAAATAACAGTCAAGTTAAAAATGCCCCAAAAAACATTTAACTCACACACTGAGGTGGGCTGTCCACAGATTTACACCTGCCCGCTCATCAACTTCTGATTAGTCTAGTGTAGTTGAACTTTATCTAAAATCATCCGGCTGGTAGGGAATGCCCTATTATAGATGCCTATACAATGTTATTTGTATCTATGACATCACTTTCTCCACCAACCTGTCCGTCTCACTATCTCTGAATCAAGGTAAAAGTGCAGACTTCACTCAGTCCTCATTAGAAGTAATGAGCGGAGGACTACAGGACTCTGAACAGGCCTTCCTTGTAAGTGAAAACAGTCTCTCTCTTTAAATAGTTCCTATAAAATATGCAAGAGATGAGGTTTATTTAGAGTAGCTAGAGTAAACCCAAACAATAAAATCTCATACAAGGTTTAATATGTCAATGTCATTTAAAAAGTCCGCTGTCAGCTGACATTACTCAGCCAGTACAGGCTCTGAAAACCCACCATATGACCGGATCTCTGCCCAAGAACCTGGACCGGCAAGCCAGCCCCTCTTGCAGCCCAGCGCTCCAGTGAGTGCAGGAGGGGCAGAGCAGAGAGCAGGTCACTGTTGGCCATGGCTTTCTGCTCAGAGTGGAGGGGGAGAACTGAATGATCAGCGGTATTTAATCACTCAGTTCTTGGGGTAGAGCTGGCAGGAGACAGTTACAGCTGGCATCGGTGCTGCAGCGATCTAGACCAGTATAATTTTTTTTTGAGGGGGGTGAACCAATAGGTTCACAAATTCTTTTTTGTATCTATACATTGGGGAGAATAATTATTTGATCCCCTGCAGATTTTGTAAGTTTGCCCACTTATAGTATCTCACAAAAGTTTGTACACCCCTTACATGTTTGTAAATATTTTATTATATATTTTTAGGTGTCAACACTGAAGAAATTACACATTGCTACAATGTAATGTAGTGGGTGTACAGCTCGTATTAATGTCTAAACCGCTGACAACAAAAGCGAGCACACCCCTAAGTGTAAGTGTCCAAATTGGGCTTAATTTGCCATTTTCCCTCCCCAGTGTCATGTGACTTGTTAGTGTTACAAGATCTCAGGTGCGAATGGGGAGCAGGTGTGCTAAAGTTGGTGTTATCGCTCTCATTCTCTCATACTGGTCACTGGAAGTTCAACATGGCACCTCATAGCAAAGAACTCTGAGGATCTGAAAAAAAGAATTGTTGCTCTACATAAAGATGGCCTAAGCTATAAGATTTCCAAGACCCTGAAACTGAGCTGCAGCATTGTGGCCAAGACCATACAGCAGTTTAACAGGACAGGTTCCACTCGGAACATGCCTCGCCATGGTCGACAAAAAAAGGAGAGTGCACAAGCTCAGAGTCATATCCAGAGGTCGTCTTTGCGAAATAGATGTATGAGTTCTGCCAGCATTGTTGAAGAGGTCGGGGGTCAGCACGTCCGTGCTCAGACCACATGCCGCATACTGCATCTAATTGGTCTACAATGCTGTTGCCCCAGAAGGAAGTCTCTTTTAAAGATGATGCACAGGAAAGCTGGCAAAGTTTGCTGAAGACACGCAGACTAAGGACATGAATTACTGGAACCATGTCCTGTGGTCTGATGAGATCAAAATAAACGTATTTGGTTCAGATGGTCTCAAGCGTGTGTGGTGGCAACAAGGTGAGGAGTACAAAGACAAGTGTGTCTTGCCTACAGTGAAGCATGGTGGTGGGAGTGTCATGGTCTGGGGCTTCATGAGTGCTGCTGGCACTGGGGAGCTACAGTTCATTGAGGGAACCATGAATGCCAACATGTACTGTGACATACTTAAGCAGAGCGTGATCCCCTCCCTTCAGAGACTGGGCCGCGGGGCAGTATTGCAACATAATGACCCCACACACACCTCCAAGATGACCACCGCCTTGCTAAAGAAGTTGAGGGTAAAGGTGATGGGCTGGCCAAGCATGTCTCCAGATCTAAACTGGGACATCCTCAAACTGAAGGTGGATGAGCTTAAGGTCTCTAACTTCCAACAGCTCTGCAATGTCGTCATGGAGGAGGGGAAGAGGACTCCAGTGACAACCTGTGAAGATCTGGTGAACTTCCATGCCCAAGAGGGTTAAGGCAGTGCTGGAAAATAATGGTGGCCACACAAAATATTGACACTTTGGGACATTTTCATTTAGGGGTGTACTCACTTTTGTTGCCAGCAGTTGAGACATTAATGGCTGTGGGTTGAGTTATTTTGAGGGGACAACAAATTTACACCGTTATACAAGCTGTACACTCACTACTATACATTGTAGCAAAGTGTCATTTCTTCAGTGTTGTCACATGAAAAGATATAATAAAATATTTACAAAAATGTGAGGTGCATACTCATTTTGTGAGATACTGTAAGTTTATTACTAAAATTACAGTGTATATATGGACATATCTATTTGGCTACTGGGCCGCTTTCACCTGCGGGTTACCTGCACTGAGCCATGGACTTCTGTTATTACCTGTGGGTTTGGTGAGCTTTGAGAAAAGTGCACCACACCTGCAAGATAAAATAGAGGTCTATGGCCAAGTGCAGCTAACCCGCAGGAAAGCCACAGGTGCACTGTGCTGCACCTTCGGTGTGGGTAAACCACAGCGCATCAGTGTGAAAGCAGCCTTAGGCCCCTTTTACACGATTGGTCCAACCCAATCTGACCCTCCATTCACCCCTGTGGAGCAGCAGAAGTAAACAGACTTGTGTCCGTTTATGCCCGCTTACCTCCAAATTGCTAAAGAAAAAAAAAAAAAGAAGGGGATCCGTCCCCTTCTATCTGGGTGGATCGGATCAGAGGGTCAGTAGAGTAGAGTGGGCTTTGTCCACTCTGCATATGCGGAGCAGACATGGACCAGTCATCCACCCGCTCTGCTCATTGTGGCCCGTGACCAGTTACCAAGTCGCTTAAGTGGCCCTCGCTCTTCAAAAGGTTGGGTACCCTGCCATACACAGCATGTCCTTATCTTTTTGCACACTGTTTTATCTTGTACTCCCAATATCTTGAACTGTTTTATGCAATATGCTACATTGCTGTGCCAGTGCACCCATAATTCTTTTTATAGCTGCTACAAGCTACTCTGTGATATATTATGTTCTGTTGCAGTGTACTATTTAGTCCTGTGCACTGTGTTGTATTGCTGTATAATAGGCTTAGAACTACACTCTTTCTACTAATAAAATATCAACAGGTGAATAAAAAAAATGTGCTTTTAAATCTTCGGAAGGAATGTACACAAGTGAAATGTTCAATCATGTTAAGTGAAGGTTTAATTAAACCTGAAGTGCATTAAAATTTAGGGAAGCATTTCGCTGATCAGAATCACACACTGTTTCACCATTCTTTAATTCTAATCAAGTCATCAATTTTTTTAAAGAAGTTTGCAGTTTTAATGTGGGGGGGGTTAACAAAGCTTTTTGCACAAAACTGGTGCGAGTGGTAAAAAATCAGATAGATGTACTTTGACTTTAAACTTTTCCCCGCACTGTGTGCTCCTTCACAGAACTGAATCATCAACTGTTTTTCATACAGAAGATGTATTATGGAACAACAAAGTTTTTTTTTCTATGTATTAAATTCAGGTTTAAGTTTCCTTGAGTGCAAGCGTCACAAATTTGTGATCATTAAGTTGAATAAATGTTTATAAATTGTGCTGTACATAGGGCTATCAGTGACATATAGTGGGCAAACTCAACCTCACTAATAACAAGTATTCAAAGGAAGAGCTATCCTCATTACTTACAACATGGAAACAAAAAATTGGGACGGTTCCACGCTAAATGGCTAGGTGTTATCTATTATGAGAACTGCTCCCCCTACTAATAGAACTACCAAAGTAAAGTATGCAGGAGAGTTGATTCGGGTAGTGTGAATTCTATAGATTAATGTGTCCTTTTAATAGGTGGAATATTTATATTCATTTGGGTCTTGTTTATGTTGTTTTACTTCCTAAAACGTGTGTCAAACATTCTTAATCCACAATTAAAATAAATTAAAAAAAACAATATCAATGAACCTTAAACCATGTGCAAAAAAAACAAAAAAAAAAAAATAAAACCCTAAAAAGTGACTGGTGCTCTTTTAAACAACTAATCAATCTTTGATATATGAAGCGACGCTGAAAGCTCCGCTCTATGCGTTTCGCCAGCACGACATCATCAGGAGCGCAACTTCCTGTTTGAAGCCGTGGAGCTCATATTGTCCCGGACTTGGTTTTTAAATGCTTTCTTAACACTGTAAAATTGTGAGTATATTTCCAACTGCATACACCAAATAATAAGGATATAAAACTGAGTCATGCTATGGGATGCAATATTTTCTTTGCACGTGGACGAGACGGAGAGGCTGAGCTTTGAAAAGAGAAAGGAGAGGACAGTCACAGAGGTGAGAATCTGGGACATGCTACACAGTGGCATACACTGTGAATGCGGGACGCCCCCTTGAGGGGATAGCTTTTTGGTGAGTCTGGCACCACAGGGGGAGCACAACAAGCAGGAGCACAAGCATGAATTTATAATAATAATAATAAAGAAAAGAGGGTTTGGGACTTTATGAGGCACAGGACATAGAGACAAGTACCTCCATCCCTGGTTAGGCCACGTACACACGCGCGGACTGTTCGCCCAACTTTGTCCGTCCAACAGTTTCGGCAAACAGTCCGCTCAAAATTAGCATGGACGGACATGCCCACACACGACGAACGAACAGTTTGCTGAAACCGTGCGCGATGACGTGAACGGCACGTACGACGGGACGAAAAATACGACGTCCTATACACTGCATTATAACTTTCGGCGTGTAAATCCTTTCTGAGCATGCGTGCAACTTTGTTTGACGAACAAGCCTACACACGGGCGGACTGTTCGCTGAAACAAGGTTTCAGCGGACAGTTTTTCGGAAATTCCGAAAAACCTTGTCCGTCAAACTGTCCGCTGAAAGCCCACACACGAGCGGACTGTCCGCCCAAACACTGTTCAGCGGACAAAGTTGGGCGAACAGTCCGCCCGTGTGTACGCGGCCTTACTGAATACATAATACATAGGGGAAGGATTTGGGACTTTATATGAAGCATGCAGCCAGGGAGGTATCACAAATAAAGTGTGTCTGGCGGGTGTGTTTTATGTTAGAACCAAATAAATTACATAATGGCATGATATATACACATAATATATAGTAACATGATAGCATAATGGCATAGTAACATATTGGTTCACATTATTGACATTATAAAAACACCAAACATTATTTAGCGTCTCCACAATATAAAACCTTAATTCCCTATCCTCAGGGACATTTGTCTTCTGGTGGTTTTCCATCAATTTTCCATGGGGTTTACTACCTAAGCTCCTGGGGCTGGACAGCTTCCGACTCTTAACACCTAGCCTGCATCTTCTCACCAAACGTGTCAAGCTATATAGCTGCCCTTTGTTTACATCTCAAGATTGTCATCAAAATTTTGCTGATCGGGTTTCCTTGGTTTGTACCTATTCAATTATGGTTTTATATTGTGGAGACTCTAAATAATGAGTTTGGTGTTTTATAATGTCAATAATATGAACCAATGTTACTATGCCATTATGTGATCACGTTACTATATATTATGTATGAAATAAATTTTACATATTATACTTTGTTGTAGGTATCATACCATTATGTAATGTATTTGGTTCTAACCTACAACACACCTGCCAGACACACTTTATTTGTGATACCTCCCCGACTGCATGCTTCATATAAAGTCCCAAATCTTTCCCCTATTTCGTGAATTTGTAATAAACTGAAGAGCACATGCCACGCGATTCACAGAGTAAATAAAATTTAAATAAGGACTATTTGTGCATATATCAAAAATTCATAATTTGCCTGCATACATCAAAGACTGATCAATTGTTTTAAAAAGAGCACCAGTCACTTTATTACTCAACACTTTTTTGCACATTTAAAGGTCCATTTATATTCGGTTTGGAATAATTTTTATATCTGTGTATTTTTTTCGGAAGGAATATGAGCACTTAATACGTCGTAAGAATAACCATTATAAATATAAGGAAGGTCTAATCAATTGCATACACGCTAGAGACTATTAATTTGTATATATCAAAGATTGATTAGCTGTTTAAAAGAGCACCAGTCACTTTTTACGTTTTTATTTTGCATATGGTTTACAGTTGTAAGTTTTATTTATTTTTTATTTATTTATTAATTATGATTGTGGATTAAGAATATTTGACACACATTTTAGGAAGTACCACAACATAAACAAGACCCAATTGAGAATAAATATTTCACCTATTAAAAGGACACATTCATCTATAGAACATCGCCACACCTACTACCCCAATTAACTCTCATTGCATTACTTACAACATGCAATCGGATTCTCACTTTACATTTTTTTAAAACCCAGCGTGCTAGACAGTTGGACTGCTGCACAAAGATCACAGTGGACCGGATCTTCAGCATTTCAACAACTCCCCAAATCTGGACCTGGTGTACTCTGCTGTGTGCTGAGCAACGTTCGGACGCTCTAGTGTGGTGCTAGCACAGGGCATTTTACCCTTGCTGCAGCAACCAGGATTCTTTAAGTGCCTATACACACTGTGCATTGATAGACATTTTGCCACATGGTAAATCACCAGTCACTGCAGGGACACACAGTGTTTATGTGTTCTGTTCGCACTGCAACACAGCCTAGACATGCTGCACTTTATCGCAGCGCAGCGGGCTGAATCACAGCACACTGTCTGACATGGCAGTGAATGAGGTGTATGTTTTGTACACTTCAAATAAAGCTTGCAGAAAACAAAAAAAAAGGGAGTAGTGCAATGTGCTGCCCCCTAGCAGCCAGTAACGCAGTGCGGCTGGAGCGCCAAATCACTCTTGCGGCTCTGCAATTTCACGCAGTGCAAGTGTGAATTCACCCTACAAAATAGGAAAAAGGAGCCCTCAATTACTTCAATTTTTGCAGCCATAAATGACATCACTTGGACTTTAACTTACGTTCAGCAAGGGATTCAATAGTTTCAAAAATACCCTTAAACTTGTACAATGAGAACAACCACCAAGCTGTTGATGTTCCATAGGCAGCCAATCCAATTCTAACTATTACTATTCTCTTGGTTTAATTGGCTGCTGTAGGCAATATATAAGGCCCTAGTGAGTGAATGAAAACGGAAAGATCACACGTATCTCCAGAAAGCAATGGCAGTCCTCTGTAAACTTTTTGCAAAAAAAAGTGCAATAGCATGTAACATTTTTTTTTTCTTCACATTAACCACATAATTATTTACAGTTATATATATACACACACAAGAATGTAAACCAAGCCAGGTCAGCTTGTGGCCAACCAGCTCTTGTCTTGTTGATCAACAATTCCCAGCATGCCATTCAGCCGGCATGGTGGATGGGATCTGAAGAAGAGAAGGAAGGTCATAGGCCGCCTTCCTCCAATGTAAACAACATGTCTTGGTCTTGTTTTTCTCAAGAATCTCCCTGAGAACCATGTAAACTGCAAGATTACAGTATAAACTGTTAGCACCTTCTCAGTCAAGGCCACCACATTTCCAGTGGATGTAAAAACAAAGCAAACAAAGTACAAGTCCACTCAAAAATGATATTTTAGCATTGGATACCGGTGAGCGGAGTCACTTATTGGCCAGCTCCTGGCCCGACATATCACATTTGAAACAAATAACCAAGCTGTCCATGGCAAGCAAATAGGACTTGCATTCAATTCTTTAAAACAGCCTCTCTCAACCAGGAATCTGTGGAATTCTAGGGTTCCTCCAGAGTTTGCCAAGGGGTTCCTTGAACAAGGAGCAATTTCTGCCTCTCAGATACGTTCCCACCGACATCTTTTTAGCCATCTGTAAGAGGGAGGATTCATCCCACTGACCACAAATGTAAGGGCCACTCTTCACACTGACCATCATACTAATATACAGTGAGCTGTAGATATATTAATTATAAGTAGGGGTTCCCCGAGACCAGAAAGTTATTTTAATGTTTCCTCCATGTTAAAAAGGTTGAGAAAGGCTGCTTCAGAATATATAATCCTACTGATATCTATAACATGCTTTGCCCCAGTTTTCATAAATTAAACCTCAATGACCCAACTGATCAACCAGTATCAAAAGTCCATACTCGCATTCTTATTTATCAAGGTAGATTGGAATCTTCAGAACTACCATCTAGCAACAAAAGCAATCTGACTTAATTGCAGAGGCATAAAGAAAGAATATTCTCTTATGCCCTATTCAAACTTTCTCTAGTCAATGACAGTTGGCAAACTGAAAGCTGAAACTGACTGGTTGCTATGGTGGAACACAAGTTCTGATTTTGGACATGATAAATGAGGCTCAATTTCAGGCCAGTTATAGATGGTTCGAATTGCAGCTGGTTCAGCAGGAAGCGGCTGAGATTTGAACAATGTATGGGCAGGCTGAATGTACCATTAACTTGGGTACAACCAGCCTGCTGGATTTACTTGTGGCTGCTATAGCCCCGCTAGCAATAATCGCAGTGTTTTCCCGTCGGGAGAATGCAATGTCACAGCAGGAGTGATTCCTTTGTCAGCGCTGTCTGTTTTGGTGGGGAAATCATGCAAATTTCTTTCCTGCAACCCATTGCAGGAAAGAAATTTGCAACGTCTTTGGCAGTGGTCTCTAAACTGTGGCCCGGGGGCTGGGTGAGGCCCTTTGCATGCCTTTATTCAGCTCTTGGGGCACTATTCCTTCCAATGACACCAATCATGGAGCACTTTTGCTCCCACTCACACCAACAATGGGGCACTATTCCTCCCACTGATGGCACACTTCTCCCCCGATACTAAACATGGGGCAATATTCCTCCCACTGACACTGGGACATTTTCTACTGCCACTGGCCACAGTCCGGCACCCCCTAAAGTCTGTACGACAGTAAAGTGGCCCTTTGTTTAGAAAGTTTGGAGACTCCTGGTCTATGGCCTGCCTTATAAGGTTATGGCACATCCACGAATATAGGAGGGTTTTGGATTCTGCACCCAACACACAAAATGAAGGATGCTGCCAGCTTATTCAACCACCAGGCATACACAAAAAGCTAAAATATTATTTTCAGGTGGATCTAACCTTTAAAATGCACCAGAACACTTTGAGGAGGGAGACACTGAGTCACACCAAGGCTATAGAACTTTTAAATAGATTGTAGCCCACAAAACATGAAATGGAACATTGCTGCGTGTGGGCCCCTAGGTGCAAAATTCTAGTAACATAAACATATCTATATGAATTTCTTCTGGATCAACATAACAAGGAAAGGGAATTCAGATAATTGCATCACAGAGGAAATCTCTTGTATGAGTAAGTTAGACATCCTATTTGTCTCTCCTTGGACACTGCAGTAAAGGTTTGATGCTCGAAGGATAAACATGGATATGAGATGACAGTTGTCTGATTGGGCTGTTTTCCTTTCCTACAGCCAACAGCTCCTGTGGGGCACCTGGGTAGAGCAGCAAATCTATCCGTCTTCTATGGTTATTTAAACTGAACATGTCATCCATTTTTAACTTTTAAAAGTAAAAGTCTTGCCCAACAGCCTACCCCACAAGATCAGCCAGACAATGTCAGTTTTTGGCCTCGGTTTGCAACTCCTTTATTAGTTTCTTTTTGCTAATGGAATGTAACTTCTTCCGCTATGCTAGGTACACACGGGGAGTTTTTTTTTTTTTTTATTCAACTCGGCAGGCTGAAGAAGAAAAAAAAAAAACTGAGGTTGCTACACCATTCTATTGGCTGCAAGCGCTGATCAGATGCTGGCTTTCCAGCATGCCCGTTTGATAAAAGCTGGTCATTAGACCAGATTCTATTGGACAGGCTGCTGTACACGGGCCAAATGTCAGCCGGTTTCTGTTGAACTGGCCGATATTCAGCTTGTGTGTACCAGCCTTTACTTGTGGGCCAACCCCCACCACTTGCCTTCTGTTTTAGTGACCAATGAAAAAGTCCACAGGTGAAAGGTACTGTAGTTGGTGGGGATTTGCCTATAACTCAGTCTTCAGTAAAAAAGTTAAACTAGCTTAAGCCCTTGTTCACACTGCCGCGGCTTCAAAGTCGCACGACTTTGAAACCGACATCCCTGCGTGACTTCATCCCGGCTTGCATATGACTTCTTGAACAGAAGTCAATGCAAGTCGTACCAAAGTAGTGCAGGGCCTTTTTTTTTTTTTTTTTTAAGTTTGAGCGACTTGAGTCACACTGATTAGAACGGTTCCATTGCCGTGATGGGGCGCAATTTGTCATGTAACTTTGAACTCAAGTTGCATGAAAATTTGCGGCACTGTGAACCGGGGCTAAGAGAGGCACATACAACTTATGCTGTCTGTTCTAAGACAGGACTTTTATTTCTATTAAAATAAGTGACAGATGAACTTTAGGGTTGCAAAGTGTCCTTTATATTGATCAGACTAAACTGCAGGGTTCTTAGTCCTCTGTAGGACCCCCAAAGTCCTAAAACACAAAATGGTAAAAAGAGAATGTGATATAAAGCAAAATACCCAGGTGAGAAGCCTCAGATGGAAATAAGTCCCCAGCTCCCAGACTAGTTCTACAGCTATGATGTCACAGCTGGAGCACCACTGCCCTGGAACAAGCATGCAGCAATCTAAGAATCTGAAAATAGTCTCCCACATGGGTGTGTTGCTTTGTGTAAGATTCCCTTTCATTCACAATTATGATTTATAGTAGTGCAGAGTAGACTGCACAGAAGACCTGTCGTTGCTATTCCTGACCCCCTTCTGAAAATGCTTGTTGCCTGGCTTTAAATCATACGTTTTTCTAAGTCTCTGACACAGTAAAAGTCCGCATATAAAGAGAATCAGATTAATTCAGAAGCTTTAAAGGATAAGTTCACCTTTTGACACATTTATTATTTTTTGTTTTGTGAGCCTGTAAAGCATTGCACCAGCAATCAGCAGATCACTGATGCCGTGTAGGTCTCCTGCAGATGTCCATACAAGCAAGCCGACAATTTGAAGAGGAGAGGATCCCCCGCTATCTGCCAAAGCGGGGCCGGTCCTTTCATAACATGTTACAACCTAAATATGAGTGTAACATGTCATAAAAAGGTGAATTTATCCTTTAACTGCATACATGTTTTGGGTTAGTGGTGCAAAGTTTTAAGGCCTGTAAAGCGCTTCTCCTGTCACTCCAGTGTGAAAGCCTGAGTGCTTTCACACTGGAGCAGTGCGCTTGAGGGACGTAAAAAAAAAAAAAAAAAAAAAAGTCCTGCAAGCAGCATCTTTGGGGTGCCCAGCACTGCCGAAACCCCTGCAAAGCGCTTCAGCAGCCACGCTACATGGGCACTAGGGGGGGGGGGTTAAAAACGGCCCACTAGTGGCTGAAAAGGGCTGCTCAAACAACGGTAAAGCACTGCTAAAAATAACGGCACTTTACCGCCGATGCCTCCACCGCCTCAGTGTGAAAGTGCTTTAGGTGTCAGCATTACAACCAAGCAACTCATTTTCAGAAGCAGAAGTCAGAAATGCAGCCTCCTTATGACAGGTTTCCTTTAAGCATGACTTTCATCCGTCCTCCTATTCTTGTATAAAAGCAGGCTGGAAAAGGAAGAGCTTGGGGCAGAACATGTGCAAATATTAGACTTATGGGAACAAGGTCCAGAGGAGGAGTCATACCTTTACCCCCTTTTGTTTACCGCCCTCTGCCAAAAATGTATAGGCGGAGTTCTCCAAGAAAGAGGACAATAAATATTAAACATTCACTTTGAACTAGACAAATTAACAAAGAAATATAAAATAAGATAAAGTTAATCTTAACTCGAGTTTAGAAAAGAACATAAACAAGGTGTGATGCATTTTTGCAAAAGTATAGAGATTTAGTGACAAATTGTGGAAGGCCAATTTTGGCAGTGGGAAACTAATGAGCTATAAATTTATTGTTTGGCTTCTTGCTCTATAAAGGAAGCCTAGGGTTGAAGAACACCTGTTCTGTACACATGGAAGACAGCCATTTAGTACTGGGGGAACCCGTTCGTAAGCCAAGACTAGAATGATATTAATTCGGTTATGCCCTAATGTTATTGTTACCCTATATTAATGTTAATTAAGACCTTGCCATCCAACCCGCAAAATAAAAATTTTGATGAAATCATTGGGAAAAAAAAATATGGCTGACTTCACCATGTGTAAGTGCCAGTTTTAGCTATATATAATTTATGCTAGAAAAGGTTTAGGTGGTTGGTATATGTGGGATGGGACATGCACAGGTTTCAGTGAGTCTCTTTCCAAGTAAGTCTCGATCAGCTCTACGCGGTGTTCGAGACACTGCAAAATATCTTCCATCAAGATTTCAACATTTGAATAGCAGACTTTCTCCAGATCAAATATGTCCTTCAAAAAATGCAGAACCTGAGCCTGTTAATAGGACAGAAAGGGATACAATTATTCCATCACAATGACATAGTTTAGTAAATGTTCTCTCAATATATTAAAAATGAACTTTATACTGCAAGATAAATAGCAATAAGCAATGTGATATTATATTTAGCAACCAATCACATGCTGTATTATACATTACACTGCCCCTAGGCAAACCTAAATGACAGCACCTTATTGGACAAACTCATACCGTCCTGGACCCATCGGGACTGTCCCGGGATTTCAAGTAAATCCTGGTGTCCCGCAAATCCAGCAGAGGAGCCCAGTGCCGGAACAAGCTCAGGCACTTGACTCTACCTGTCAGTGTGCGCCGTGTGGCAGCTTTCAAGGCTGAGATTGACACGCTCAGAACACAGCCCCCCTCCCCGCACATTCTACATCCTGTACGAATGGAAGAGGAGTTAAGTTAGGTCTGCTTTACCTCCCAATGTCCCCCCTGTGTCTGCCCATAACCCCTCGCTTGCAGCCAATGCTGTGCCTGTGAAGGAGTTGTGTGGGTGGGAATTTTGAAGCAGTACACATGAAGTTACTGCCTGAGCCTCAGGTAACCAGCCAGCCTTGAGCGAGTGAAAGTTGGAGTGAATCCATCCCTCTCTCTTCCTTCCATATAATATAGTGATCCTTCCTGCCTTCCATGTGCCATAGCGATTCTTCCTCCTGCCTTCCATGTGCCATAGTGACCGCAGGACATCATCTCCCTGAAATGTCCTTCATTCTCAAGTTCAAAATTTGGGAGGTATGCAAGCTCCATTCCTAGTGTCAGAGTATTATTTCTGTGAACAAATACTAGTACTTCTACTGTACAGACCATCAAACAAGAGAAACAACAGAAAGAGAAAAATAGAGGAACTGCATTCTCATACAAGGCCAAATCCATGTATAAAAAGAGAGGGCCTGTTCATCAGAAGAGGTCTACAGTACCTTATAGAAGCAGCACAGATCGTTTAATGAGTTTTTGGGTCCCAGGAATCCCCAGGCCAAAACTGGACTTATGTGTTCACAGACTGCATAGAAATGGGCAAAGAATCCATCAGACACCTGAAAATAAAGATAAATCAGAGTAGTAGGAGGTTCTTGTGATGATTCCATTATTCATTTCTTCCTGTACACATGTATGTAGAGAGCAACCAATTAGATATAGCCGAGAATTCCAGTGTATGATGCAGGGAATAAAGCTAGCCATAGATGGATCGAAATTCGGTTCAGCAGAGACTTGATGAATTTTGATCTATGGCCTTTTGTGCTTGACAGAAGATGATAGACTTCTGTTGAATTGGAATGTTGGAAAACTTTTGTCTGATCAGTGTAATCCAACAGCAGAGGAATCCCGCTGTCAGAATGCAATGACACAGTGGGGAGGATTCCTCCTTTCACTTTGCTCATGTGGATGGGAGGAAGCCATTCTTTTTTTATTTTTTTTATTTGGACAGTTGGCTGAAAAAAAAAAAAAAAAAAAAGTAAGAAAACAGTTAACCTACGGGCATCTCTAGCTACAATGGGGGTTTAGGCAGGATTCCGAGTCCATTTTCAGTAATCACAGATAAAATTGATGGATTTACACATTTTCCAAAACAAATTTACATTCAAGGCATGCTATGAATTATAACTCTCACAGTTGCTTGTGCATCAAATTAATGGGGTCATAACTGATCACCCGTGCAGCACCATTGGAACTGCAGATCAAACAGAGGCTAAGATGGCAGCTTCTTTGGCTTTAACCACTTGACCACTGGGCACTTAAACACCCTTAGTAACCAGACCAATTTTCAGCTTTTGGTGCTCTCACATTTTGAATTGATTGATCTCGTGAACTCGTGTGCGCGCCCCAGGGGGCGCGCAAGAGCAGAATTCTGGGAGGCCGTTAATTAACGGCCTCTCAGAGTGAAACAACCGCCCTGAAGCCGTTAATCGGCAATGGGCGGTTAAGTGGTTAAAGGAGGGTTTTATTCAGCGTTCAGCCATTCATGTCCAGATTTTTCGCTAGCCCTCGGCTGATCAAGAAAAAAAAAAAATCAATCACTTGACCCTCCCTTCTAGATTGTAAGCTCTACGAGCAGGGCCCTCCGATTCCTGTTGTACTAAATTGTATTGTAGCTGTAATGTCTTCCTTTATTTTGTAAAGTGCAGAGCAAACTGTTGGCGCTATATAAATCCTGTATAATAATAATAATAATAATAATAATAATAAAAGTTCAGTAAAGAGACACTGACAAATTTTCCTTCCGCCACATGTGTTGACTAAGTGTAAATGCATATTTACAAGTCATTTTACGATTTTGTGTTGGGCTGCATTCATAGCCATTTTGGGAAGCACGTGGCCCATGGGCTGCAGGTTTGACAACCTTGGTCTAACTGTACCTCCTGTCCAACAAGGGCTCGACATGGACAATAAAAGTGTGTATACAACCTAACATACAGTCTCACAATAGTGCTTAGCAAAGCTTTTGCCTCAATGTGTACTGCTCTAAGAACAAAGCAGATGTGTCTGTTAGTACTGATGTTGCAGGATTGTTCTGTACAGTGCTTCCCCCACCACCAGCTTAGGTGTGAAGATCTCGCACCAAGGGGTCAAGGAGGGCATAAGAGCCTGTAACATTGTCCAATTGTCATTTATATCAGCTCAAGATGTAGTCAGGTGTACTTTAGAGGTCTGATTTGTTGTCAGTGCTGGAAACAAACCAAGGACAAGAAATCCCCTTCAGCTGCCTCTATCGTTGCAACATCCAAGTTCTCCCTCTTGGGTTACTAGAGTTCTGCTTGGTGGTGAGGTTGGCCGACTGCAACCACTCCAACAAAAAACTGTCACACTCTTCAATAACTTGCCAGAAAACTGGACTCCGCTTCATAAAATAAGAGACCAAATGTGCCATAATTATATATATATATATATATATATATATATATATATATATATATATATATATATATATATATACACACACACACACACACACACACACACACACACACACAGCGAGGGCATGTCTGGATCATTGTTTACCCTAGCTAAAATGTTCTAATTTTTTATTACTGGTAATTATATTTGAGACTAAAAAAAACATTTTATACTTGTTTTAGCTGGTTAAATGCTACAATGAAATGCATTATATTGTCAAAAGTATTGGGACATCTGCCTTTACACGCACATGAACTTTAATGGTATACCAGTCTTAGTCCATAGGGTTCAATATTGAGTTGGCCCACCCTTTTAACAGCTTCAACTCTTCTGGGAAGGCCGTCCACAAGGTTTAGGAGTGTGTCTATAGGAATGTTTGACCATTCTTCCAGAAGCGCATTTGTGAGGTCAGGCACTGATGTTGGACAAGCAAGTCTGGCTTGTAGTCTTTACTCCAGTTCATCCCAAAGGTGTTCTATCAGGTTGAAGTCAGGACTCTGTGCAGGCCAGTCAAGTTCCTCCACCCCAAACTCACTCATCCATGTCTTTATGGATCTTGCTTTGTGCACTGATCAAAAACATTATGGTGGGGGGTTGTTTTTCAGGGGTTGGGCTTAGCGCCTTCGTTCCAGTGAAGGGAACTCTTAAGGGGTCAGCATACCAAGACATTTTGGACAATTTCATGCTCCCAACTTTATGGGAACAGTTTGGGGATGGCCGCTTCCTGTTCCAACATGACTGTGCACCAGTGCACAAAGCAAGGTCCATAAAGACATGAATGAGCGAGTTTGGGGTGGAGGAACTTGACTGTCCTGCACAGAGTCCCGACCTCAACCCGATAGAACACCTTTGGGTGAAATTAGAGCGGAGACTGCAAGCCAGGCCTTCTCGTCAGACATCAGTGCCTGACCTCACAAATGCGCTTTTAGAAGAATGATCAAACATTCCCATAGACACAGTCCTAAACCTTGTGGACAGCCTTCCCAGAAGAGTTGAAGCTGTTATAGCTGCAGAGGGTGGGCCAACTCAATATTGAACCCTACGGTCTAAGACTGAAATGCCATTAAGTTCATGTGCGTGTAAAGGCAGGCATCCCAATACCTTTAACAATACCTTTAACAATATAGTGTATGTTCAAGCTTTGTAACCAGCATGTAGCACCCTAGGCCTATTACATGCACTTATCTGGTTAATCTTTACTGCTTGCTGGGAAAAAGCCTGGCTACAGAAGAGTAACACATACCACTCCTTTCACCCCTTTGCTCCACTCTGCGCTGACTTCAATCAGAAAGAGACCATATGAAAGCAGACAGCTTCTGCTGTGCGCTCTCTGTACCAAAATCACAGATGCGATATTTTTGTTAGCCAAGCTGAAAATAATTGCTGTGAACTATTGTTGTACCTGCATCTGTTGTTTCTTCTGCTTAAGCACAGACCAGCAGCTGGATGTCACAGCCTAAAGACAAAAAAAAAGTAATTATTATGAGCTTCAAATGTACTTGTACAGAAAATAAAATGGTAATGTTCAAAGGATCTGTATATTTGAATAGAGTAGCCCTGGTAGATGAAATGATATTGCCTTTCATCCTCCGTTGCATACACAGCTGAAGTACATATATGCGAACGGCCTTGCATCAAACTCTTTAACCTGTACTGTGATTGAAGAATTCCTACTAGACAGTCTAGTTGGACGGGACACCTTACTTTTCCCCATCTGCAGTTACAGTATTTATTACAGCTTGGTCACCAGCCTGCCTCAGGTAATGAGGGAGCAGCAGTGCATCAATAAGGTCAACCCTTTGCTCGATCATATTCACATGAAGCAGCAAAGTCCTGACTCACTTGGAGTGTTGAACTTCCCTCTTCCAGACTGAGTGCTGTTGTTCAGGGGATTATGAGAAACATATGGAAGCAAAGTGCAAACTTACTATACCAACAGAAAAGACTGGTTGCAATGAATTCGTTACTTGAGACATGAGGCTTTTTTTTTTTTGTCTGACATGGGGCTCAATCATTTAAATGAGAAAAGTTCCTTTTTTTTCCCCATCACGAATTAAAAAAAAAAATTAATAATAATAATAATAATAATAATAATAATAATAATAATAAATACAAAAAAATAAACAAACACACACACTGTGCTCTCTGGCAACAAGAAGCATTGTGGATGTTTCATATTATTAGAAGCAGCAATTAAAGTCTATTGTTTTCAAAACGATAATCAGCAATAATGACTGCCCTATGTACATACAGTATATACTTGCTGTCTTGTCTTAGTGGATTAGCACAAACTGACCAATTTAACATGCAAAAACGTTAAAAAGTTCACTTTTGTGACATTAAAAGACTTCAAAGCCTAATTAAAATTTCAGCTTAAAATAGCTAAATACATTCCAGATACATAAAAACAAAATATGTTTAAGGTTTTAAAGCGGAACTAAACTTAACCAGTGAAAAACTGAGCAGGCAGCTCTTTATTGCAGAAGAAACATGCTATGTCTCTTCTGCAGTAACAAACACCTGCCTACTCCTAGTCTTCCATTGAATGTCCACTGAGCTGTGCATGTGCAGCTCGGCATGCATTCCTGCCACACTCCACCTGTGGTTGAATGACCGACTCCCAAACATGTGCATGGGGTGACGTCATCCCGCTACCAGCCAATAAAGAGGCTGAAGGCTGAGGAGAAGATAAGATGACAGCAGCCAGCATAGGATGTAGCCATCACATCACTCGAAAACAGTAGTAAAGCCCCGTAATTTGCGGAGATTACGTTCCTAGAGTGTCCACAAATTGTGAAAAATTTTTTGGATGTGGTCAAAAAAATGCCTATCAATGCCTATTTTTTTTTATAGCTTAAACCCTAAATATGCTCCCAAAAACACTTTCATTTCAAACTCCGCTTAATACATCATGTGAAGGATAACCCGTACACCTTACAGTACTGTACCGCTATGTCTCCCGCAGTGCTACAATGTAAAATACCGATGTTACCTCTAAACACGTTAAGTAGGGTAAAACAATCACCGAATGACTGAGGCTGCGAACTCTGAACCGTGACTTCTCGGGGAGTCGACCGTATAGATCAGGGGTCTCAAACTGCCGGCCCTCCAGCTATTGTAGAACTACAAGTCCCATGAGGCATTGCAAGGCTAACAGTTACAAGCATGACTCCCACAGGCAGAGGCATGATGGGACTTGTAGTTCTACAACAGCTGGAAGGCCGCCAGTTTGAGACCCCTGGTATAGACAGTCCACCAAAGAAAGCCATATCTCTGTTGCCAACATCCCTATAGACAGTTACCAAAAAGGTAAGTTTCCCGCAGGTACTGAATGGAACTTTAAGGGCAACTCATAAAACATAACAGAAATATATCTAAAGGGAATAATTTTATTACATGCATATAGACAGGTATAAAACCATCAAATTGTAATTATAAAAGACAAAACAAAGAAAAGCGTCTGATTTGTAAGTGCTAACAAGCAGGGCCCTATGATCCCTCCTGTATTGATTTGTATTGTACGTATACTGTCTGCCCTCATGTTGTAAAGCGCTGTGCAAACTGTTGGTGCTATATAAATCCTGTATAATAATAATTTGTTATGAAATATCCATGTATAGGGGACTATGGGGTTTATTTACTAAAGGCAAATCCACTTTGTAGTCGCTGTAGATCCGAGGGGGACATGCAAGGAAAATAAACAGCATTTTAGCCCTCACATGATTGGATGATAAAATCTGCAGAGCTTCCCCTCGCTTCAGATCTACCCCTTAGATTTAGAGCGCCTGAACTTCCAAGTGCACTTTTAGTGCAACGTGGATTTACCTTTGATAAGTAACCCCCTTTGTGTTCTCTATATCCCGACGTGTTTCAGTGTTCAATCCTTTCTTCAGCGGTGTTATAGAATCAATATTAAGTGACTTTTTCTTGATATATAGGAACATAACAGTCATCCTAAACAGAAAAATGATATTGTGTTGGCATGAAGTCCACTGTCAAATGGTGCAGAGAATACATGCCATCCAAGATGCACAACAGAATATAACAGCCGTATGTGGTATAAAAACAGCATTGACTTCTGCCATGGAGTCAGGACGTTATAGGACGCTCCCAGAACTCGGGTCCCACGTGGTCCATTCTGGGATCCCTCCCCCAAAAAGAATCCACACGGCAGTGCAACAGTCAAATGGTGAATGAAAGTCAGGGATATCTAGTCCCCCCACATCATTTCTGTTTTTATACTACATTGGCTGTTATATTCTGTTGCATCTTGGATGGAATGTATTCTTTGCAGCATTTGACAGTGGAATTCATGCCGACATGTCGTCATTTTTCTATTTATGATGACAATTATGTTCTTATTATAGAATCAATATTAACCACTTAAGGACCGGACATATTTTTCAGACTCGGTGTTTACAAGTTAAAATCTTTTTTTATTTTGCTAGAAAATTACTTATAACCCCCAAACATTATATATTCAGGCTAGAGAATAAAATGGCGTTGATTACAATACTTTATATCACACAGTATTTGCACAGCGGTCTTACAAGCACACTCTTGTTGGGAAAAAATACACTTTTTAAATAAAAAAATAAGACATCAGTAAAAGTTAGCCCAATTTTGTTTTTTAATTAAGAAAGATAATGTTACGCAGAGTAAATTGATACCCAACATGTCACGTTTCAAAATTGCACCCGCTCGTGGATTGGTGACAAACTTTTACCATTAAAAATCTCCATAGGTGAAGTTTAACAACTTCTACAGGTTACCAGTTTAGAGTAACAGAGGAGGTCTAGTGGGAGAATTATTGCTCTCGCTATAACAATACAGCGATACCTCACATATGCGGTGTAAATGCCCAACGTACGTATGCGTTCACTTCTGCACACAAGTTCGGTGGGACGGGGTGCTTTAAATTTTTTTATTTATTTATTTTACTTTTTTTATCACAGTCCTTTAAAAAAATAAAAATAACATAAAAAAAAGGTCTCTTTTATTCCTATTACAAGGAATGTAAACATCCTTTGTAATAGAAAGAAAGCATGACAGGACCTCTTAAAGCGGAGTTCCACCCTAAAGTGGAACTTTCGCTCATTGGAAACCTTCCCCCCTCCGGTGCCTCAGTTGGCACCTTTCGGGGGGGGGGGTGGCTGGGGGTGCGCAGATACCCAAGACAGGTATTTTCACCCACTTCTGGGCATAGACTCCCACAGGAGTCTATGCTGACTTCCTGTCCCTGCGTGCTATCTGCTGGGGCACACATGGGTCCCAGAGACAGTGCGGAGCATTCTCATTGCGCTGAGTGTCTCACGTATGCGCAGTAGGGAACTGGGAAGTGAAGCCGCAACGCTTCACTTCCTGATTCCCTCACTGAGAATGGTGGTGGCAGCAGCCAAGAGATAGCTCAACCTCGGCTGCCAACATCGCTGGACTCCAGGAAAGGTAAGGGTCCATTTATTAAATGCAGTATTTGTACCTGCTGGCTTTTAATAAAAAAACACCTCAGATCTCACATTTACAATAAAATGAATAATCCAGGTATCTGCACCCACTTCCGGGACAAGATCGCCGCAGATGCCCCGCGCCCCCCGTTGTGTTCTGGGAAACGCACAGTTCCCAGGACACAGCGGGGACCAGTAGAGACGCTCAGCGCGACTCGCGCATGCGCAGTAGGGAACCGGGCAGTGAAGCCGCAATGCTTCACTTCCCGATTCCCTGACAGAGGATGGCGGCGGGGGCAGCAGAGAGACGAACGATTGCTCGTCATCTGCCACCGACATCGCTGGACCCTGGGACAGGTAAGTGTCCATTTATTAGCTGCTGGCTTTTAATATTTTTTTTTAAAAGGTGCAGTTCCTCTTTAAGCTAGGGGCAGATGGATTACAGGAAGTAAATGCTACATCAGGGGTGTCCAAACTTTTTTCAAAGAGGGCCAGATTTGATAAAGTGAACATGCGCGAGGGCCGACCATTTTGCCTGACATTCTTTGAACCATTAAAATTTGGTCTAAGTGTGTTAGTTCAAGCACTAATACACTGCCCAACAAAAATTATTTTGCCTTTGTGGCTGTGTGAGTAAAGAGATGAGCTCAGGGGTATTATTTGGATATACCGTATTTATTGGCGTATAACACGCACCTTCACTTTAAGAGGGAAGTTTCAGGAAAAAAACGTAAAATTTTAAAGAAAGAACTGAAGCAAAATAAGGGTCAGTGCCCATCTGCAGACCCCCAATTGCCAGGAATGCAGAGCCCACCATTGCCAAGAATGCAGCGCCCACCATTGCCAGGAATGCAGCGCCCACCATTGCCAGGAATGCAGCGCCCACCATTGCCAGGAATGCAGCGCCCACCATTGCCAGGAATGCAGCGCCCACCATTGCCAGGAATGCAGCGCTCACCATTGCCAGGAATGCAGCGCTCACCATTGCCAGGAATGCAGCGCCCACCATTGCCAGGAATGCAGCGCCCACCATTGCCAGGAATGCAGCACCCACCATTGCCAGGAATGCACTCACCATTGCCTGGAATGCACTCACCATTACCATCAGTGCAACCTTAGAGGGCACATGGAGGGCGCAGGACGAGCGCCAAAGATATCCTACAGGAGAATCTCCTGTTTACACAGCGGCCTCTTTAAGAGAAAGTCCCACCTCCTTTGATAGTCAGAACAGTCGTCCAATGGCAGCGCTGGAGATGGGACTTCCTATTACAGAGGCTGCCGTGTAAACAGAAAATACTAATCCTGTGTGTGCGGCACTCGTCCCGCCTCCTCCCCCCGAGGCAGCCAGCCTATATATCTTTTGTGGCCCCGGAGCTGGGAGATCATCGGGGGCCACAAAAGATATACATGTTTAGATAACCAGGCGGGCCGTTCAAAACTGGACGGCGGGCCGTGATTGGCCCTTGGGCCAGACTTTGGACATACCTGTGCTACATGAATTGTCTGCCCTTACTCAAGATGGCCAAGGCCAGAAATGCTAGGGGGTTGTTTTTCAAAGTGATTTCTCAACAAAATAAAAGCATGGGGACATGGATAGATAGGAGAATTTGCTTTGAATATTAAAAATAAATAGTTTTTTGGTTTGTGGCACTCAGATGCAGTGGAGATCAGCTTTAAGAGGTATAGAACGTTATCAGAAACAGATAAAGGGTTACTATTAGAACATATTTAGATCTGGAGTTTTTGTTTGGTCCAGAATGTCTCCTTAAGACCTGGCGGAGTCTCAGTGTTCCAGCATTTGCTGATCAGAGTTTGCAAAAGATTAAAGAGAAGACTAATGGAGAAGTCAGAGGCATTGTATGAGCCACGAGGCCTAAACTGTTTTTTTTTTCCCCAGCTTTTCTTCAACCAAAGCTGATTTTTGTTTTCATCTGCTACTGTCCGCAGACAAGGCCGGTAGGGATGTCGACATTCCTTTGACTGGTTTTGCAGAATGATCCCTCTCAGGGATCCAGTGACCCAAAGCAGCCAGAACCTCGTCTGAAGGAATAAACAGACTGCTGGGTAATTAAAGCCATCAGTCTGGAGCTCAGACAAAGCCGAGTGCATTTTGTAAATTTCTCCGTTTGCTTCACTTGGATGTTCTGCATTCAGCTGCTTCTGTTGTAGTAGATTGTGTGCCAGACCGAGCGCTTCAAATCCTCAGCACATCATTCCAATGGAAAATGATGGAATGTGGAAGGAGCCATATGATATTTTCTTTTTTTTTTAATGACTTTCTGATGTGCCAAACAAAAAACAGACTAGACAGTCTCTGTAGTTTGCCCAAATATGGACTGAGAATGGCAATGTAAGGATAAAGAGGGTAGTTATATTATTCTTCACTGCAGAAGCCCCTTTCTGCTTTTGTTACAACTCAACTGCTATTACAAAGCAGCACTCAGTGAGCGTTGGCAGAACAGTTGGTCTTTAAAGCGGAGTTCCACCCAAAAGCAGAACTCGGCGCTCATTTGTCTCCTTTCCCCCTCCAGTGCCACAATTGGCACCTTTCGGGGGGGGGGGGGGGGGGGTACAGGATACCTGTTTTTGGCAGGTATCCTGTTCCCACTTCCGGGAGTCTGGGCCGCGGTCCGTGACGTCAACGCGGGGCTCCCCCCTCCTCCTCCTCCTCCTCCTCCTCCTCCTCCTCCTCCTCCTCCTCCTCCTCCCCCTGTTGCCGGGCCAGTAGGAGAGAGGAGCGGAGCCTCATGCATGCACAATAGGGTTCCCTGCCTGACTCTTTAGTGCCTCAGGGGTCAGAGTCCACCAGAAGTCAGAGCCCCAATTAACACTTGAGTGTAGCATATTCAGCCAATTTTGAGGCTTTTCTGTGCATTTTGCACGTTTTTAAGAACAATGAGCTGTTCTTAATATGAGTTTTTGCCCAACAGACCTTTATTATTGAAGCACCTAAAAAAACACTGCACTTAACACAAGCTTTTGTGCGCTCCCATTAAAGATTACGGGACAAAAAATGCTCGATTACACCTTTAAAGAAAAAAGAAAAAGCTTGTACTTTTTTTTGAGTAACAGACGTCACAATAAAATTGGCAGAGCACTGTAAACTGGCATCATTTTCACAATGACCCACCAGCCAAGGACAGGGGTCAACTTAGGGTGGCTGAGCTTAATTGCTCAGCGTTTGGAGTGTGGAGCAGTCTATACATTTTTACTGGGAGAGGCCCATATGGGTACTTTTAAATTTTTTTTTTTTTTTATACTTTTCAACAAGCTCGTTCACCAATTATATGAGACTCCAATTATTGGACTATCTATGCACAAGACGTTTTTGTTACTTTCTGTGAACTTCTTTGATATGTCTCAGTATTTGCTGATATTTAGGTTTTTATGTCCTTTTTTTTTAAATATGTGAATTAATATTGCATATTTATATTATGTATTCATGTTTTGAGCCAGCAGGTAAAGCACTGGGCTTCATTTCACTTTGTCAGCTCCATCTATTTACTCCTCTGTTGAGAAAGGCACAGATAAATAGCTCAAAACAGAGTTTACACCAAGAACTGAATTATTGCATCGGCTCTTCCCTTATCAGATGGCTATCCCAGGATTTCAATCAAAGCCCACTAAAAGGCAGGTTACTTCGCATATGCTGTTTATTTAGCTAACCCCTGTTGTTCTCTGGGAATCCTTTATCACATATAAAATGTTTATTTGTAAAGCAAAAAAAGTTTACAGCAACTGTTCCTTTAAAAAACAAAAAAAAAAACACTAAAGTGCCTTAACCATTTGCCTAGATTTGCTCTTTAAGAGAACTTTATCAGAGTTTACACTGATTTTTTAACCACTTCAATACCAGGCACTTTCACCCCCTTCCTGCCCAGGCCATTTGTCAGCTTTCAGTGATGTCACACTTTGACAGTGTGCGGGCATGCAACACTGTACCTAAAATAATTTTGAATCGTTTTCTTCACATAAACAGAGCTTTCTTTTGGTGTTATTTAATCACTGCTGTTTTTTGTTTTTTATGCTGAAAAGATACCAAAATTTCGAAAAAAAAAATAAAAAAAAGTTTTCGTTTCTGTCAATAAATTTTGTAAATAAGCAATTTTTCTTCCTTCACTGATGTGCGTTGATGAGGCTGCACTAATAGGCAGCAATGATGGACACTGATAGGTGACAGTGATGGGCACTGGTGAGGAGGCACTAGTCCGCAGCACTGATGGGCACTGAAAGACGTCACTGATTGGCATAACTGATGGGCACAGACTATTGGCACAGAGTGGCATAACTAATGGGCACTGCTTGGGCTGCATTATCATCAGCGCACTTATGATCAGTGCCCCGATTACCTTTTTTACATCTTCCCTGTGAGGAGATGCAACTGATCAGCTCTCCTCACCTCATAATCTGTCAGTGTGAGGTGAGGAGAGCCAATTAACGGCACTTCCTTGTTTACATGTGATCGGCTGTGATTGGACACAGCTGATCACATGGGAAAAAGAACCGCAGCTCTTTGCCACGATCAGGGTTGTGCCATGTCCCAGGAACATGGCGCACCTGCAATCACCGTGCTGCTCGTCCCCGATCAAGGTTATAAACTGGGCGACGTCATTTGATGGTGGGCGGGCGGCAAGTACCGGTAGTTAAGCAACAAAATAAAAGACAAAAACATAAGAAAGATATAGCAAATAAGTTAAAGTTCACCATACATTTGTACATTGAACTTATTTGGTATTTGGATAGCACTGTCTTTTTGCAAATTTCAGGTTCACTGGCTAAATATTGGCTAAAATAAGGGGAAAAAAAACAAAAAACACCTTTTTTCAAGAAGTCAGCGGAATTTAATTAGGTTGAAAGCCAATAAATACCCTCTACACAGAGTAACATTAATATGTTCATCTAATAAGTTGTTCTCATTCTTTTTAAATCTGCAGTTTTTAATAAAATTATTTTTGCTAATTCTTTCACAAAGGTTTTTTTTGTTAAGGCACTTTCAGTTAGGAGGTGACAGTTGTTCCAATGTCACATTCACCCCTGGTGAAAACTACAAGTGCAGGGCCCTCCGATTCCTCCTGTATTTAAATTATATTGTAACCGTACTGTATTCCCTTATGCTGTAAAGCGCTGCACAAACTGCTGTAAATCCTGTATAATAATAATACATTGCACAGGCATACATAGTCCACTCCTGCCACTATCAGGTAGCCAGTCTAAAACAATGATGTGCAGCCAACGATGGAAAGTGCACATAGACAGGAAGTGGGTGAACGAGGCTGCCAGAGGTCAGCAGCACTGAGGATGGAAAAATGGTGAAAACAATGTTTTATAAAAAAAATTATAATAATAATAAAGAAAATAACTGGCAAATGTTTATGGCACACAAGACTTTACCAAACTAAATGTCAACTAGTTCACGTTTACATTTCCTTTAGGCAGCAAATGTTTGGACTGGTATCTAGCACCTTGCACGGTCTGCTGCCAGCATTGCCTTGTACACTTCTGAATCCCAGGCCTTAAATGCAGAGCTACAACCACTGAACAGCAGCCTATGTGCTGACAGCTCAGTGTTAGGTCCAAGCAAACAATAGAGGCGATAAGAAAGCTTCTTATCTCGTCTTATCTCCATCGTGACTTCCTTACTTGGCCAGGCAATGCCGCTATCAGTGATGATTTGCAGACCCCAATGATGAGCTCCTAAATTTGGCAACTACTCACTGTTTCTTTGAAGGAGGAGTTTAGCCAACGGTTTTTCACAACATTCTGTATTGATAAGGGTGGATTTTCCAGATCTTCTAAAGAATCTATCACAATAAAGTCCAGGAAAATGTCATAGAAGTTCATGTTTCTCACCTGCAGGCACATTGAACACATTAGTGGAATTTCACAACACTTTTGTTTTTCTTTTACAATTTTTACTTTTTTTACTTAAGAGAAAAAAAAAAAAAAAAATATGTTTAAAGTGAATGTATAGGCCAAAAAAGATATAATAAAGAGAACCTGTTCTCCACTTCATCTAAAACTAGTAAAGTTAATCCATACATGGATTGAAATGTGGCCGGTTTAGCAGGGATCGGGTGAATTTCGATCCATGTATGGGCATCCTGGTTGTACAGAAGTTGATCTATCGTACAACCACCCTGTTGAGTTTTTCCCAAGCGATCATTGCCGCCGGGCTATAGCTGACAACACTGATCATTATGTTCTCACAGTGGGGAAGGCTAGAGATGTACAGTGGTGTGAAAAAGTGTTTGCCCCCTTCCTCATTTCCTGTTCCTTTGCATGTTTGTCACACTTAAGTGTTTCGGAACATCAAACCAATTTAAACAATAGTCAAGGACAACACAAGTAAACACAAAATGCAATTTGTAAATGAAGGTGTTTATTATTAAAGGTGAAAAAAATCCAAACCATCATGGCCCTGTGTGAAAAAGTGATTGCCCCCCTTGATAAAACATACTATAACTGTGGTTGTCCACACCTGAGTTCAATTTCTCTAGCCACACCCAGGCCTGATTATTGCCACACCTGTTCACAATCAAGGCATCACTTAAATAGGAGCTGCTTGACACAGTAAGGTCCACCAGAAGATCCTTAAAAGCTACACATCATGCCGAGACCCAAAGAAATTCAGGAACAATTGAGAAAGAAAGTAATTGAGATCTATCAGTCTGGAAAGGGTTATAAAGCCATTTCCAAAGCTTTGGGAATCCAGCGAACCACAGTGAGAGCCATTATCCACAAATGGCGAAGACATGGAACAGTGGTGAACCTTCCCAGGAGTGGCCGGCCGCCCAAAATTACCCCAAGAGCACAGCGACGACTCATCCAAGAGGTCACAAAAGACCCCACAACAACGTCCAAGGAACTGCAGGCCTCACTTGCCTCAGTTAAGGTCAGCGTTCATGCCTCCACCATTAGGAAAAGACTGGGCAAAAATGGCCTGCATGGCAGAGTTCCAAGGAGAAAACCACTGCTGAGCAAAAAGAACATCAAAGCTCGTCTCAATTTCTCCACAACACATCTTGATGATCCCCAAGACTTTTGGGACAACATTCTGTGGACCGATGAGACAAAAGTGGAACTCTTTGGAAGGTGTGTGTCCAACTATATCTGGCGTAGAAGGAACACTGCATTTCATAAAAAGAACATTATACCAACAGTAAAATATGGTGGTGGTAGTGTGATGGTCTGGGGCTGTTTTGCTGCTTCAGGACCTGGAAGACTTGCCGTGATAAAAGGAACTATGAATTCTGCTGTCTACCAAGAGATCCTGAAGGAGAATGTCCGAACATCTGTTCGTGTACTCAAGCTGAAACGAACTTGGGTTCTGCAGCAGGACAATGATCCTAAACACACCAGCAAGTCCACCACCGAATGGCTGAAGAAAAACAAAATGAAGACTTTGGAGTGGCCTAGCCAAAGTCCTGACCTGAATCCTATTGAGATGTTGTGGTATGACCTTAAAAAGGCCGTTCATGCTCGAAAACCCTCTAATGTAACTGAATTAGGACAATTCTGCAAAGATGAGTGGGCCAAAATTCCTCCAGGACGCTGTAAAACCCTCATTGCACGTTATCGCAAACGCTTGGTTGCAGTTGTTGCTGCTAAGGGTGGCCCAACCAGTTATTAGGTTTAGGGGGCAATCACTTTTTCACACAGGGCCATGATGGTTTGGATTTTTTTTCACCTTTAATAATAAACACCTTCATTTACAAATTGCATTTTGTGTTTACTTGTGTTGTCCTTGACTATTGTTTAAATTGGTTTGATGTTCCGAAACACTTAAGTGTGACAAACATGCAAAGGAACAGGAAATGAGGAAGGGGGCAAACACTTTTTCACACCACTGTATATTTCCACTTTAATGTAATAAAAGCATAAAAGGTAAAGTCCATGCAAAAACTAAAATCCCTGCATCTATACCTACCACGGATCTAACACTAACCTCTCTATCCCTGTAAAAAAAAAAGATGAGTATACATACCTTTTTGGAAGCCGATCTGACCCGTTCTCCAGTGGCGGAAGCTCCGTAGAGGACACGGCGGACAACGGCTGTGAAATGAATGGGAAGTGACGTCACCCATAGAGTTACTATGGGGCTTCTGTTGTGGTCCATCTCCTCTGCACCCACCTCTACAGTGAAGCAGTGACTGACAGCTCACCGTGGGATCCGGTCAGATCGGCTTCCAAAAAGGTATGTATACTCTTTTTTTTTTTTTTACAGGGATAGAGAGATTAGCGTTAGATACGTGGTGGCTATAAATGCAGGGATTTTTGTTTTTGGACTTCAACTTTAAGGCTTGGGTTGGAAGGGCAGTCTCTGCCACTCTATTAATGGCTTGCAGTGCCTCCTACTGACTGTACCAACATCTGTAGTCTGGAATCATGTTATCCACTGCTCATAGAGTGTGTTCTCTCCTTGGGGTTGCTCCGTTAGGTGTGGCTGGACCCAATCCCCTCTCAGCTGAGGTTTTTACCATAGACATACACAACTTCATAGCTCAAATCACCCAGTTTGGTCCCACATCCTTTCCTGTAGATTCTAAATCTGATTTCCTTGTGGCCTTAGCAGATTCAGAGTCATTGGCTGCAGACTCTAATCCTTGACTGTTAAGCTTACCCCTGAGGAGTCAGTATCTTACTCCCAATTTAAAGGTGACCATTTCAGCTGTTACTGATGCAGTGCATGCTTCTCTAAATAGAAGAATGGCCTGTTGCTTCTACCAGTGCTGTTTCCTATCTTGGGTCATTTAAAACGCATAAGGCTGCAAGACCTTCTTCCTTTATGCCAACTTTTTTTCAATGGAGATTTGCAGGATTACGATCCTTTGGGCCCCAGTTTTCTGGTGTTTTTCTTGGGCCTCTTATGCCGCGTACACACGATCGGACATTCAGACAACAAAATCCATGGGATTTTTTCTGACGGATGTTGGCTCAAACTTGTCTTGCATTCACACGGTCACACAATGTCGGAAATTCCAAACATCAAGAACGTGGTGAAGTGCGACGAGCTGAGAAAATTGAAGTTCAATAGCCGGTGTGGCTCTTCTTCTCAATTCCGAGCATGCGTAGAACTTTGTGCTTCGGAATTGTGTATACACGATCGGAATTTCCGACAATGGATTTTCTCAGATTTTGTGTGTCGAAAATTTCCGATGGAGCCTACACACGGTCAGAATTTCTGACAAAAAGCTCCCATCGAACATTTTCCGTCGGAAAATCCAACCGTGTGTACGTGGCATAAGTGTTTGTTTACTGTGTCGCCCACCGTTCATTTGGTCTGCTTTTGGGTGACCAAAAGCAAAAGACTTTCTATGGCCCTCAATGAACCAAAAAACAAAACAAAAAAAAAAAACTTTTTGTAGGAACGGTAAAATAATTTTATTTGAGTCAATTGAGGTGCACAGGTCCCATCGCTCCGTTTCTGATCTTGCTTTTGGTTCTGCCTTGCCACAAAACTGAGGCATGCTGGTAGTACGGTAGGAGGCGTTATCTCAGATGGGCCTGCAGTTTTTTTTGTTTTCCAGCATCCAATCCCTTTGTGGATGGCAGTATATTCTGGTTAAAGACTTCCTATGTTCCTCAAAGGACTCCAAGAAAAGTTTTTTTTTTTCTTCTGGCGAGTATAAAATTAAATTTTAATGATAAAAAGGTGAGCTTTTTTGAAATCTTGTACTGTTTGTGCATACATATAAATGTACAGAGTTCACATTAAATAATATAATATATTATATATATCCACAGAAGAGGATGTAGTACTTACCCCCCGAGAGAACAGCTCAGTCTCTGTAGGTACCCATGTTTCTGGCTGCTCCAGGAATTGCATCATCTCATCATAGGAGTCTTGAAACTTTTTAGGATTCTAAGCATAAAATTTGAATCCGATTAGTTTTTGTAAAGAATACTAGTAACTGTATTTTTTCTGCTTAAAGTGATATTTAAAAAATAAATAAAAATTAAGCTTTAATAACATGCATATACTTATCGCCACTGTGCAGCTCGTTTCGCACAGAGTGTCCCCGAACGTGCTCTTCTGGAGGCTCTCGTGGCTCCTCCCCGCATCAGATAACCCCCTCGGAGAAGCGCTCTCCCAAGGGGGGGGGGGTTACCTTGCGGCCCCGCCCCGCTCCCTGGGTCACTGGATTTGATTGACAGCAGCGGGAGCCAATGGCTGCGCTGCTATCAATCTATCCAATCAAAGCCGGGACTCTGTGGACCCCGCTGAAGATGAAGGGGCTCAGGTAAGTAAAAAAGGGGGGCTGGGGCCGGTCACTGGCAGGTGTTTTTTCACCTTAATGCATTAAGGTGAAAAAAACACAAACCTTTACAACTCCTTTAAGGGTTTTACTGAGAGTAACACACACTTTCCCTGTGAACTTGCTCTGACATCCATGGGTACCCCTACCATCAACTGATAACCAGCTGCAGGATATACAGAAGCAAGAGAATGAAATTATTCTTTATTAAACAGCCCACAGAAATGGTTATGGAATCTCTTTTCAGCTGTTACTAATTAAGTAAAGCTTCATCCCAAATCTGTTCTGTTTATTGTTGTTAATCTATTGTTAGTTTTGCATAGGGAGAAAGGTTAGAGCCTATACCAAGTTTTATTGCTGTACATGGAACCTCAATTTCAGCCAGTGTCATAAACATGTCGAAAATGTAAAATTAGTTCAGATACAGGCAACAAAATTGGTTAACGTTTTGAGGGAAAAACATATCAGGAGAGACTGCCGACCTGAAAGGAGAAGTACAACCAAAGCTCGTTTGGCTGTACTTCGCCTGTGGATCACAGGAGTGCAGTTCATTCTGTACTCCTGTGATCCCTTTTCAGCAGACACCGGGCTGAAGCCTGCTGTCGGCTGACGTCACAGAGCCTATCCAGGCTCGGGCAAGATTGCGACAATGAAGTCAGGATCCACCCACATGCCTGGACTCTCAGAGCTTGAGATCCTGAGTCGGCCGCTCCGCCCCCTCCACAGCCCCAGCAACCCAGTGAGCGCAAGGGGGGAGCAGAGCAGAGAGTGGTGACTGACAGTCACCAGTTCCCTGCTCACAGAACCCAGATAATCAAGCGATCGGCGGTGTTCTCAGCCTTCAAGCTGGCAGGGGACAGATGCAGCATTGGACCAATCCTGCATCCACCTAAGTATGATTCCAAAATATGATGAAAAAGAAAAAGAATGATTCCAAAATATATATTAGAGATAGAGATAGATATCTCTGTCTCTTGACATCTGCGCTATAGCCAAATGATGGCCACAGCGCGGACCTACATTTCCGGGAGGCCATCATAAGACGGCCTCCCCTGTGCACGCTCCCTGCATGTGCACAGCACGCGCGTGGGGTGTGCTGTGATCACCGAGTCACTAAGACTCGGGTGATCACCAATCCTAATAAGGGGTCGGTCCTGGCCCCTTACCATGGGATCAGCTGTCAGCCAATGACAGCCGATCACATGATGTAAACAAAAGCTTGGTAATAGTTTTTTTTTTCTCCTCACGCTGAAAAAAAAGCCGATCACCGGCTCATCTGCAAGGGACATCGGTCTTCGGACATCGGTCCCGAAGAGGAAAAGGCAATTATGCCTCATCTTTGCACACCAGTATCCCCTGCCAGTGCCACCTGCCATTGCCACTTGCCAGTGCCACCTATCAATGCCCATGAGTGCAGTGCCACCTATCAATGCCCACCAGTGGTGCCAGTGCCACCTAGCAGTGGTGCCCATCAGTGTAACCGATCAGTGTCCATCACTGTCACCTATCTGTGCCCATCAGTGCCGCCTCATCGGCATACATCAATGAACAAGAAAAAATTACATTTTTTAAAATTTTATATATTTTTTTTTTTTACAAATTCGTTGTTTACATTTTTTTTTTAACAAAAAATAAAAACCGCAGAGGTGATCAAATACCACCAAAAGAAAGCTCTATAAGTGGGGAAAAAAATCATAAAAATTTAATTTGAGTACAGTGTTGTATGACCATGCAATTGTCATTCTAAGTGTGACAGCGCTGAAAGCTGAAATTGGTCTGGACAGGAGGGGGGTTTAAGTGCCCAATAAGCAAGTGGTTAATGTATAACTACCAAGTCAAAACTTTTTTTTTTAGGTTCTGAATTGAGCGGAGAAGGATTAGAACCCTGTCAGCTTTTATTGCTGTCTGTGCCAATGTTAGAGATTTTCACCCTTTCGATTTGTCCTGATTACCATTATCATTAAAAGTGAAAGTAAAAGAAAATCCCCAAATTTGGGCTGTCCACAGAAAAGTAATAGAGGGGAAATCTTCCAATGGAGACACTAGTTATGGTGACCTGGGAGTCATAAGTTAGTTTGCAGCGATTTCCTCTCACTTCCCGTTTGGCTATTGGACAGGATTTGATGGCAAAAACAAACTCAGACAGGGGTTATAATCCTCCCTTGCTCTATCCAAAAAAAAAAAAAAAAAAAGTTTTGGTTATAGTTCTACTTTAGGTTTAGCCTTTAGGAACATAGAGAAAGAGGGCATAATGGGGAGATTCAGCCTGGTGTACCTCACTACATAGCCGATAAAGATTTGTATCCACAGATGACGGTGAGTTTCCGGCCTGATTTCGAATGGATTTATACAAGAAGTGTGGAGTCACTTGAGCCAGAGAAGCGTTGGTTTCAGCTCTGAAGGGTCCATGCGGTAGAGCAGCTATCTTACCTTATCCTTAAATTCTTAAACAATGTTCTTCCCTCCAGCTCATTATAAATTACTCCCATGTAATTAGGTGACTAGCGAGTCTCAACTGAACGCAGAAACAAGAGGAGGACAGAAGGACAGAAGGACTTACCTTTTTTGCTCGGACAATAAGCGTAGACAGAATTTTTCTACCAGCTTCAACCAAAAACTTCCTGTTGTCAGTTTTTGAAAGGATCATCTGAAAATAAAAAGACAAGAGGATTATGTTGTTTTAAACCTTTCATGACTAAGCCTATTTTTGGCATTCGGTGTTTTCTAGCAAAAAATATGGATTTTAACTTGTAAATTACTTGGAACCCCCAAACATTATATATATTTTTTTAGCAGAGACTCTAGAGAATAAAATTGTTGCAATATTTTATGTCACACGGTATTTGCGCAGCGGTGTTCTAGACGCAACTTTTTGGGAAAAGGGACACAGTAAAAAAAAATGAAACAGTAAAATTAGCCCAATTTTTTTGCATAATGTGAAAGATAATGTTACGTCGAGTAAATAGATACCAAACATGTCACACTTTATAATTGCACACACTCGTGGAATGACGACAAACTACGGTACCTAAAAATCTCAGTAGGCGACGTTTTAAATTTTTTTTTTCGGTTACCAGGTTAGAGTTACAGAGGAGGTCTAGTGCTAGAATCATTGCTCTCGCTCTGACTATCGCGGCGATACCTCACATGTGTGATTTGAACACCGTTTACATACGCGGGTGCGACTTTTTGATCACTTTTATTGCTGTCACAAGGAATGTAAACATCCCTTGTGACAGTAATAGGTGGTGACAGGTACTCTTTATGGAGGGATCGGGGGGCCTAAAAGACCCCCGATCCCTCCTTTACACTTCAAACTTCTCAGATCGCCATTTTCGGCGATTCCGAATACTGTATTTTTTTTAAAATCCGGCGCCATTGGCAGCCAAGTAAACGGGAAGTGACGTTATGACGTCGCTTCCGTGTTTACCATTAGGAGACTGGAATGAAGCCGCTTATGGCTTCATTCCAGTGCCTCCCCAGCCGCCAAAAGCGGCGGATCGTGCATTGGTGCTCAATCGGGAGCACCGGGAAGAGCGGTGGGAGGGGGGGGGGGGGGCGGCTTTTAGCCGCATCGGTTGTTATGGCTGGAAAGCCGATCGCCCGCTCTGAAAATGGTACAGGGATGATGCCTGCAGGTAGGGGCATCATCCCGGTATAACCCCTGGAAGCCGAGCACGCACATCTGCGTACGCTCGGCAAGGGGTTAAACGGGTTTTGCTTTTTTCTGGAGGAGGACCCGTTCTTTGAAGAACATGTCCCAGTGTTCCATACCTTGTCACATATCCATGTAAATTATGGTGGCTCTTTGACCTCATAATGGGTTACTTATGGGCTTAAGTCTGACAGCATTTAATCTTATGTAACCCATATTATATGCCGAGATGGACCAAAGAAAATCATTGTACCATTTTTGTACTTATCTGTTCTTTTGAAAACTTCAATAAAAAATTATTGAAAAGAAAAAGATAAGAAGTGAGGAGCAGACTGCCAATGTCCTTCCAAAATCAGGCAGACCAGATATAAATAGAAGTGGAATGTCGCCCTTCTGTGCCATAATGTCTCTCACATGGTAATCAAATTACAATCCAATTTGCGCGGCACAATGGTTTTCCCAATGAACTTGACTTTGACCAGATGAAATGCAGGGATTTACCATGACACAGAGTAGGCGTGTTTCTATAGGTGGCAGAGGAAGAGACAGATTTTCCCTTTATACTTATTGGCCAGAAATGTCCTTTCTATGATTGGTAAGAATAATTATCTTATACCAATTTATTTACAGGTTATCGCAATATTCTAAGCCAGGGTAGAACCAGGAGAATATTATTTTTTTCTTAAGAGTGCCAAAAGTTGTGTGCCTGCATGAAACTGAACTCCGGCCTCAGCTGTTCGAAAAAAAATCTGTCAGAGATATCCTGTAAAATAAATGTATTATCAGCAAGGGATACATTTCTGCTGCCGGGCTGCTCATAACCTGCAGTTTTGCGGCAGCCTAAGTGCCCGTTCACACTACCGCGACTTGTCAGGCGACTTAGCCGCCTGAAAAGTCACGCTCCGTTCTGTACTATGGAACCGTTCTAATAGTCGCTCCGACTTAGTAAAAGGTTCCTGTACTATTTTTGGGGCGACTTCAGATGACTTGCATTGACTTCTATACAGTAGTCGTTTTGAAGTCGCTGCTGAAGTCGTGTGCAGGTCGCGTCTGTGAGTCGCGCTGCAAGTCGTGTCGCCCCTGTGTGAACGGGCACTAAGGCTGCTGTGGTGCTTTACGTTTGGATGATCTCCAGTGTTATCAAGTGGATATGTGCGGTTTGTTTCGAATTCAAATTCGCACACATTTTTCGTTATTTGGAAATTTGGATGCATCTGAATTTCTGAATTACAATTGTAACAAGTTCAAACGAAAACGAAACAATAGAATTTCAGACAAAATTCGAATTGTTTTGAAATCTAATTGCAGTTTCCAAAGAGAATAAAATAGAGTAGAAAATAAAGGAATAGAATAGAGTAAAACAGAACAGAATACAAAACAAACGAATAGAAAAAACATAGAATAGAAAATAAAAAAATTGAAAAGAATAAACACAATATAACCGGTTTCCAAATTTTAAATAGAATAAATTTGAGTTTGGTTGGAACAGAAAAGAATAGAAAATAAAAGAATAGACTAGAATAGAAAAAAACAACAGAATAGAAATAAATAATAGAATAGAATGAACAATAGAAAAGAATATAACAGTTTTCCAAATTTCAAATAGAATAAATTTGAATTTGGTTGGAAAAGAAAAGAATAGAATATAATAGAAAATAATAAAACAGACTAGAATAGAAAAAAACACAATAGAATAGAAAAAAAATATAACTTCCAAAATTAAAATTTTCTAAACTAGAATAAATTTGAGTTAGAACTGAATTCAGTTCAAATTCAATTCAAACGGAATTTGTTTCAAACACAATTTAAACTGATTCAAATTTTCCGAATTCAGTCGAATTAGGTTTAACTAAGCCGAATTGGGAAAATGTTAATCTATTCCAAGTCGAATAAACAAAACAAATTCCCGAAAATTAATTAAATAAATGTAACTATACGAATTTATGTAAATACTGAATCCACACACACATTTTTTTTGTACTGCACATGGCTATTATCAAGCCCCTTCCTTGGTTGTTAAAGACACCTATCCCATCAGCTTCTGGATGGACCCCAGGGGGTGTCATCAGCATGCATATGACATGGGTTGTGGGCGTTACATGCAGCAGTGGTATAGGAGTTCCCTGCTCTGCTATGACCCCCAAAGCTACAGCTAAAAAAAAAGCCCCCCCCCACCCCCGACACTCTCTGGCCATGCTAGTCTAACTAAAACTGAGATTTACGAGAAATGCGTTGTGCAGGGAAAATACGTAGCCGGTCACAATGAATCCTCCTACCAGTACCCAAATAGCAGAATAATACGAGGAGCATCTCATAACGTGACAGGCTGAAAAAATTAGCTTTTCTTGCAAAAGGAGAGATATATTGTAACAAACCTTTTTATGGAGTTCCCAGATAAGATCCCTTTCACACTGGGGTGGCGGGTCCATTGGCAGTAAAGCACGCCAGTTTTAGCAACGCTTTACCGTCGTTTTAAGGCCGCTAGTGGGGCACTTTTAACCCCCGCTAGTGGCCAAAGAAAGGGTTTAAATGCGCCCATATTGCGGCGCTTCCAAAGCACTTTTTGTGCGCTTTGCAATCGCTGCCCCTTCATTTCAATGGGGAGGGGCAGTGTAGGAGCACTGTATACAGCGTTCCTACACCGCCCGAAATATGCTGCTCGCAGACATTTTTTTCCCGCCACGCAAGCGCACCCACCAGTGTGAAAGCACTCGGACTCTCACACTGGGGAGGCATGAGAGGAGCTTTACAGGCGCGATTTTTAGAGCTAAAATGCCTGAAAAGCACTTGTGAAAAGGGGCCTAACTAAAAGCGATTGAGAGGCTCATAGTGTGTGCCTATGCTTGAGCTTAAAATATATTTTATTTCACAATTCAGCCGACAGGGTACAGATTTATTAATATTAGGGCCAATTCACACCAGTGCGCTGATCTGCGTTTTAGAACAGCTGTAAAACGCCAATCGATGGAAGGACATCTGAAAAACAATCATTTCCAATGTGCCCTATTCACACCACACCGCTGTGCCTGCAGGTCAACAGATGTCAAAATATATTTCAACGAATGTCAGCACACGTTAAAGCGAAACGTACATGCTTTTTCCATACATTTTAGCGCAAGTCAGTGTGAACTGGCCCTTACATAGAGGGTTGCTGTTAGTAAAGGGAACCTGTGCTTAGAGAAATACGGAGGCCTCAGTTACTAATCTCACCTTCCAAAAATGCTACTTTCTTGGCTATCATGCTACTCTATTGGCTTCAAAATTTGCCCACCTGGATTAAGTATGCAGAAAGAGTTTGCTCTTTGCTGGCTGCAGTCTTTTTCACATATTGGATTTGAAGGATAAGCATAACTTAACATAACTGAAGCATAGATAAGGACGACAGCCCTGGAGCGTGCAGCTTCTAGAACAAGTCGGCAAGGGCAGTTCAAATTCCTTTTAAATACTGAAACAAGGGGAGTATAACCTTTTTTCAGGTTTTACTTGTGTCCCCATCAAAGAGATAAACATGACTTCCTGTCCTGGTGCCACCCTGTGGTTAGGTTGTTACAGTGTCATTGAAACAGGAAGTGCATGAAAAATCTCCCTTAGGCCTGGTTCACACCTATGCATTTTTTAGTGTGTTTTCAGTTTTGCATAAACACACTACATGGTACTACATGGTTTCCTATGGATGTAGTGCACATGTGTGAATTTTATGGAAAGGGCCTGGGATGTTTTTTCTGGTTTTTGGTTCCATAGACTTCAATGGATCAAAAATGCGTATTGAAAAAACGCAAAGCACAACTGGAACATGCAACCTGCATTAGGTGTGAACTGGGCCTAAAGGGACGCAGACAGCACTCTAAAGCCCCACACACACTATCAGATTTTCTGCTGATTTTTGCCTTCAGATTTACCAAAACCATGTAGTGGAAGGGCCTGCCTGATTGCATACACATTGAAACTCCTAAGGTTTGACCTCATATTCAGAGGCGGCTCTCTAATTAGGCAGTTTAGGCGTTTGCAATCCGAGGGGCCTCGCAAAAGCCTAATTTGCCCATAGCTCAACATCCCTGGGATCGTCACGCAACTTGTACCACCATGTCCCAATCTGGAGTGCTGGCGAATCAGAGTCCCGGAATGCCCGCGGGATGCCTTGGTTCCCATGAGCAGCGCTTTGTATGACAGCCGAAAAGTGCCATCTTTCCCTGGCTGACATTCACATACGGAGCTCTGCGCGCTGACCCCGCCCCCTCCTCCACCTGCTGTGATGTTTTCCTGGACACAGAGGAGGAGGCGGGGAGGAAGGACAGCCACGCAGCTCTGCCGGGACAGCGCTGATCTGAGGTCTTTTTTAATAGACTAAAAGTGAGACTTACGGGGGGGGGGGGGTAAACATGCATTACACTTGGATTTGTTTGTATATCCACTTTGAGAGGATATATGGGCACTTTAGGATTGTAGAAGACTTGGTGCTTCAAGGGGGGATGGATATGAAATCCACTCCCCTCACCCCCCAGCACAAGTCTTTCCCCTTCCCAAGGAACCACCCCCTGCAAGTGTTCGATGGATGCTGCAGCAAAGTGAGTTTTCTTGTCATTACCAATCTCTGACCATCTCCTGTTTGTATATCTGCAACCTCTGACCATCTACTGTTTTTACCTCTGCAATCTCCGACCGTCTCCCATTTGTATCTCTGCAATCTCTGACCATCTCCCGTTTTTATCTCTGCGACCTCTGACCATCTCCTGTTTTTTACCTCTGCAATCACTGACCATCTCCTGTTTCTATGTCTGCAACCTCTGACCATCTCTTGTATCATGTCTGCAGTCTCTGACCATCTTTTGTATCAAGTCTGCAGTCTCTGACCATCTTTTGTATCAAGTCTGCAGTCTCTGACCATCTCTTGCATCAAGTCTGCAGTCTCTGACCATCTCTTGCATCAAGTCTGCAGTCTCTGACCATCTCTTGCATCAAGTCTGCAGTCTCTGACCATCTCTTGCATCATGTCTGCAGTCTCTGACCATCTCTTGCATCATGTCTGCAGTCTCTGACCATCTCTTGCATCATGTCTGCAGTCTCTGACCATCTCTTGCATCATGTCTGCAGTCTCTGACCATCTCTTGCATCATGTCTGCAGTCTCTGACCATCTCTTGTATCATGTCCGCAGTTTCTGACCATCTCTTGTATCATGTCCGCAGTTTCTGACCATCTATTGTATAATTTCTGCAGTCTCTAACCATCTCTTGTATCATGTCTGCAGTCTCTGACCATCTCTTGTATCATGTCTGCAGTCTCTGACCATCTCTTCTATCATGTCCCCAGTTTCTGACCATCTATTGTATAATTTCTGCAGTCTCTAACCATCTCTTGTATCATGTCTGCAGTCTCTGACCATCTCTTGTATCATGTCTGCAGTCTCTGACCATCTCTTGTATCTTGTCCACAGTTTCTGACCACCTATTGTATAATTTCCGCAGTCTCTGACCATCTCTTGAATCATGTCTGCACAGTCTCTGACCATCATCTTTATTGTGGATTCTGCAGAGGAGTCAAGAGCTGGAGCGCTGCTAGGATAGGGGTCACAAGAGGAGTTTGACTTGTGTAGACTGTGTAGAGGATAATAGAGGATGAAACTAGAGCCACCAAGCCGGAGCCCAGAGAGGACCGTCTGGCTGAGCCCTGCACCGGTGAACCTGAGAGGACGTCGGTGACAGGATAGTCTGATGAGGGTCAGTGATGTAAGGTGGAGTGAATACAGTAAGGTAAGGAGGCACTGATATAAAGGTTCCCCCTTATATTAGTAACCTCCCCTTCACCTTAGTGTATTAACTCTGTGGTCTGTGGTCACCAGCGTATCCCCCACATTGGCGTTCTCATTTTAAATGCAAGTTGGAACTCCAGGGACCCTGATAAAAAGGGGAACTCTGATGTAAATAGGAATGCTGTTCACTCTGATATAAGGTGATCTCTGGTCACCAGAGCCCACCGTACTTTAAAGTTCCCCCTTACTCCAGTCTGCAGCATTCCCCTTACATCAAATTTCCCCTTGCACTGTAAGGGGGAATCTTGTTGCAGACTCTGATGTACGGTGGAACTCTGTGCTGGGTTATATTAACCTGAGCTTCATGTGAATGAAGAAATATGATTTTTGACTTTTATTCTACTACTACACATTACTAGTAGCAGCTGCGCAAATTGTATTTATATTTGTGTGCATGTAATATATATATGTTTAATGATTTTGCTAGAGAAAATTCTAGAAACTGTGAAATTATAGTTCATAGCGTTTAAGGCTCTTATTATATGCAATCTATACAGTTAATTTTTATTGCTTGAATTATTTTTCCCATTATGGGCGTGAGTGGGGCCTCATGTCAAGGTTTTGCCTAAGGCCTCACAAAGCCTAGAGCCGCCTCTGCTCATATTATATGGTTTTGGTAAATCTGCAGAAAATCTGATAGTGTGTAACCATTAACCATTCCTCATTCTATTCAAATCAACAGCTACAAGTGATGTTGGAATTAAAGTGTTTGTTACCCCAACAGTTCATATTCCTGATATGTGGCTGCTGTACAATGTACTTATAGGAGAAAATATCCTGTTCTCTTTCTATTGCTCCCTTTATACAAAATCCTTGCCATTCCTGGTAGTCCCCTTGCTTTCCTATCAAAAACTCACCACACTAAGCAGGAGAGCACACCGTGGTCAATTTCCTAGCTATGCTAGGAACTCAACATGCTCTCCTCCAATGATCAGACTTGTCCTGACAAGCCCCCCACTGCACAGCCATTCACTGGGAAGTTCTGTGTGCTGCTGGTTCTCCTCCCCCGGCTCTTATGCAGCTGAGAACAGAGGGAATGTGATCACAAAAAAAAAAAAAAAAAAAAAAAGGGGGGGGGAGAAAAAGGGTTTTTACATCTATAAAATGTTTTGCTTTTCATTTCTACTTTACAATAAATGGGTTGCTTTACCAGGTGATCATTCACAATCGTTTTAAACAAGCTTCTGAGTTTCACAAACACATCAGATACAAATCTTGTTTAAATGCCATTTTACCTGGAAGGCCTGACGGATGCAGTGGAGCTTAGCAAGAAAGTCACTGTCCCCTCCACATTCCAGCAGTTCTGTCCTGCAAGAATTATTTTCATAAATTATAAAATCTGATCATATATATTGCTATTTCTTCTTTCCCTCCATACATTTACATCACAGCTGGCACAATGCAGTTGACTATGACCATTATTTAAAAAAATAGGCTAGAGATGTAGTGGGACGATAACATGGGAGGAGCGTCACCAAGTCAAAAGATGTCACAGGCCCCAGAAGGCTGCGGGACCATTCACTGCGAGTGGCTCGCGCATGCACAGTGGGAAGCCAACTGTGAAGCCACAAGCAGTCACAGCTGGCTTCCTTTAGTAAACATGCTGGTGGTGATCCGAAGAACCAGTTCGGGTGAGAGTGGTGCTGGATCCTTGGACAGATAAGCAACCTTTTTTTTTTTTTTTTTTTCAGCAACTACAGTATTTGTAGCTGCCGTCTTTTCAATTTTTTTTGTCAAGACTGAAAATCCTCTTTAACCACTTACTCACCAGCCTGCAACAGGTACATGTACATCATTTTTATGCAATAGCCAGTGGGGGGAGCCAAACCATGGGTTCGGCGGACACCCGCGATCGCTCCCCAGAGAGGTAGAACGGCAGTCTGACTATGTAAACAAGGCAGATCGCTATTCTGACAGGGATGAAAGCAGGAATACAGATCTCTGTGTTTATCCAGTGAGTACACCCCCCACACAGTTAGAAAGCATCCCTTAATCCTTTGATCGCCCCTGGTGTTAACCCCTTACCTGCTAGTGTCATTAGTACAATAACAGTAATTACTGTAATGTCACTGGTCCCCAAAGTGTCAGTTAGGTGTGCGATTTGCCTGCCACAATGTCGTAGTCCCGCTAAAAATCACTGATCGCCATTATTAGATTAAAAAAAAATATATAAAAAAAAATGTAAAGTGCAATAAAAATATTCCATAGCTTGTAGACGTGATCATTTTTGAACAAACCAATCAATATGCGCTTATTGCGATTTTTTTTTTTACCAAAAACACGTAGCTGAATACATATTGGCCTAAATTGATGAAGAAATTAGATTTTTTTATTTGATGAGTTTTATAGCAGAAAGTAAAAAATATATATATATAAAAAAAAAAAAAATGAACGCTCTTTTTTTGTTTCTAGTGCAAAACATAAAAACTGCAGAGGTGATCAAATACCACCAAAAGAAAGCTACATTAAGACATAATTTTTTTGGGTACAGCGTTGCATGACGGCACACTTGTCAGTTAACCACTTGCCGCCCGCCCTATAGACAATTGACAGTGGCAAAGTGGTTTCATAATCCTGATCGGACGTCATATGACGTGATCAGGATTATGAGCCGCGGCGCGCATCGCGGCGATCGTTGTTGCAGGGTTTCAGTCTGACACCCAGCAACTACGATCTCGGTAAAGAGTCTCCGACGGAGACTCTTTACCACGTGATCAGCCGTGTCCAATCACGGCTGATTACAGTGTAAATAGGAAGAGCCGGTGATCGGCTTTTCCTCACTCACGACTGTCAGACGCGAGTAGAGGAGAGCCGATCGGCTGCTCCTCTGACAGGGGGGGTCTGTGCTGATTATCAGCACAGCCCCCCCGAGGATGCCCACACTGGACCACCAGGGACGCCACCAGACCACCAGGGATGCCCAGAATAAGGTAATCCTCCCTAGACCACCAAGGATGCCAGTCAGCACAATGGATGCCAATCAGTGCCCATAATGGATGCCAATCAGTGCCCACAATGGGCATCACTGATTGGCATGCATTATTGTTTGGCACTGATTGGCATCCATTAGTACAGTATAACACCAATGCCGCCTATGAGTGCCCACCTGTGCCGCCTATGAGTGCCCACCTGTGCCGCCTATGAGTGCCCACCTGTGCCGCCTATGAGTGCCCACCCATGCCCATCTGTGCCGCCTATCCATGCCCATCTGTGCCGCCTATCCATGCCCATCTGTGCCGCCCATCCATGCCAATCCGTGCCAGCTATCAGTGCCAATTTGTGCCAGCTATCAGTGTCCGTGTCGCCCATCCGTGCCACCTATCAGTGCCACATATCAGTGTCCATCAATGCCACCTCATCAGTGCCACTTCATTGGTGCCACATCATTGGTGCCCATCAGTGCCGCCTTATCAGTGCCCATCAGTGTAGCCCCATCAGTGCCCATCAGTGAAGGAGAAAACGTACTTATTTACAAAGTTTTGAAACTGAAACAAAGAAAAACATTTTTTTTTTTCAAAATTTTCGGTATTTTTTTATTTGTAGCGCAAAAAATAAAAACCGTAGAGGTGATCAATTACCACCAAAAGAAAGCTCTATTTGTGGGAAAAAAATGATAAAAATTTCCTTTGGGTACAGTGTAGCATGACCGCGCAATTGTCATTCAAAGTGCGACAGCGCTGAAAGCTCAAAATTGGTCTGGGCAGGAAGGTGTTTAAGTGCCCGGTATTGAAGTGGTTAAAGTAATGCAGTGCCGTATCCCCAAAAAATGGCCTGGTCATTAAGGGGGTAAAAACCTTAAGTGGTTAATAAAGTGTTGGATAAAGTAGGGAGATAAGTTAATTATAGGTTAATTTATAATACAGTCAGTATGCTCATTTTACCATGTTTTAAACGCCTATATTTTTATCATACTTATGTGATATTTGTTCTATTATTATTATGATATTAATGTATACTTGTATATCTGTTGGAGTCGGGATGATACTCCAATGCTTTCATTCTATATTGTTTAACCTTGCTTAAAACTTAATAAAACAGATTGAACTTTAAAAAAATAAAATAAAAAAAAAGGGAGGAAGTTTTGGGTCTAGATAAACCATTAAAACCATAAATCAGCCCTGCAGTTTAGGCCGGCCATACACTATACAATTTTCCTTTAGATTTACTAAAACCATATAATATGATGTCAAAATAAAACACTTTCAATGTGTATGCAATCAGGCCGGGCCTTGCTCTACATAGTTGAAAGTAAATCTAAAATTGTATGGTCAGCTTTGGTCCTTATAGTCCTGACTTTTTTCCCAGTTCTGATTAGATCACAAGTAGAAAATGAAGACTTCACAGGCAGGTAAATGTGGTTCACATCACTGATGGCGACCCCCTCACCTGAGTGCCCTGCAGGGAATTGCCCCTTCCTCGGACAGGCACATTGCTTCTTCATAGAGAGGCCGGTGGTAGAGTGACTGCAGGCCGTTCCCTCCAGTAAGATCTCTGTGGTCTGCCAGCTACAAGAAAAAACAGAATCCCCAAGTTCATTAGTAACCGGGTTGTCACCCAATTCCGCAACTTTAAGCTTTTGAGATCTGAAGGCCTCTTTGGCTCCCCTGCCCTCCATCACACCATGCACCTTCCGTCCAACCGATACTTGATATACTTCAGCCAATTATTTTTTTTTGGCTATACCTATACAACTTAAACATCTCCAGCTGGCTCCTCCCCACACGATCTCCCATGTATACTTTAATAATAGGCGACTATTTCGCTACATGGCGTCCGGACGTCTCCTTCCCCAGTGTGTCCATGTTTTTTATTCAGGTTTGTTTGGTAGCCACACCATACTTACTCATTGTAGTAATGATGTGGCAGCTGTTATTGTAAAGCTACAGTACCAACTTTGGCTATTATCACCATCTGCCTTTTATCTTTTTCATACCAATACATTTTATTTTTTTAGATTATACTCCAGTAAGATCCATTTGTTACCAATAGTGACCCCTTGCCTTCCTTGTATCCGATACCATATCATATTATATTATATACACACACACACACACACATTTCTATTTGTATTATTTTAGACTTTTTAATTAACCGCTTGCCGACCAGCCGCCCTCATACGGTGGCAGGTCAGCACAATCCCGCGAGCCGCTGTAGCTGTACATTGGCTCCTTTAAAAGGGATAGCAGGCACGCGTACGCGCCCGCCTTAGGGGGAGCCGATTGCTCATGGCTGATGGTCGCGATGACCGCCGGCAATGAGCGATCGCAGGCACAAGAGGCAGAATGGGGACGTGTGTGTGTGTGTAAAACGCACAAATCCCTGTTCTGCAAGGAGATTGTGTGTTCCTAATAGCTAGGAATCAGGATCTTTCATTTCCTCTAGGTCAGTCACCTCCCCCTACAGTTAGAAACACACACAGGGAACACAATTAACCCCTTGATCGCCCCCTAGTGTTCACCCCTTCCCTGCCAGTGACATTTTTACAGTAATCAGTGCAATTTTATAGCACTGATCGCTGTATGAATGCCAATGGCCCCAAAAATGTGTCAAAAATGTCTGATGTGCTCGCCATTATGTCGCAGTCCCGATAAAAATCACAGATCCCCGCCATTACTAGTAAAAAATAATAATAATAATAAAATGCTATAAAACTATCCCCTATATTGTAGACGCTATAACTTTTGCGCAAACTAATCATTATGCACTTATTGAGATTTTTATTACCAAAAATATGTATAAGAAAAAACATACCGGCCTAAACTGAGAAAAAAAATAGCTTTTTAAAAAAAAAAAAAAAATGGGGATATTTATTATAGCAAAAAGTACAGAATATTGTGGGGTTTTTTTTCCAAATTGTCGCTTTTTTTTGTTTATAGCACAAAAAATAAAAACCGCAGAGGTGATTAAATACCACCAAAAGAAAGCTCTATTTGTGGCAAAAAAACACATCAATTTTGTTTGGGACCAACGTCGCACGACTGCACAATTGTCAGTTAAATCTACGCAGTGCTGAATCGCAAAAAAATGGCCTGGTCATTCAGCAGCCAAATCTTCCAGGGCTGAAGTGGTTAATATGAATTTAAGTGAGTATGAATTTATTGTCGGACATTATCAGCACCTTTAGCTCAAAATGTATCCCCTTAAAGTCTATATACGTTTTCACACTGGTCCATTGCGATGTTAAAAATCTTGCTTGCTGCATTTTTGGTTTAAAAACAAAAAAACACACCAAAAATGCACCTCCCCGTTCCAATGCATTGAAAACGCAGCAAGCATGCATCAATAACGTGCCCGTGTTTCATTTATGTGGTTTTTGAGTCACATGACCTAAGAAAAACACACCATAAGCACAGTAAAATCGTGGCAAAATTGCATTTTCTGCACTTTTTCCATCAACAGAATGCCATAAATGCATTTTTTGGCCACTGAAATTTTGGTGCATCTCCAATATTTCAGTATTTGATGGATGCCAGAATGATAAAGCACCTGATCACCTGACAATAACCTTGTGGGACCATGTTGGTGACATCTCAATAGTTCCCATGCCCATTATGAAGGTCCCCCCATCTCAGCTGGATTTATACATTTTATATCATGGACACTATACGGTCTGCTGCACATGGTACTGGTGTTTGAGCTTTTGCTTTTTTGGAGGTAATTTCAGGTGTTTGTTTTGCGCAAATTTTTGCCCGTATATGCACGCACAATAGCCTCCTAAGGAAAATTGATTCATAGTTATGCTCATAGGTGAAAAATACTGACCAAGACACAAATGTTCCTTTTTTTTTTTTTTTTAAATACCGAGAAATAGTCGGCACTTGTGCACAGGCACATAGTAAATAGACTCCCATGCATGCACATCATCATGCATTGACCAATCAAAACAGCTGAAGACGGTCACCCAGAAGACCAAGGTGTCCAGCAAAAGTGGCAGTTAAGGGTTTGAGTCAAACCATTTACTGTACCACAGGCAGGGGTGCTTACTATATATATATATATATATATATATATATATATATATATTTATTTATTATTATTGATATATTTATTATAAAACCTTTATCCCAATAAGGAAAGACCTGCTCAAAGTTCAGATTTAAAGTGATTCCAAAAGGCTGAAGGTTTTTTTTTTTTACCTTAATCCATTCTCCGCATTAGGTTAAAAAGACCTGTGCCACAGGATCCCCCTAGCCCCCCCCCCTTATACTTACCTGGGCCTGATCTTGACCCAGCGCTGTGCACAAGAGTAGCATCTCCCTCCGATTTCTCCCTCCTCACAGGACAGACTGACAGCAGTGGGAGCCATTTGCTCCTTCTACTGTCAATCAAATCCTGTGACAAGGGATCTGGGGGTGGGGCCGAGCTGTGCTCTCTTTATCTAAAGACACAGACAGGGTTGCTCAGGATCAAGCCCAACATGAGTGCCCCCATAGAAAGCAGCTTCCTAGGGGGGCATGCCCTGAAGAGGAGCCTGGATCGTGGGCGGGGAACCCAGGAAGAAGAGGATTGGGGCTGCTCTGTGCAAACCCACTGCACTGAGTAGGTAAGTATAACATGTTGATTTTAAAAAAAAATTATAAAATCAAGGCTTACAATTACTTTTATTTGTTAGTGAAGTCTATCTAAATCTGTCGGTGTATCTGAAAATCTATCATCTACCCTCAGATTGAAAATGTTGCTGTCCAAAGGGTGTTGATCCTTACCCAGAGTGAAGACACTCCAAGAAAGGAAGTGTGTTACTGGCCAGATCACCAGGTGAAAAAGAGAAAAACAAACACTAAAATACGAAAAACTAATGCAATGTAGTAAGCTGCAATATATTTAATTTTAGTTTTTAGTTTTTTTTTTTAGGGTTAATAATTTAAATGTCTAAAAATTCCCAGAGATCTGTTCTGTATCCATGTAATCATTTGCTAAATGGTGTGATCTAGGTGTGATGAATGTGTTTAACCAATCAGAAGTAGCCCCAGAGGTGCACATACAACCATCTCACAACATTTAATATACAGCATTGTGGTCAGCCTGATACCGGATATCAGACAGGAAATGTCCCAGCGAAGGACACAAAGACTGGATGTAATAGAACATTCATTTCGTGTCCTTCTGTATATCCTGCCCTTGTCAGTGATGTATTCCTTTTCATAAGCCAGCAACACAAACTTCTGGAATATTTATGTCTGATCTCGAATCTGCGTCCCATTACAGACTTTTGGCGGCTGTATCAGAAACCAGCAACATATATGCATCTGATGTTTACATTAGAGGATGTATGCTAATTTATCAGTATGAGGCACGCAGATTTTCCCGGTATATACACAACAGCCATACTTGAGATTAAGCCATATGGAAAATAACTTTGCCCAAAAAGGAGGGAGGTCTAAAGAGAACCTGTCAGCCGTTTTGAGCATTTATGATTAATTTATCCTGTTCTAGGAACATAGCAAAACTCGTTTCAGAGAGGCATACAGCCTAACAAAGTTAACAGCAACAGAGGTGTCTGCTCTCAGCGGGACTTTAAGGAGTAGCTCCACTTATGCTGAGAAGAAAACATTTCCCTCTGGGTGATCTATGTACATTGCAAAGTTTTAACAAACCTTGTTGCAGATTCCTACCTTTTCTTATTCGGAAGAAATCCCTGTGTGTTTGTCTGTGTCCATGTGCAATGTGAGTCTAAGCCCTTGTACACACGGTCGGACATTCCGACGGAAAATGTCAGATCAGACCGTGTTGTCGGATAATCCGACTGTGTGTGGGCTCCATCGGACTGTTTCCGTTGGAATATCCGACGGACAAAGTTTTAGAGCTGGGCTATAAAACTTTCCGACAACATGATCCGATCGGACTTTGTCCGATTGTGTGTAGAGAATTCCGATCGGACAAAGTGCCACGCATGCTCAGATCAAATTCCTAGACCAAAGCTATTGGCTACTAGCCTGAACGTAGTCCCATCGTAACGAAATAACATCGTCACGTTACGTACGATCGGATTTTCCGACAACTTTGTCCAACCGTGTGTATGCAACACAAGTTTCGGACAAAATCTGACGGATTTTGTTGTCGGAATGTCTGACCGTGTGTACAAGGGCAAATGGGAGTGGTTTCGTAATTATCAAACAATTGCTGCACTGGAAGGGCTCCAATGAGGAGAATAAAAAAAAATAAAAGCCAAAAAGAAAATAAAACTGATGCAGCCACTACATCGAATGATCAGTAAGCTGCAATAGATTACATTTTTGGTTTGGGGTATAATACAGATTTAACTTTTAAATGTTTAAAATAGCTTGCAGGTTCAGTTCAACCAGTTGAGTACCGGTCTGTACATACCACTTCATCACCAATTTTTCAGTTTCCTGTGATGTGATAGGTTGACTGACAATTACTCAATCACGCAACAGCCATGCAGTACTGAAATTCATTTTATATTATTTTTTTAAACAGAAAAAAAAAAGTTTTTAAATTGGTTTTATTAAAAAAAAATTTTTTTATGTTTTATATACCGTAAATATATATTTTTTTAGGAGTGTTTTAATTTATACTTCATAAACTTACTTTTAAAAATACATTTAAAAAATCAGTGGTGGGAAGTGGATTTTTTTTTTTTTTTTTTTAACAATACAGCAGTCTTGAGGCAGTTGAAGAATTCCATTAATAAGATATTGTCGCCTGCCCGTTCAGAGCAAATAACAGTGCCTCCAAAAACCCCAGCCCCCTCCCAGCAAGGTATAATTACCGATCTCCCTCCTTTGTTACCCTAGGCCAGGGATAGGCAACCTCGGACCTCCAGATGTGGTGAAACTACAAATCCCATTATGCCTCTGCCTCTAGTTGTCATACCTGTGATTGTCAGGGTGTTGCAATGTCTCATGGGACTTGTAGTTTCAAAACAGCTGGAGGGTCGTGGTTGCCAACCCCTGCCCTAGGCCAGTGATGGAGAACCTTGGCACCCCAGATGTTTTAGAACTACTTTTCCCACGATGCTCAACTACACTGCAGAGTGCATGAGCATCATGGGAAATGTAGTTCTAAAACCCCAAACCCCGACACCTATCTGGGTGTCGGGTTTGCCATCACTGCCCTAGGCCAAGGTCTGTGCATGAATATTTCCTTCCCGGTACATTACTGCTCAACAGAGCAAACATCTGCTTCCATGATATGCCAGAGACTGGATGGTATATCAGCTGCTCTCTTGTTAAAAGGAACATGGTGAAAGTTTAAACGCTGATACCCCCATGCAAATGATTAAAATACACTAATGTGAACCATCTACCAAGGGACTGGTAATTCCGTGCTGCCACTTTTGCCATTCACACACCTGTGCCAGACAACACTAGGCAGATCTGACTAAACACAGTGGATTTATTTAACCCAAATATATAAAATGTGTTTTACATATACTGTAGCTGGCAACAGTACCTGAATGGTCAGTTCATTTGGACCTTTACTTCAAAGGTTGAGACAAAGTGAGAGTCAATGTTGATGGGCAAGTGCAGCTTGCGTTGGGTGCATTCTACATTCACAGTTCAAAGACAAGTGCATTGAACCTGCAGTTGACATCCTTCAAGGCGTTGACCTCCTTGAAGCAGGTTTCTCATCAACCCGCTTCAAGTTGCTTTGTGCTCCCATTGATTTACATGGAGAGGGAAACAGGGAAAATAGGATTCCCATCCCAAACCCTCCAACTAATCCCACATGGTTCATTTTTCCTTCTTCCCTGCAATACTCACACAAGTCCACCATCCATGTTCCTTCCCACTAACACTCCTGGATGTGGGCTACACCAAATCCAGTGCTGCAGCTGTTCCTTAATCAACTAGTCCCCAAAAGTCCCCTTACAATCACATCATTCCTCTTCTGGATCCTAAGAGGATCTCGCTGCTGGGCAGAAAATAAGTGTTCATGTCAAGCAGTGAAAAAGGACCCCCCCCCTGGAATTAAACAGAGGAGGGGACTTGGGATTGCAGTGTGATGTGAGCAAGAAAAGGGCATTTAGATTTAATTTGTTTTTTTTTTTCAGTTTTTTAGTTTAGTATCTTTACTCCACAAATAGTCTTTAAAAATTCGTTCCTTTAACTAGGTTTTATTGCTACCTGTGTCCTCAATTGGGAGATTTACCTCCTCATTTGTTTTATTAACCAATGTCACTGTACAGGAAGTGAGGGACCATCCAAAATGTTACATTCCTCACTAGAATAAGAGTAGAACTTTAGTGCTCTCAATGCAGTCAATTCAGATGAAACATGTAGGGACATACTGGAAGTCATGACATCACGTATGTGCGAATTAGTACAACATTCTGTGTATTGTAGTCTACTTTGGTGCAGATCGTTGTAGGTTTTCTAGTGCCGTTTTTATATGTATAAAAATTCCATGAGGATTTTACACTACGCAAGCACGGTGCTCTTTTCTTTTATCCCTGAGCTTTCACTCGTGGTAGCAAGTCAGAGTGAGGAGTGACGGGGAGTTCAAAAGGAGAGGGGGCTATTTGCATACACATAAAAAACTGTTTGACCAAGAGCGGCCCGTCCATTAAGGATGCACGGGCACCGCCTTGCCCCATATCCATGCTTCTGGCCCCTTTCAGGATACTGGGCGCATGAATTCCAGTGCAGGGTGGGTGTTTTTTTTTGAAGCACCGATTACAGCCAGAGGCTCTAATAAGCTGATAATGCAATCGGAGCCCACCCAGGTATGCGAGAATAGGGAATGAAAATTCTCCCACTGAATCGCCTCTCCGCCAATGAGGAAGCCCAGGTCTGAGACCTATTTCCAGATTGGCCGAAAGAAGAGGCGTTCTGATTGGCCGCCGAGGAGGGAGGGAGGAGACGGAAGCTGCCGGGCAGGGGAAGGAGAAGCTGCTCATGATGGCCGCGAAGGAGAGCTGGGGAAGCTGCCCGTGACTGCCCACCAAGGAGATGGGGTAAATGCACCGGCCGATTGACCGACCCAAGGCGACCTGACCTGTGTTTGATACCCACTAAATTGAGGAGTTGCATACTTTCTGGTAAGCACATGAGAGTGTTGTGTGTGAAAAGCACAGAGTTCCTTTCCAATCATCTTCTCATAGCCTCACAAACACTTTGGAGTGGAAGGATTCCTATGGTGTTGGACTTTTACTTTGAAGTCTTTTGACTTTTTATTAGTATTCCTACATCTTTGTTGATACAGCATGTTGGTTCACATCATTTCAGTTTAAAATTTTATATACATTTTGCTTCTATTTGTTGACTCTGTTTTTTTATCCTGCACATTTCCTGCCGCAGCTTATTTATCACTTGGATATTTTGTTACCTTTTGTGTAGTATATGGAATTGATCATTTTTATTTGGTGTTTAGGAGTAGGTGACAAATGTTCCATTGCTTCGTTGACCGTTGTCATAGGCGGGGTTCAGTATAGGAACTGAGAAATCTCCCCAAAGGGGACATGAAAAGTGATGAAAAACAAATAAATTCTAACTTCATCCAAATCCATACAAACGTTGGAAAACCATTTTAGCTGGAGCTCCACATTAATAATAAGGATGTGCCACAATCCTCATTGCATGTAACTGAAGACTGAACAACAGACAAAAGCCAGCCTATTATTCTATGTGTGCAGCAATTTCCACAGAACGCACTCCTTATAAATATGGAATGTTTAAAATACCTTTTTTTATATGGACAATATATTTACTGAATAATGAAGGTTAAAATTAAATATTTATAGTGCTACTTTAAAGACAGACCAGTTTGCTCTCTGGGAGACGTATAGGAGGTATTTGGAGAGTTTCAGCCACCCAGGGACAGCTGAATTGTTCAGCAAATGCTTTCTCTAAAAATTCCTAGAAATCCTGAGAGTGGAAGGAAGGGAGAGGATGTAAAGGGTCACATTTCACGTCAATTCTATATACATTTTATAGCATTGTTAGCCTAGTGTAACAGTCTATTATTATTATGGAGCAGGCATTGTGAAGATGCCAATACAGGGCAGGGCCAGCGGGCTATAACTCATACACATAGAAGAACGACCGATGAGACAAATAGAATGGGAAGAAGCAACTGCAACTTCCTTAGCGCTATACAGTGCCTTGAAAAAGTATTCCTAGCCCTTGAAATTTTCCATATTTTGTCATGCTGCAACCCAAAAAATGTGATAGACCAACTCTCAAAGTGGCACATAATTGTGAAGTGGAAGGAAAATGATAAATTGTTTTCAATTTTGTTTACAAATAAATATGTAAAAAAAGTGTGGCGTACATTTGTATTCAGCCTCCCCGAGTCAATACTTTGTAGAACCACCTTTTGCTGCAATTACAGCTGAAATACATTTTGGGCAAGTCTCTACCAGCTTTGCTTTAAGGCCAAAAAGTTAAATTTTGGTCTCATCTGACCAGAGCATCTTCTTGCACATGTTTGCTGTGTCGCCCACATGGCTTCCCGCAATCTAGGGTGTGGGATGTCTTATGGTTTTCTTCTTTCCACTCTTCCATAAAGGACAGATTTGCGGAGTACACGACTAATAGTTGTCCTGTGGACAGATTCTCCCACCTGAGCTGTGGATCTCTGCAGCTCCTCCAGAGTTACCATGGGCCTCTTGGCTGCTTCTCTGATGAATGCTCTCCTTGCCGGGCCTGTCAGTTTAGGTGGACGGCCATGTCTTGGTAGGTTTTCAGTTGTGCCATACTCTTTCCATTTACGGATGATGGATTGAACAGTGCTCCGTGAGATGTTCAAAGCTTGGAATATTTTTTTTACAAACCTAACCCTGCTTTAACCACCTCAATAAAGTGCACTTACAACCCCTTCCTGACCAGACCAATTTTCAGCTTTCAGCGCTCTCACAGTTTGAATGACAATTACTCAGTCATGCAACACTGTACCCATATGAAAACTTGTGTCCTTTTTTCCACACAAATTTTTAGTGGTATTTAATCACTAGTGGGTTTTTTATTTTTTGTGCTATAAATAAAATAAAAATGTAAATTTTGGGGAAAAAAATATTTTCTTTGTTTCGGTCATAAATTTTTGCTAATTAGTAATTTTTCTTCATAAATTTTGGCCAAAATTTATACTGCTACATATCTTTGGTAAAAATAACCCACATTAGTGTATATTATTTGGTCTTTGTGAAAGTTAGAGAGTCTACAAACTATGGTGCCAATCACTGAAAATTAATCACATCTGATCAGGCCTTCAGCACATCAGGTGTATCTCATTTCTTGAGACACTAACAAGTCAGGAAAGTACAAATACCCCCCAAATTACCCCTTTTTACAAAGTAGACATCCCAAGGTATTAAGTAAGCAGCATGGTGAGTTTTTTTTAAGTTGTCATTCCCACAATTCTTTGCAAAATAGATTTATTTTTTATTATTTTTACAAAATTGTCATATTATCAGGTTATTTCTCACACACAGCATATGCATACAACAAATTACACCCCAAAATACATTCTGCTACTCTTCCCGAGTACGGCGATATCACATGTGTGAGACTTTTACACAGTCTGGCCACATACAGAGCACCAACATTGAAGTAGTACCTTCAGACGTTCTACGAGCAAAAATGACGCATCTCATTTCACAGCCACCTATTACACTTTTGAAGTCCCTGGAGTACCAGGACAATGGAATTTCCCATAAAATTACCCCATTTTGGAAAGCATTTTTTTTTTTTTTTTAACACAAAGTTGTCAATTTATAAGATATTTCTAACACATAGCATGTATTGTATATAGCAAAAATTATACCCCAAAACACATTTTGCTACTCCTCCCGAGTACGGCGATACCACATGTGTAGGACTTTTACACAGCCTGGTCACATAGAGAGGCCGAACATTGAAGTAGTACCTTCAGGCGTTCTAGGAGCATAAATTACACATCTCATGTCATTCCTACCCATCACATTTTGAAGGTCCTGGAGCACCAGGACAGTGCAATTACCCACAAATGACCCCATTTTGGAAAGCAAACACCCCAACGTATATTCTATGAGGCATGGGCTGCAAATAGGTACTCGGGTGCTTAGATGGGCCGTGACAGGTACTCGGGTGCTCAGATGGGCCGTGACAGGTACTCGGGTGCTCAGATGGGCCGTGACAGGTACTCGGGTGCTCAGATGGGCCGTGACAGGTACTCGGGTGCTCAGATGGGCCGTGACAGGTACTCGGGTGCTCAGATGGGCCGTGACAGGTACTCGGGTACTCAGATGGACTGTGAGTGACATGTACTATGAGGGGTGGTGACAGGCCCTCTTTATTGGGGGGGGGGGGAATCCGTGCGATTGGTGTACACTAAGCAGTAACGAGATGTTACCGCAATCTCCTCCTCACACACGATTGGTGTGTGAGGAGGAGAACCCGGTAACATCTCGTTACCGCGGTTTGTTTACATTTTAGTGATCGGCTGTGAAACTATCACAGCCGATCACGTGGGTAAACAGCCGGCCAATGGCTGTTTACCAGCGTCGATGATGAGCAGTGTTCCTGGGGAACACGCCGCCACCGCCGTGCACTGCGATTGCACGCATGCGCCATGCACAGTGGGGGTGTGACCATCTGTGATCGGCCGTGACTCCATCACGGCCGATCACGTGGTAAATAGCCATGCGCAATGGCTGTTCACCCCCTTCGGTGGCGAGCGGTGTCTCCATGACACGCCACCACCGAAGAAACAGGGATGCGCGTGCACGATTAAGCGCATTCCGTTTAAACGGGAGGACGTCATGACGCCCTCTCGCCACAATAGGTCCGCCGCCTGGCCGTCATTTGATGGCCGGCAGTCGGGAAGTAGTTAAACTTCTCCACAATTTTATCCCTGACCTGTCTGGTGTGTTCCTATTAAAATAATAATGCCATTTGTTCCCTTATGTTCTCTAACAAACCTCTGAGGGCTTCACAGAACAGCTGTATTTATACTGAGATTAAATTACACACAGGTGGACTTAATTTAATAATCAGGTGACTTCTGAAGGCAATTGGTTCCACTAGATTTTAGTTAAGGGTATCAGAGTAAAGGGGGCCGAATACAGATGAACGCCACACTTTTCATATATTTGTAAAACATTTTGAAAACTATAATTTTTCTTCCACTTCACAATTATGTGCCACTTTGTGTTGGTCTATCACATAAAATACATTTACGTTTTTGGTTGTAACATGACAAAATGTGGAAAAATTCAAGGGGGTATGGATACTTTTTCAAGGCACTGTAAGAATCTTATACAAAACCTGCTCTAGATCATAATCTGCTGTAAATCCCTATGCAACATTATTAACCCTTTCCCGCCGAGCGTACGCACATCTGCGTACTCGGCTTCCGGGGGTTATACCGGGATGATGCCCGCACCTGCAGGCATCATCCCGGTACCGTTTTTTACAGCAGGCGATTGGCTATCCAGGCATAACAACCGATGCGGCTAAAAGCCGCTCGGCTGTTATGCCGGAGGAGCGGGAGGGGACGTCCCCCCCTCCCGCCGCCTCTCGCCGCTGTTACCGGTGCTCCCGCTCGATCGGGAGCACCGATTAGAGATCCGTCGGCTCTGGCTGCTGAGGAGGAACTGGAACGAAGCCGTAATCGGCTTCGTTCCAGTCTCCTCATCGTAAACACGGAAGCGACGTCATGACGTCACTTCCCGTTTATTCGGCTGCCAATGGCGCCGGTTTTAAAAAAATATCCGGTATTCAGAATCGCCGTTTTCGGCGATCTGAATACATTGAAGTGTAAAGGAGGGGTGGGGGGTCTTTTAGACCCCCGATCCCTCCATAAAGAGTACCTGTCACTACCTATTACTGTCACAAGGGATGTTTACATTCCTTGTGACAGCAATAAAAGTGATCAAATTTTTTTTTTTTTTTTTTTTTTTAAACAATTTAGTCATTTAAAAATAAATAAAATAAATAAAAAAAAAAAAAAAAAATTTTCAAAGCGCCCGCCGTCCCCGCGAGCTCGCGAAGCAAAGAAAACGCATACGGAAGTCGCGCCCACGTATGTAAACGGTGTTCAAATCACACATGTGAGGTATCGCCGCGATCGTCAGAGCGAGAGCAATAATTCTAGCAGTAGACCTCCTCTGTAACGCTAACCTGGTAACCGTAAAAAATTTTTAAAGCGTCGCCTATTGAGATTTTTAGGTACCGTACTTTGTCGTCAATCTACAAGTGCGCGCAATTATAAAGTGTGACATGTTTGGTATCTATTTACTCGGCGTAACATTATCTTTCACATTTCGCAAAAAAATTGGGCTAATTTTACTGTTTTGTTTTTTTTTTATTCATGAAAGTGTCCCTTTTCCCAAAAAGTTGCGTTTAAAACACCACTGCGCAAATACCGTGTGACATAAAATATTGCAACAATCGCCGTTTTATTCTCTAGAGCCTCTGCTAAAAAAATATATATAATGTTTGGGGGTTCCAAGTAATTTTCTAGCAAAAAATATGGATTTTAACTTGTAAACACCAAATTCCAAAAATAGGCTTAGTCATGAAAGGGTTAACTCAGCTTTCTATAACTCAAGATGTACAAAATATTTGTCACAAAATCACTCTTAAAGTAAACCTTTAGCTTGGCTATGGAAGTATTGAAGTATTTACATACGGTATTCTTACCAGTAAAAAATGTCCTTGCTTACCACCGTAGCTGCAACCACTGTGGAGCAATTTATTCTCATATTAAATAATTACACAGTAGAAATGCTGAGGTTTTTCAAGTTAGCCTTCTCTGTAGCTCATCCCCCACCTTCCAGAATTGGAGTGCCTACAATGTGTTTATATAAGAAATTAGAAGGCCGGAAGGCTGAAGAGTCACCAATGGGAGAGGGAGCTCAGCTGCTAAGTCACTTCTAGGAGGAAAAGGGACTTGGAGGACTTAAGTGCTCACAGTGGCTGAGGTCAAAGCTCGTTTTATGGCTCATTTTCTGGTTTTTAACCACTTAAGCCCCGGACCATTTTGCAGGCCAAAGACCTGAGCACTTTTTGCGATTCGGCACTGCGTTGCTTTAACTGACAATTGCGCGGTCGATTTTTATCGTGACTGCGACATTATGGAGGACACATCAAACATTTTTGACACATTTTTGGGACCATTGTCATTTATACAGCAATCAGTGCTATACAAATGCACTGATGCCTGTGTAAATGACACTGGCAGTGAAGGGGTTAACCAATAGATGGCAGTGTAGGGGTTAAGTCAGCCCTGGGGAGTGTTTCTAACTGTGGGGGGGGGGCGTGGCTGTGTTTGGCATGTCACTGATATCTGCTCCAATCACAGGGAGCAGAGATCAGTGACACCATCACTAGGCAGAACGGGGAGATGCTTGTTTACATTAGCATCTCTTTTTTCTTCCTACCCGTGAGATGATCGCGGGTATTGGACTCACGGAGGTCCCGACTAGTGCGTTTGCGCGTGCCGGCTCGCACGCGATGGCACGGTGGCAAATTTAAAAGGGACGTACCTGTATGTCCATTTGCCTATCCATGCCATTCTGCCGAGGTACATCAGCATGCACCGGTCGGCATGTGGTTAAGATTATCCAATATTGAATGTCAATAGCTTGGTCACATAATCCTTGTAAGTGCTCAATGGTCCCTCCTGGCAGTATATGCAGCACTGCCTCATTCTTACTCTTAGGGCACTGTGAACACTGGGTCCAAAAGTGTGTACTGAGCTAAATGGTTTCATACAGTGGGGAAAATTATTATTTGATCCCTTGAAGATTTTGTAAGTTTGCCCACTTACAAAGAAATTAAGGGTCTATATATATTTTTTTCATAGGTGTATTTTAAATGATAGAGACAGAATATCAACCAAAATTTCTGAAAAAATGCACAATACAAATGTTATAAATTGAGTTGCAGTTCAGTGAGTAAAATATGTATTCGATCCCCAAGCAAAACATGACTTAGTATTTGGTGGAGAAACCCTTTTTGGAAAGCACAGAGGTAAGGCATTTCTTGTAGTTGGTGACCAGTTTTGCACTCATCTCAGGAGGGTATTTATCCACTCTTTTTTACAGATCTTCTCTAAATCCTTAAGGTTTCTTGGCTGTCACTTGGCAACTCGAAGTTTCTGTTCCCTCCATACATTTTCTATAGAATTAGAGTCTGGAGCCTGGCTCGGCCACTCCATGACCTTAATGTGCTTCTTCTTGAGCCACTTCTTTGTTGTCTTGGCAGTATGTTATGGGTCATTGTCATGCTGGAAGACCCATCTACGATCCATCTTCAGTGTTATGGCTGAGGGTAGAAGGTTCTCATCCAAAATTTTACAATACATGGCCCCGTCAATTGTCTCCTCAATACGACAAAGTCAGGCTGTACCTTTGGCAGAGAAACAACCCCTAAGGATAATGTTTCTACCTCCATGCTTGACTGTAGAGATGGTGCTCTTAGGGTCACGGTCAGCATTTTTCTTCCTCCAAACAGGATGAGTCGAGTTAATGCCAAAGAACTAAATTTTGGTCTCATCTGACCACAGCAGTTTCTCCCAGTCCTTCTTTGAATCATTTAGATGTTCATTGGCAAACTTCAGACGGGCCTGTACATGTGCTTTCTTGAGAGAGGAGGACCTTGTGGGCGCTGCAGGATTTCAATCCATGGCAGCATATTGCGTCACCAATGGTTTGTTTGGCGACTGTGGTCCTAACTGCCTTTAGATCATTCAGAAGCTCCTCCCGTGTAGTTTTGGGCTGATCCATCACTTTTCTTATAACCATCCTTACCCCATGAGGAAAATTTTGCATGGAGCGCCAGACAGAGGACGATTGATGGCTATTTTGTATTTCTCCCATTTGCGAATAATCGCTCCAACAGTTGTCTCCTTCACAACAATCTTCTTGCTGATGGTCTTGTAGCCCATTCCAGCCTTGTGCAGGTCTAAACTCTTGTACCCCATGTCCTTTGACAGCTCTTTGGTCTTGCCCATGAGAAGTTTGAATGAAAGAAAGATTCTGTGCACAGGTGTCTCTTATACACAACGAGTTAAATTGACAGGACTAATTTGTGTACCACATTAACACATACGGTAGCCAGTCTGGGGAAGCCAGAATTTTTATTGGTTGGTAAGGGATCAAATACTTATTTTACTTACTGAACTGCAACCCAATTTATAACATTTGTATCGTGTGTTTGTTCTGGATTTGTGGTTGATATTCTGTCTATCATTTAAAATACACCTATGATAAAAATGATAGACCCTTAATTTCTTTGTAAGTGGACAAATTTACAAAATCTGCAGGGGATAAAATAATTATTTTCCCAACTGAAAACACCCTGTGGCTGGAGGTGGAGCATTGTGCTTTGCAAAACACTGACTCGCTGGCATTGAGAGTTACCTGTGAGATCTAGGCCCTTCCTGTGTCATGTTTTGCATTGTGTTCTCTGATGTCTGTAATTTTTACCCCTGAACAGATGGGGTTTGTATTTAATTACAAAGCTGTGTTATTTATCCACTTCCCGCCCGCCATATAGCAATATGACGCCCCCAAAGTGATTTAATTATCCTGACTGGACGTCATATGACATCCAGCAGGATAAGCCGCGGGAGCGCACAGCATGGCGATCGGTGGTGGGGTGTGTCAGTCTGACACACCGCATCTCTAATCTCAGTAAGGAGCTTCTGGCGTAAGCTCTTTATCATGTGATCAGCTGTGCCAATCACAGCTGGTCACATCGTAAACAGAAGTGCAGTTTATCGGATTTTCCTCTATTCGCACTGACAAGGTACTCTCCTGACAGGGGGGGGGGGGTCTGTGCTGATAAACAGATCATTGATTATCAGTACAGACCCAACAGGGATGTCCACTCATGACCACCAGGGATGCAAATCAGTGCCCATTATAGATGGTAAGCAGTGCCCATCAGTAATGCCTGCCAGTGCCGCCAATCATGGCCCATCAGTGCTGCTTATTAGTGTCCCCGTCAGTGCAGCCTCATCAGTGAAGGAGAAAAATTACTTATGTACAAAATTTTATAACAGAAACAAAAGAAATATTTTACTTTTTACATTTTTTTTAACTGGATATGATTTAGAACAGAAAGTAAAAATTATTATATATATTTTTTTTTTTTTAAATTGTCATTTGTTTTTTTGTTTATAGCGTAAAAAATAAAAAATCGCAGAGGTGATCAAAAACCACCAAACGAAAGCTCTATTTGTGGGGAAAAAAATGATAAAAATGTTGTTTGGGTACAGTGTTGCATTTAAATTAGACAGCGCTGAAAGCTAAAAATTGGCCTGGGCAGGAAGGGGGGGGGGCAACGATAATATAACTGCAAACGTATTGTATAAAGCAGCGATTTCCAAACTGTGGCCCATGGGTCAGATTCAGCCTTTTTTGTCTTTTCCTCACACTGACACCAACAATGGGCACTGTTCCTCCCACTGTGACATCAACAATTCATAGTTACATGGTTAAATTGGTTGAAAAAAAATAAATAAATAAAAAGACACACGTCAATATAGTTCAACCAATAGAAAATAAATAAATACATAGAAAACCTCTATAAACACTATCCTATACCCTCCGTTGATCCAGAGGAAGAGAAAAAAAAAATCCCTATGGAGCATAGTCCGATTTGCTAAAGTGGGGGGAAAACGATAGGGCGCTGTTTCTCTCACTGACACCAAAAATGGGGCATAATTCACCCCACTGATATCAACAATGGGGCCCTATTACTTCCACTGATCCCAATGACGTGGCACTATCCCTCCTCCTACTGATCACAAGCGCGAAGTCATTTTTTTTTACCACCAAGCTTGAGGCACTGGTTATTCCCACTGACGCCAAGGCATTTTCTACACCCACTAGCCACAGTGTGGCCCCCTTAAAATCTCAAGGACAGTAAACTAGCCCTTTGTTTAGAAAGTCTGTTGACACCTGGTATTAAGGGAAATATTGTTTACCTCCATCGCCGAGGAGAAAGAGTCTGGTGAAGCGATGCTCAGAGTGTCTCTTGTGCCAAAATCACCTTCGTTGTCCATGAATGCGATATCTGTGTCATCATCTACAAAGAAGACAAAATAACAAATCAGGTCATCCGGGAAGCAGATCTAACATCTTCTCATCCTGGTGCTCTCTACCAGATCTCCAGCTGACAAACTTCTGTATAAATGCCCAGTTCATATCTGGATGTTTTAGGTGTGGTGCTTTGTAATGCATGTTTTAAACATGTTACCATTGAACTTGTAGTTTCCAGCAAAATTTGTGGTACCCTAACAAAGAGGCCAGATTTCTAACATAAAAAAAAAACCGAAAAAGTTTGGTCATGCATGCAGCTGCAGGGATACAAGTCTGAAAAACGAAACTAAGCTGATCTAGAATAGGCTGTACATGTGTATTTGACTTCTACCCAGGTCAGCAGTGAAATTCCAGAGGCGCCAGCAATGTTCACCGGACGCTATGCAGCCTTGCTTCTGGAAAAAGTCCTCGCTGGGTCCTCTTCAGTCTGCAGGTTTGAACTGTGGGCCCATTCTTTTCTATGGGAAAAGCTGTATTCTTCAGGTCTACTGGAGATCACCATGAGTATGGCTCCCAGTAGGAATGAATAGGGCCATGGTACACATGTACAGGCTGAAGAGGCTCGGGCAGGAACTTTATCAGAAGCAAGGCTGGCAAGGGTTGCATAGTAAATATTGGGCAGGGAGGTTGTATTCATTAAATACAGTTTTCCTTTAAGCAGGGAGGTCTTCCTGTCCAGCGGAAAGTGGATAACAGAATCCACTCTCCATTATAAATGTAACATTAATACCCCAGTCTCTTTTCTAATTGTAAAAGAGGGATTATTTAGACAGTTGAAAACACTTGCTGAGACTATAATGTCTAACTTTAGGCACACATTGGCTTAAAGTGTAAGTAACCCCCCTATCATTTTCAGCCATGGAAGCTGCAATTTTTGCCTCTGTTTAATCTACAACTGCCATAGGGGTGCAATGTCCCTTATTGCAAGAAAACTCTGTGTGAAAAAATACCATATATAAAATTGTTACTTATACATATAGTAAATCCCAAAATATTGTGTCACATATACAAAAACACTCAAACACATACAGGTGCAACACTGCCACGAATTACAGATGCAATGAATAACTTAAATTTTAAACCACACTCTATGGTAAAATACAAAATATATTGTGCAAAAAAAATAATGAACTAATTATATAAGATCTCAAAAAGTCCTTTCATTATAGTCCTTAGAATGAGGCCAGAGAAGGAAAACGTTGAGAAACACCACGTGTCACAGATAGCGTCAACTTCCTGATTTGTGTTCCAACTTATAAACCATGCTGAAGTGCACCACCACTGAAGTGCTGAAGTGGTGGTGCACATCAGAGGGCTCCGCGGGCCAAATGTGGCCCCCGCGCCTTTGGTTGGGCACCCCTGCTCTAAGGAGATATAGGCATTAGCAGCTCTAAACTCTCCAATCCCAGAAACATACTAATTTTAAAACACATAATAATATGTAATCTAGCACAATGTCCTCATTATAAGCAAGAATAAAAAAAGTTTAAAAAAGAAAGTCTTTGTAGAGTAATCAGCTGTTGAAAAAATTGTAATTATAATTCCTCAGAATCTTCATCTCTTCACCACACCACATGGGACACGGCTCCCTTAAGACTTTACACTCACCAGAAATCAGATGAAAATCAGCCTTAAACTCCAGGAAGTCCACTTATTTGTGGAGTTTAAGGCCGATTTTCACCCAATTTCTGGTGAGTGTAAAATCTTAAGGCCTCTTTCACATCTGTGATGATCCACCCCGTGAACATCCACTTGCTCAGCGGGGATCACTCCGTCGATCCCCGCTGAGCAGGAAGATGACAGGTCCGTCTCTGCACTCTGTGCTCTCCCCTATGGGAGAGCAGATGAGGACGGACCGTAGAGTCCGTCTTCACCCAATCTGATGGCGGATGGAAATGTAGGTTTTTCCTCCTTCACACTTTTTCGGATCGGAGCAGGTCGGATGTCAGCGGACGTGTCACCACTGACATCCGACGCTCCTTATAGGTCTATGGAGGATCCGTTCAGGTCTGCTTAAAAAACTGACAGGCGGACATGAACGGATCGTTCGTGTGAAAGAAGCCTAAGGGAGCGGTGTCCCATGTGGTGCGGTGAAGGGATGAATATTCTGAGGAATAATTACAATTTTTTCAACACTCCCCCACGGACTGTTGGTTATTTTGTTATAGCTGATTACTCTACAGAGACGTTTTTTATACTTTTTTATTCTAGTTTATAATGAGGACATTGTGCTGGATTTATATATTTTTCTGTGTTTAAACACTTGCCGACCACCTCAACGATATACATTGGCAGAATGGCACGGGCAGGCAAAGTAACGTACATGTGGCTGAATACATTTTGGCCTAAATGTATGACTAAAATTTAGTTTATTGGATTTTTTTATAACAAAAAGTAGAAAATATATATTTTTTTCAAATTTTTCGGTATTTTTCCATTTATATCACAAAAAATAAAAATCGCAGAGGCAATCAAATACCAAGAAAAGAAAGCTATATTTGTGGGAAAAAAAGGATGCAAATTCCGTTTGGGTACAGCATTGCATGACCGCGCAATTAGCAGTTAAAGCGACGTAGTGCCAAATTGTAAAAAGTGCTCTGGTCAGGAAGGGGGTAAAACCTTCCGGGGCTGAAGTGGTAAAGTAATATCTTTCTGGGATTGAGTTTAACGCTGCTAATGCCTATATCTCCTTAGGGTGTGTAGACATATTATTTACCTCTATATTTTTTATTTCACACATTTTCACCTGCATCACATACTGAAGCCTCTCTGGCCATACCTCTGTCCCACAGTCAAAACAGACAAAGAGGCCTCAAGCTGCCCATACAGGGAAATAAAGTGTATAAAACATTAGAACAACAAATAGTAAACAGTTGCATATCTGTTACAAAGTCTGGTTGAAAAGAAAAGAAAAAAAAAAAAAAAAAAAGACACAAGCCTATCTAGTTCAACCAATATGGGGGGGGGGGTTCATACAATCCCATATACACAATCATATACCCACAGTTAATCCAGGGGAAGGCAAAAACCTCACCAAAGCACAATCCAATTTGCTCCATCAGGGGAAAAAATTCCTTCCTGATCCCCTGTGAGGCAATTGGGTTTTCCCTGGATCAACTTTACCTATAAAATGTTAATACCCAGTAAGATCATATACATTTAGAAAAGAATCCAGGCCTTTTTTAAAGCAAATCTACTGAGGTGGACAGAACCACCTCTGAAGGGAGTCTATTCTACATTTTCACAGCTCTTACTGTGAAGAAACCTTTCCGTATTTGGAGATGAAATCTCTTTTCCTCCAGACGTAAAGTGCCCCCTTGTCCTCCGATTACCTTAAAATTGAATAACTCAACACCAAGTTGGCTATATGGACCACTTATTTATTTATACATATTAATCATATTCCCCCTTAGGGCTCATTTACACTTGCTTCGGCTTCAACCAGGCTTTGTTAAAGCTTTCTGAACGCCAAAGCTCCGGTCACTAAATAAAATGGTTAGCTTACAGTCCTTGCTTTTGCTTTGCTTCTGCTTCGCTTAAAACATTATACCCCATGTAGCTTCAGTGGTGCTTCAAAGCGTCTTCAAAGCCTCCATAGAAGTCTATGGCAGAGCTCGCTTAAAGCCCCACTGAAGCCTCACCAAAGCTCCACGGAAGCCTCACCAAAGATTCATCAAAGCTCCACGGAAGCCTAATCGAAGCACCAAACAAAAGCAAGGACTGTAAGCTAACCATTTTATTTAGTGACAGGAGCTTTGACTGGCAGAGAGCTTTAACAAAGCCTGCCCGAAGCCATGTTTTGAAGCAAGTGTAAACTAGCCCTAAGTTTACTCAAAGCTGAGCTCCTCCATGCCTCTATTGACATTGCATTTCTCATAAATCTATAACTAGGGCTGAACATATCTATTACATACATAGAAACAATGGGTGTGTACTGAGTACATAGTGCATAAGTTCATATCACTTGCTGAACTTTTTGAAACATTTAATGGGAAGAAGAGGATCAATTACAGCCAATGCGTTTCAGGGGAAAAAGCCTCCTCCTTCAGGGCCAACATACAAAAAGAAAAAAAAAAAAAAAAAAAGGGAAAAACACTGTAATCATCTCCTGTAAAGAATATATTAATATTAGAAAAGAAAATATATTGCGCATTAAAGTATTGTTAAAACGTCCATGTCAACAAAATGGTAGACAATCCAAATAATCTGACCCACAAAATGAGTCAGTGTCAGGGCTGGACTCAGCCCTTCCGTCTCAGAGTTAGCCACTTAGTTAGTCAGCTCCTATCGCTCCACAGTTACTCAGCTGTTGATGATATCCTACTCGTCAGTCCTACCTACTTAAGCTGCCCAGCCCAGTGGATCTCTGCCTTCGCCTTGGTCAACATTGCAGAGACACTCTCCTGCATTCCTGTTAAAAGACTTGCTTGGCTGACATCCCTTCTGGCTTCAGATCCTGCTTGCCATTTTACTACGCTCATCTCGGTCTCCCTGACATTTGGCTTGTCTGACTATCCGTTCCAGTTACTGAACTCTGGCTATGTTTTGACTATGTTTGTTCCATTTAGTTTTATTATTAAACAAGTGTGATTTAACTGTACTTCTGTCTTGGTCTGATTTCATGGTTTCTGACATTCAGTAATTGTATATAGGATTTTTTCCCAAAAAACACATTGACTAAGGTTTTAACTGTTCAATGTTTCAAAAAGTCCATAAGTGAGATGAAATTTTGTACCAGGCTAATCTTAGTACACATCCAATAATGTACTGTATAGAGCCATTCCTTTTGTTACTACCAGAGAGGCAGCAGTCTAGGAGTAGAACAGGGACCACCTATACTCGATTTCAACCATGGATCCGCTTCTTTGAAAGAAAAATCATTTTACGGTAGATCCATCAGAACAAACTTTCACTTCTATCTATCTGTTCAGCCCTTTCACTCGCACACATTACACATAGAAATCCAATACTTGCAAGCATCTGCACTATCATTGTTACGTTGAAAACGGTTTAGGCCTGGTAGGTTTTACTTTAACCACTTGCCTACTGGGCACTTTCACCCCCCTCCTGCCCAGGACAATTTTCAGGTTTCAGTGCCGTCACACTTTGAATTACATTTGCGCGGTCATGCAGAACTGTACCCATATGAAATTTTTATCATTTTCTTCCCACAAATAGAGCTTGCTTTTGATGGTATTTAATCACAATTGAAATTTTTTATTCTTTGCTAAACAAAGAAAAAACGACCAAAATGTTTAAAAAAAAAAAAAAAAAAAAAGAAGTTTTTCTTGGTTTATGTTCTAAAACTTTGCAAAACAGGTTGCACTTATATGCAGCATTGATGGGCACTGGTGGGGTGTCACTGATGGCCACTGATAGGATGGACATTGATGAGAAGGCACCGATAGGCTGCACCGATATGCAGCATGGATGAGGCTGCAATGATATGCAGCACTGATGAGGGGGCATTGATTGGCAGCACTGATGGGCATTGATTGGCAGCACTGATTATCAGTGTAGATGTCCCTTTCACACTTGCTGGTTACTGGCTCTCTCTTCACCTTGTGACAGTGTGAGGAAAGGAATGCCGATAACCAGCAAGTGTTTACCACGTGATCAGCTGTGTCCAATTATGGTGTAAAGAGCCGATATGGATTGGCTCTTTACCAATATATGCAATCACAGAGCGTACCGGGTGCACACCATAGCTTTGCCACGGTTCTGGGAGGGCATCAATAGAGGCCCTCCCAGAAATGGACAACCACGCTGTAGCCGTCATTCAGCTATAGCATGGTCAGCAAGTGGTTAAAGTGAAAGTTCAACTGGAAGGTCCTGCGTCAAGCAGGAGGAAGAGGTTCATGAAATAGCTCAGACAAGACGTAACCAGGGTGGTAATACAGTCCAAAGGGCAGTTAGGATCCAGTGAGGTGCCACAATCACTGCATAGACACAGGCCTACACAACAAGGGCACGTGGCTCACCATTGTATGTTCATTACTTTTGGCAGGTTAAACAATTCCTATATATGCATTTTAGATCTGTAGTTATTTAGCTGGAGATGACACAGCCAAAGCTGACTAATGTAGTCCATTTGCAAAACTGACTTATGACATCCAGCATAAAGTTCCTCCGGGAATTTGCACAAGAATAGACGTTTGCACCCTCAGCTGACTCACGCAAATAATCTTAGTTTTCAATTTGATGAATATTTGTAGAATTATTAAACCAGCAGTATAAATCAGGCTGCTTCCTGTGCACACAGCGAACGTTTATGCCCGAGTTTTCATGGACTTGTATGGTGAATTAATTGAACGATTCTGACCTGTTGGATCACTTCCACCATCTGGAGTCCTGAGACCAGCTCTGGAGGAACAGTGTTATATATCAACATGTCTAAACTTCAGACATTACAAAAGCAAAGTCTGTGCTACCTCTGCCAGCCATAGAAACCAGAGCTCCCCCAAAATGACAGGTTATTAAGGACATGCTGAGGAGAATGGCCACAGAATGAGCCCGCAATTTATCAGAATTCATAGAACGGTTCGTACATTCGCGGTGTTCAGACCTTCATACTGGATCTAGTTTCTTATAACAAGGGTTCAGACTTTCACTTCTCATCTGTTAAGTATATTACATGGAACTTAAAACTTTTTGTTGGATATATACATGAATGTGAGCACTATCAACATTTGTTACAGAGGAACTTAGCCCATTTTTTTTACTTTGCTAGGGTCTGCTCACCGTGTCATTGCTCCCTAATGGATTCATAAAGTTTATGTAAACCCAAAAACTAAAATTTCATATAAGCTTTAACATTTTAGTGCAAATTTAAATCTGCAGCATTTGTTAAAATATAATATTTCGGGATCCTGAGGGCTCTTGCTCAGGCAGTTTGTCAGGAATTAGCAGCAGAAATGGCCAAATCTAGCGCATACCATATTAATATTATATATATATATATATATATATATATATATATATATATATATATATATATATATATATATATATATATATATATATATATATATATATATAATCAGGGCTTTACAAGTTTGCTTAGAATCTAGGAGCCAGCTGAAAAAGTTAGGAGCCAGTTATTTAAATTCTCTGCCCAGAGCTGCATGTCTTGGGCATCGGGCAATAAGAATTGCTCATGCCTGATGCCAAGAGAAAAAAAAATATATATATATATATATATATATATATATATATATATATATATATATATATCTCAACATATATCAACTTTTTTTTGTAAGATTTTGCAATTACGTTTTTTTTCTCCTTCATGATGTGCTGACATTGAGGTTGGAACTGATGGGCACTGACAGGGGGCACTGATGGGCAGCACTGACAGGTGGCACCGACGGGCAACACTGACAGGTGTCAGTGGATAGCACTGTCAAGTGGCACTAACTGCCATTGGCAGATGGCACTGGCAGGTGACACTAATTGGCACTGGCAGGTGGTACTAACTAGCATTGGCAGGTGGCACTGGATTGCACTGGCAGGTGGCACTGGAAGGTGGCAATGGTAGGCAGTTGGCACTGGCAAGTGCACAGGTTGATAAGTGGCACTGAATTGCACTGGTTGGCACTGGCAGGTGGCACTTACTGGCAGATGGCATTTGCAGGTGGCACTAACTGGCATTGGCAGGTGGCACTAACTGGCATTGGCAGGTGGCACTGGATTGCACTGGCAGGTGGCACTGGATGGCACTCCTATGTGTATGTATGCATGAGTAGATTGTAAGTTCCTTGAAGGCAGGGACGAATATGTATGTAAAGGATGTGAAGCACCAAGTAAATTGTCAGCAATATATAAATACCTGTAATAAATAAACCGTTCCATAATTTCTTTCACTAGTTACTACTCTGCAGAAAAATTACTGTATCATATCCTACGTTTGCCAACTGTCATATAGTTTACTATTTATGACATAAAATGTATCTTTCATTTCGCTGGTATGACATCTAAATTACTTTGCAGTGAATAACAAGAACTGAAGTAGATTTGACAAGTACATAATAATCTGCAAACCACTAATCTAAATAAATGACAGATGATTCCCTGTGAGGTCATGTGGAGTCAGATTTGGAATAGGTCAATGACATCTTTTTCTATTTCACAACATGAGAAAGTACCCCAATAACCTGATCCCTCCACCTCCTTCAGGAAAATGTCAATTGTCTATTATTTCCTCATCAATAGGCTACTGTAGCAAGGTCCCGGGTCCCCTTTGGTCTAATGAGAACCTCCAGAGTTAGGGACAGCTGACATCCTTCTGTGTAGAGTGGGTTACAAGGCATGGTGGGTGTAGTGCAAGGTAGATTCGTGGGCGCCAGACACTTCTTGAATGCAAAGAGATTTATTGTCTCAAACAGAACTGTGGGAGAGGGTTTAGGGCCAGGACACCCTTCAGTAGTTGCAATGTTAATTAGCAGACTCCGAGACTTCTATAGGTGGACAGCCATGCAGGGAAAAGCACCCAGCAGGCACCACATCTGCGGTATGTGTAGACACGCTGTCTCCTATGGCAACAATGTTGAACAGATTCCAACGAAGGTTACAATGAACTCTTTACTTCCTCTACAATCTACTATTGCAGATCTTCACTCAACTGATCTCCCAGTCTCTCTCACTAGACTTGCTGATCCACTGCCACTGGATCCCCTGAGCTCTTCCAATCTGCTCTCAGTATCTTCCTCAAGCGCTACCCCCGCTTCCCTGCTGGGTCCCTAGCTTGGCATACAAGATACTCAAGTGTCACCGCACTGGCCTGCTCGGTCCCTGGCTTAACACACAAGGCTGCTCTGCAAGCATCACCTCTCCCTGGCTTGACACCTGCTGAAGTTTCCCTATTCTTCCCCGGTTGGCGAGAATACTGCTCTGGTACTTGTTTCAGCTACTCACTGTCATCCCTGGTAATAAAATGGTCCCTTAGTGGCAACAACTTCTCCTCTAACTCCGACCACGACAGGATCTCCGGCCGGCAGAACCGTAACCTCTGGTTGGACTGGAAGCCGCAACCCCAACCCTACGCTGCGCTCTTGCTTCTGGATAGGCCCTCAGACAGCCTAGCAGCCAGAT